>NC_041383.1:273285491-273309831 GCF_002162155.2 Triticum dicoccoides
TCCTTTGAGAAAAAGAAAGAAGAGAAAATAACGATATGGAGCCTTACGACTCGTTATTGCTTACCGGGGGTAGGTGCTGCACAAAGTGTCCGATAATGCATGCAAATATATGGAAAAAAAAGCATGAAATTGACAAGATGTGCAGAGAACATGAGCTTTACTTATGCACGGGATCTGCGCCCGGCTTTGTACAAAGGATTACATGCAACATCGGCAAGACTTGTACAAAAGGTGGTTGCCGGAACAGGTTCTGGCAACCGTGCCCTATGGGTAAAACATACGAAGATGCTCAATGTTCCAAGAGTTGCTCACCGGAATGCCATCTTCGGTCTCAAGGCGGACAGCGCCGGGCCTAGTGACTCGTTTCACCCGGTAAGGGCCTTCCCACTTCGGTGTCAACTTGTTGGAATTTTTGGTGGACTGAACGCGCCGAAGAACAAGGTCGCCTTCCTCGAAGCTTCTGGCTTTAACTTTGCGGCTATGGTAGCGGTGCAAAGCTTGCTGGTATCGAGCAGCTCGTACAACAGCCTGAAGACGATCTTCCTCAAGGAGCAGCGCGTCATCTTGTCGCAGCTGCTCTTGCTCAAGCTCATCATAAGCGAGCACTCGAGGTGACCCGTATACGAGTTCCGTGGGGAGAACTGCCTCTGTTCCATAGACTAGAGCGAAAGGTGTCTGGCCAGTGGCTCAATTTGGCGTCGTCCGGATCGACCAAAGAACCACCGGCAGCTCGTCGATCCAGTTTCTTCCGCACCTGTGCAGCCTATCGAAAGTTCTGGTCTTGAGCCCGTGCAGCACTTCAGCATTTGCCCTCTCCGCTTGACCGTTGCTTCTCGGATGAGCAACAGAAGCGAAGCAGATCTTGGCGCCAAGATCTTGGACGTACTGCATGAAGTTGCGGCTCGTGAATTGCGTGTCGTTGTCGGTGATGATCCTGTTAGGGATCCCGAAACGGCAAACAATCGACCTGAAGAACTTGATTGCTGACTGTGCTGTCACATTCCTCACTGGTTCCACTTCCGGCCACTTTGTGAACTTGTCGATTGCAACGTACAAGTACTCAAAGCCCCCGACAGCTCAGGGAAAGGGGCCGAGGATATCGAGCCCCCAGACCGAAAATGGCCAGGATAAAGGGATCGTCTGGAGAGCTTGAGTTGGCTGGTGTATCTGCTTGGAATGGAACTGGCACGCTTCACACTTGGTTACTTGTGCAGTTGCATCCTGGAGGGCTGTCGGCCAAAAGAAACCTTGCCGGAACGCTTTGCCGGCAAGTGCTCTTGCGCCAATGTGGTGGCCACATATGCCTCCATGTATCTCTGCCAACAGCTTTTGTCCGTCTTCCCGGCAAATACACTTCAATTTCACACCGTTGAGTCTTCTTCTGTACAGTATGCTATCGACAAACTGGTACATACTTGACTGTCGGGCTACTTTTTCCGCTTCTTCTTGCTCTTCGGGAAGCTCTCCTGTCTGAAGGAAATGGACAATCTGTTGTGCCCATGCTGGAGCTTGTGGCTCGACAACAAGGACTAAAGGCACATCTGCTGCTGCGGGAACATCCGCTTCTATGGCGAGCACCTGCGGCTCAGCCAGAGCTTGATGTTCCCCGACAAGCTTGCCGGAGCAAAGCTTGTCGAGAGCGTCTGCTACGACGGAACAAACCATAAGGCTTGCCGGAGCAGATTGCTCCTCAGCATCCTTGGCGTTGATCTTGGGGACCTTCTTGACGGCGGCTTCAGGGAGCTCTGCCGGAAAATAGTCACCAGAAATCAACTTCCTCTTCTTGTTCTGTCTAGTTGATGGCGTTACGGACGGTTGAGTCAGCCTGAGCACAAAGATCCCTGGTTCCACAGGTAACTTTAGTGCGGCACACTTCGACAGGCCATCAGCAATGTCATTCTGAGCTCTCGGAACATGTTCCATCTGTAGGCCGTCGAAGTGCTCTTCTAGCTTTCTCACTTCATCAACATATGCTTCCATCAATGGACTCTGATAGTTCTTGTTCACTTGGCGGACGACAAGCTGTGAGTCACCCCTGACAATGAGCTTCTTGATCCCAAGGTCTGCTACGATCCTGAGACCGGCAAGCAATCCTTCATACTCTGCAGTATTGTTGGTTGCTTGCTCCTTGGGAAAGTGCATCTGGACTACGTACTTGAGGTGCTCTCCGGTGGGTGCGACAAGCAGCACGCCCGCACCGGCGCCTTGCAGCGAGAAGGCACCATCAAAGTACATCAGCCACTCTTTGCTCGCCTCCTTGACGGGGATGCTCGTCTCTGGAATTTCTTCATCTTGTGTTGGCGTCCACTCTACTATAAACTCTGCCAATGCTCTGCTTTGGATAGTTGACGTACTTTCAAACTTGAGGCCAAAGCTTGACAGTTCCAGTGCCCACTCGATAATCCTGCCTGTTGCTTCTGGATTTTGCAGTATCCTCTTCAGCGGAAAACGAGTGACGACTGTGATCTCATGCGCTTGGAAGTAATGGCGCAGCTTTCTCGAGGACATGAGAAGGCCGAAAAGCAATTTCTGCACACCAGAGTACCTTGATCTAGCCCCCTGCAGAAGGTAACTGACAAAGTAAATTGGGCGCTGTACCATTCTCTTCTGCATCTTGTCATGCTCCTGTGCAGATCCATCCTTATCAGGACCAGAGCTTGTCGGCGAAGCCCCCTGCTTGTCGCTGGATGCATCTGCCGTGGTTGCCGGCTCATCATCGGCCTCCCTCTCCGCCACTAACGCAGCACTAACCACTTGATTGGTTGCCGCTATATACAGCAGCAACTTCTCTTGTGGCTTAGGTGCGACAAGTGTTGGAGTGGAGGACAAGTACCTCTTCAAGTCCTGCAGCGCAGCCTCCGCTTCCGGAGTCCATTTCATTGGACCTGCCTTTTTCAATATTTTGAAAAATGGCAGGGCGCGCTCAGCAGATCTAGAGATAAACCTGCTGAGAGCAGCCACGCAACCGGCAAGCCTTCGTACATCCTTGACGCGCTTTGGTGCTTCGATCTGCTCAATGGCCTTGATCTTGTCGGGATTGGCTTCAATTCCGTGCTGAGACACGAAGAACCCGAGAAGCTTGCCGGAAGGGACTCCAAACATGCACTTCTCGGGGTTAAGCTTGAGGTTGATCTTGCGTAGATTTGCAAATGTCTCGTCTTAATCTTGAATCAGGGTCGCCGTGTCCTTGCTCTTGACCACTATGTCATCCATGTTGGCTTCCACATTTCTGTGCATCTGCGGCTCAAAAGCGTGGTGGACGACCCTTGCAAATGTTGAACCAGCATTCTTCAAACCGAAAGGCATCCGTACAAAACAGTACGTGCCACACGGGGTGATGAATGCGGTCTTCTCCTCATCCTCTTCTGCCATGAAGATCTGATGGTATCCTGAGTATGCATCAAGAAATGAGAGCAAATCACATCCGGCCGTGGAGTCAACAATCTGATCGATGCGCGGCAAGGGAAATGGGTCTTTGGGACAAGCTTTATTGACGTCGGTAAAGTCGATACAAAGCCTCCATTTTCCGTTAGCCTTGCGCACGACTACAGGATTGGCCAACCACGTAGGATGGAGCACTCCTCTGACAAGGCCTGCTGCTTCCAACTTCTTGATTTCTTCTGTGATGAATTCTTGGCGCTCCACTGCCTGTTTCCTGACTTTCTGCTTGACGGGCCGCGCATGAGGACAGACAGCAAGGTGGTGCTCAATTACTTTCCTGGGAACACCGGGGATGTCAGACGGTTGCCATGCAAACACGTCGACATTCGCCCGCAGGAAAGTAACGAGCGCGCTTTCCTATATGGGGTCGAGAGTGGCACTGATGGTGAAGGTACCACCAGTGCCGTCCTCCTTGGCGGACACCTTCTTGGTCTCACGTGGAGCAGCCATTGCCTTCTTACACTTGCCGGTGGAGCTCGATGGTGCGTCCTCGACGGTAGCGCAACACTCCGAAGAGGTGCGCTTGCCGGAGTCGGCATCAGAGCTCTTGTCGGACTTGGTCTGATGGTATCCTGAGTATGCATCAAGAAATGAGAGCAAATCACATCCGGCCGTGGAGTCAACAATCTGATCGATGCACGGCAAGGGAAATGGGTCTTTGGGACAAGCTTTATTGACGTCGGTAAAGTCGATACAAAGCCTCCATTTTCTGTTAACCTTGCGCACGACTACAGGATTGGCCAACCACATAGGATGGAGCACTCCTCGGACAAGGCCTGCTGCTTCCAACTTCTTGATTTCTTCTGCGATGAATTCTTGGCGCTCCACTGCCTGTTTCCTGACTTTCTGCTTGACGGGCCGCGCATGAGGACAGACGGCAAGGTGGTGCTCAATTACTTTCCTGGGAAAACCAGGGATGTCAGACGGTTGCCATGCAAACACGTCGACATTCGCCCGCAGGAAAGCAATGAGCGCGCTTTCCTATTTGGGGTCGAGAGTGGCACTGATGGTGAAGGTACCACCAGTGTCGTCCTCCTTGGCGGACACCTTCTTGGTCTTAGGTGGAGCAGCCATTGCCTTCTTACACTTGCCGGTGGAGCTCGATGGTGCGTCCTCGACGGTAGCACAGCACTCCGAAGAGGTGCGCTTGCCGGAGTGGGCATTAGAGCTCTTGCCGGACTTGGTCTTCTTCTTCCCCCCGGGAGCTTCAGCGGCAAGCGACTTGCAATCTGTTGCGGCTGTTGCTTCCCGGTAGATCTTGTCGGCACAGATAAGAGCATCCTTCTTGTGGCCAGGGACAGAGATGACACTTATCGGGCCTGGCATCTTCAGCATGTTGTAGGCATAGTGAGAGGCTGCCATGAACTTGGCGAGTGCTGGACGGCCGAGTATCCCATTGTAGGGTAATGGAAAATCAGCAACGTCAAAAGTGACCCTCTCAGTCCTGAAGTTCAGCTTGCTGCCAAATGTTACTGACAACGTGATCTTTCCCTTCGGCTTGCTCCTTCCCGGGGTGATTCCTTGAAATGTACCAGTCTCTTCGAGCTCGCTGTCAGGGATCTGGAGTTTCTGGAGCACCGCGGTGGAGATCAGGTTCAAGCCGGCCCCGCCGTCAACTAGCATCTTAGTGAGTTTGAGATTGCGGATAGTTGGTGAAACCAACATCGGCAAGCACCCGACCGCAGTTATGCGATCAGGGTGGTCCTCAATATCAAAGATGATAGGCGTGCTGGACCATTTCAGAGGCTTGCATGACTCGACGGGTGGTTCTGCTGCATTAACTTCCCGCACCCACTGCTTGAGCTGGCGGTGTGAAGTATGCAGAGAAGCACCGCCGTCAATGCACAGGACCTCTGTGGCTTTCTGGAACTCCTGCTCATCAGTCTCATCATCATCCATGTCTTCATTGTCGTCGTCATCTTCATCCTTGTCGCGGCCGCGAGGGGGTCTGTCTCCTTGCCGCTGCTTGGCCTTGCCGCGGCGTCCTCCTCGGCCGGGACGTTTCTTGTCGGATCCTCCAGCACCTTCCTGGGCCTTCTCCTTGTCGCGCTGCTCGTATTCAGCTTTCTGTTGCTCAACAAGCTTCTCGACTTTCTTGCAGCTCTGGAGATCTTGGCCCTTGGTGCGGTGGATCTTGTAGTACTGCTTGTTGGTGCCGTCCTTCTTGTCGGCGACCGCCACCTCCGCGGCAACCTCCTTGCCGGAGTCACCAGCTTTGGCTTTCTTGGCGCCACCACCGTTGCCGGACTGCTCAACAACTAGCACATCTTCTCCTTTCTTCCTCCTGTTGTTCCGTCGCCGGTTTTTCTTTGCCGGGGCAGCATCATCACTGTCAGATCCTCCTACTCCTATGTTCTCTCCGGGGAGTCTCCTCCCTTCCTCAGCACGTGCACACTTGTCGGCCAGGGCATATAGCTCACTGATGTCTCTGATCTTGCACATCGCCATCTCCTCCCGCATCCTGCGGTTTTGCACGTTCTGATGGAATGCGCTGATCACCGCGGCAGGGTGGACGTCTGGGATGTTGTGCTGTACGCTGCTGAATCTCTGAATGTACTTGCGCAGGGGTTCTCCTTCCTTCTGGGCGAGCAGATGAAGGTCACTCTCTTGGCCATGGGGCTTGTGGCCGCCTGTGAAGGCGCCGACAAACTGATGGCACAGATCAACCCAGGAGGATATGGAGTTATCCGGCAAGTGCATGAGCCAGGATCTGACGTTGGGCTTGAGCACCAGCGGGAAGTAGTTGGCAAGGATCTTGTCGTCCCGTCCCCCAGCAGCCTGCACCGCAATGGTGTAGATGCTGAGGAACTCCGACGGATGCGTCTTTCTGTCGTACTTCTCCGGTACGTCTGGCTTGAAGTTCTTCGTGCTGGGCCACTGGACTTGCCGCAGCTCACGAGTGAACGCAGGGCAACCTACCGCGTACGACAGATCGCCTGGTTCCCCTGGCGCATGCATGTCAACAGAAGGCCCAGCGCGCTTGTCGGATTGACGTCGCGCTTCTCTTTGGCGCTCGATACGAGTATGAGCGTCCTCTTGCTGTCGATCGTGAAGGACTTGGCGCTGATCGCGACGAGCTCATGGATCCGACGATGCGGTGGAGTCGCTGTCCAGGTGGATCCGACGAGTCGGCGATCTTGGCTTTCGGGGTGGTGATTGCATGGTGGTTGCACCTCCACCAGTTTCGTCACCATCGGCTCGCGCATGGCAACCCTGCCGCGGCAGCGACGCGCTCGGCTGCCATGGAGTGTCGCCGTTGGCGTAGCCGATGAGACTCTGAATGGTGGCCCTCCATTCGTCGATCTTGTCCGATGTCGGAGGGTAATCTAGGAGCAGTTGAGCTCGTGCCAAAGCTTCTGCCGGAGTGGTGGGTGGCAGTGGCGGACGGCGCGAGGAGCGGGATGTGCTCGGACTTCTAACTATGTTAGAAGGAGCATTTTCCCGTCCGGGCGACCGTGTCCCGCTCGTGCTGGCACGTTGGCGTGCATGCTGGTATTGAGCGCCCCGGGATCCACCAGCTTGATCTTGGCCCAACAAACGTATGGTACTGCGAGTACCATGACGTTGTCGGTCCTGCGCCTCCTGAGATGGGCGCGGAACAAGTGCGGACGTCGAGGTCTGCACCACCTTGCCTTTGGGCCTAGCAGCGTCCTGAGCTTCCTCGTCGACGTCCGTCCTTCCACCGACGTCTACCCCACCACCCGTTTGCTCCGGTGGCGGTGGGATCGACGTGGACGGAACAGCTGCCTCCGAAGCCTTCTTCTTCGGTGGCATGTTGATGAAGAAAATGAAGATCTAGGTCGTGTGAACGCCGGATCAGGTTCACACAGCCTCGACGCCCCCTACCTGGCTCGCCAAAGATGTCGGGGAAACTGATCCACGAACACCTATGGGGCCGGCGGACCGAGCCCCTTTCGGTTCGGCGGGGGGCGGAGGTCGCACGAAGAGCAGATCGAGGCGAAGCACACGAGCAGTTTACCCAGCTTCGGAGCTCTCCGGAGAGATAATACTCCTACTGCTGCTTGTCTGATTCTATTATGTTCTTGCTCGAGAGAGCTATGTGTTTCTCTGGTTTCCGAATGAGTCGAACCCCCTCTACGTTGCGCATGGGCCTCCTTTTATATGCTCAAGGGGTCACCGACAGGTGGCAACGTAAACAAGGGTACAATTGTAAAAAGCGAGGTGGTTGGTACAGTTATTTGTACAGTGTTTCCTACCTAACCCTGACGGCAGGGGACAAGGGCATTAAATGCCCGTCTGTGTCGCCCAAACAGTGTAGAAAAGGACCGTTAGGGGCACCACCGCTCGCCACGATGGCGATCTTGTCAGCTTCGCATGCCACCGCGCACCGCTGGCTGCACAGCCTCCCGCCACGCGCGCCTCGAAAGGCCCCCAGAGCGACACGTTGGTGGATGCGCTGAAGCGTGGGCACAGAGTGGCCGTCTGCCGCGGCAAGCGCCTTGCCGCGGCCGTTGTCTTGTCGGGTCCGGAAGCTTGTTGCTCACTGGGCCCTGATATGCCTTGGTTGGTCTTCCCGGCAAGCTCCTCTTGCCGGGGCCTTGTTGCCTTGCCGGGACGCGTGGCGCGTCGCGGCAAGTTCCTTGGGATGCCTTGGTTGGCCTTCCCGGCAAGCTCCTCTTGCCGGGGCCTTGTCTCCTGAGCTTAAATACTTTGTTCTTGAATGGCTCCAAGGGAACCACGGAGGACCTTGGCGGTCGCCCGGCAAGCCTTGCCGCGGGGCGCTACAACTGCCCGTGCACAAGTTCGGGATACTAAGGTACCCCTACTCTAGTACACCGACAGGACTAAGCACTTCTCCCATGGCAAGAAAAACCAATCTAGTAGGCCAAACCAAACTAATAATTCGAAGAGACTTGCAAAGATAACTCAATCATACATAAAAGAATTCAGAGAAGATTCAAATATTATCCATAGATAAACTTGATCATAAACCCACAATTCATCGGATCTCGACAAACACACCACAAAAAGAGTTTACATCGAATAGATGTCCACAAGAGAGGGGGGAACATTGTATTGAGATCCAAAAAGAGAGAAGAAGCCATCTAGCTAATAACTATGGACCTGTAGGTCTGTGGTAAACTACTCACAACTCATCAGAGGGGCAAGGATGTTGATGTAGAGGCCCTCCATGGTTGATTCCCCCTCCGGTAGAGTGCCGGCAAAGGCTCCAAGATGAGATCTCACGGATACAGAAGGTTACGGCGGTGGAAATTGTGTTTCGTGGTGCCCTGGATGTTTTCAGGGTACATAGGTATATATAGGAGGAAGAAGTACGTCGGTGGTCGCCTGAGGGGCCCACGAGACAGGGGGCGCGCCCTATAGGAGGGGCGCGACCTCCTATCTCGTGGGGGCCTTGGGTGCTTCTTGACTTGCACTCCAAGCTCTGCAGATCACGTTCGTTCCAAAAATCACGCTGCCGAAGGTTTCATTCCGTTTGGACTCCGTTTGATATTCCTTTTCTTCGAAATACTGAAATAGGCAAAAAAACAGCAATATGGGCTGGGCCTCCGGTTAGTAGGTTAGTCCCAAAAATGATATAAATGTGTAAAATAAAGCTCCGGTGGAGACGTAGGGGGGGTAATATAATAGCATGGAACAATCAAAAATTATAGATACGTTGGAGACGTATCAGGCTCCGGCGGAGCTGTTCTGCCAGGGAAACATCCCTCCGGGAGGGGGAAATCATCACCATCATCTTCACCATCGATCCTCTCACTGGGAGGGGGTCAATCTCCATCAACATCTTCACCAGCACCATCTCATCTCAAACCCTAGTTCATCTCTTGTATCCAATCTTTGTCTCAAAACCTCAGATTGGTGCCTGTGGGTTGCTAGTAGTGTTGATTACTCCTTGTAGTTGATGCTAGCTGGTTTATTTGGTGAAGATCATATGTTCAGATCCTTTATGCATATTAATACCCCTCTGATTATGAACATGAATATGATTTGTGAGTAGTTACATTTGTTCCTGAGGACATGGGAGAGGTCTTGCTATAAGTAGTCATGTGAATTTGGTATTCGTTCGATATTCTGATGAGATGTATGTTGTCTTTCCTCTAGTGGTGTTATGTGAACATTGACAACATGACACTTTACCATTGTTTGGGCCTAGAGGAAGGCATTGGGAAGTAATAAGTAGATGATGGGTTGCTAGAGTGACAGAAGCTTAAACCCTAGTTTATGCTTTGCTTCGTAAGGGGCTGATTTCGATCCATATGTTTCATGCTATGGTTAGGTTTACCTTAATACTTCTTTTGTAGTTATGGATTCTTGCAATAGGGGTTAATCATAAGTTGGATGCTTGTCCAAGGAAGGGCAGTACCCAAGCACTGGTCCACCCACATATCAAATCATCAAAGTAATGAACGTGAATCATATGAGCGTGATGAAAACTAGCTTGACGATAATTCCCATGTGTCCTCGGGAGTGCTTTCCTTTATATAAGAGTTTGTCCAGGCTTATCCTTTGCTACAAAAAGGATTGGGCCACCTTGCTGCACCTTATTTACTTTTATTACTTGTTACCCGTTACAAATTACCTTATCACAAAACTATCTGTTGCCAATAATTTCAGTGCTTGCAGAGAATACCTTACTGAAAACCGCTTGTCATTTCCTTCTGCTCCTCATTGGGTTCAACACTCTTACTTATCTAAAGGACTATGATAGATCCCCTATACTTGTGGGCCATCAAACTCTTTCCTGGCGCCGGGAGTGAAGCGCCTTTGGTAGGTGGAATTTGGTAAGGAAAAATTTATATAGTGTGCTGAAATTTACTATCACTTGTTACTATGGAACATAATCCTTTGAGGGGCTTGTTCGGGGTATCTTCACCCCGACCAGTAGAGCAAAGAGTTGCTCCTCAACCTACTGAACCTACTAAAAATGTTTACTTTGAAATTTCTTCAGGTATGGTAGAGAAATTGCTAGCTAATCCTTTTACAGGAGATGGAACATTGCATCCCGATTTGTACCTAATCTGTGTGGATGAAGTTTGTGGATTATTTAAGCTTGCAGGTATGTCCGAGGATGTTATCAAGAAGAAGGTCTCCCCTTTATCTTTGAAGGGAAAGGCATTGACATGGTTTAGGTTATGTGATGATATTGGATCATGGAACTACAACCGACTGAACTTGGAATTTCATCAGAAGTTTTATCCTATGCATCTGGTTCATCGTGATCGTAATTATATATATAATTTTTGGCCTCACGAAGGAGAAAGTATCGCTCAAGATTGGGGGAGGGTTAAGTCAATGTTATATTCATACCCCAATCATGAGCTCTCAAGAGAAATTATTATTCAAAAAATTTATGCTCGGCTTTCTCTCAATAATCGCTCCATGCTCGATACTTCTTCTACTGGTTCTTTTATGATGAAGACTATTGAATTCAGATGGGATTTATTGGAAAGAATTAAACGCAACTCTGAAGATTGGGAACTTGACGAAGGTAAGGAGTCAGGTATAACACCTAAGTTTGATTGTGTTAAATATTTTATGGATACCGATGTTTTCCGTGAATTTAGCACTAAATATGGACTTGACTCTGAGATAGTAGCTTTTTTGTGAATCATTTGCTACTCATGTTGATCTCCCTAAGGAAAAGTGGTTTAAATATGATCCTCCCTTTGAAGTAAAAGTAGTTGAACCTCTTAAAGTTGAAGAAAAGACTATCACTTATAATGTTAATCCTATTGTTCCTACCGCTTATATTGAGAAACCACCTTTCCCTGTTAGAATAAATGATCATGCTAAAGCTTCAACTATGGTCAACAAAAGTAATATTAGAACATCTGAACCCTCTGAGAAAATTAAAGTTGAACCTAGTATTGCTATGGTTAAGGATCTCTTGGTCGATAATATTGATGGGCATGTTATTTACCTCTGTGATGAAGTTGCTAGAATTGCTAGACCCGATACTAAAAATAAACATAGACCTATTGTAGGCATGCCTATTATTTCTGTTAAAATAGGATATCATTGCTATCATGGTTTATGTGATATGGGTGCTAGTGTGAGTTCAATCCCTCACTCTTTATATGAAGAAATTATGCATGAGATTGCACCTGCTGAGTTAGAAGGTATTGATGTTACTATTAAGCTTGCCAATAGAGATACTATCTCACCAGTTGGGATTGTTAGAGATGTTGAAGTCTTGTGTGGGAAAATTAAATATCCTACTGATTTTCTTGTTCTTGCTTCCCCACTTTCGCCCCATTATATTTGGTAGACCCTTTTTGAATACTATTAATGCTAAGATAGACTGCAAAAGGATGTTATTACTATTGGATTAGGGGATATGTCTCATGATTTTAATTTTGCTAAAATTTCGTAGACAACCCCATGATAAAGAATTGCCTAGTAAAGATGAAATTATTGGTCTTGCTTCTATTGTCGTGCCTCCTAATGATCCTTTAGAACAATATTTGCTAGACCATGAAAATGATATGTTTATGAATGAAAGGGAAATAGATGAAGTATTCTTTAAACAGGGACCTATTTTGAAACACAACTTGCCTGTTGAAATTCTAGGGGATCGTCCTCCACCCCAGGGTGATCCCGTCTTTGAGCTTAAACCATTACCTGATACTCTTAAATATGCTTATCTGGATGAAAAGAAGATATATCCTGTTATTATTAGTGCTAACCTTTCAGAATAGGAAGAAAAGAAATTATTGAAAACTCTGAAGAAGCACCATGCTGCTATTGGATATACTCTTGATGATCTTAAGGGCATTAGTCCCACTCTATGCCAACACAAAATAAAAATGGAGAAAGACGCTAAACCGGTTGTTGATCATCAACGATGGTTAAATCCTAAGATGAAAGAAGTGGTAAGGAAAGAAATACTAAAGCTTCTAGAGGCAGGTATAATTTATCATGTTGCTGATAGTCAGTGGGTAAGTCATGTCCATTGTGTCCCTAAGAAGGGAGGTATTACTGTTGTTCCTAATGATAAATATGAATTGATCCCACAAAGAATTGTTACAGGTTATAGAATGGTAATTGATTTCCGCAAATTAAATAAAGCTACTAGAAAGGATCATTACACTTTACCTTTTATTGATCAAATGCTAGAAAGATTATCCAAACATACACATTTTTGCTTTCTAGATGGTTATTCTGGTTTCTCTCAAATACCTGTGTCGAAAGAGGATCAGGAAAAGACCACTTTTACTTGCCCTTTCGGTACCTTTGCTTATAGACGTATGCCTTTTGGTTTATGTAATGCACCTGCTACCTTTCAAAGATGTATGACTGCTATATTCTCTAACTTTTGTGAAAAGATTGTTGAGGTTTTCATGGATGATTTCTCCGTGTATGGAACTTCTTTTGATGATTGCTTAAGCAACCTTGATCGAGTTTTGCAGAGATGAGAAGAAACTAATCTTGTCTTGAATTGGGAGAAGTGCCACTTTATGGTTAATGAAGGTATTGTCTTGGGGCATAAAATTTCTGAAAGAGGTATTGAAGTTGATAAAGCTAAAGTTGATGCTATTGAAAAGATGTCGTGTCCTAAGGACAATCAAGGTATAAGAAGTTTCCTTGGTCATGCCGGTTTTTACAAGAGGTTCATTAAAGACCTCTCAAAAATTTCTAGGCCTCTGACTAATCTCTTACAATAAGATGTTCCTTTTGTCTTTGATGATGATTGTGTAGAAGCATTTGAAATACTTAAGAAAGCCTTGATTTATGCACCTATTGTTCAGCCACCTGATTGGAATTTACCCTTTGAAATTATGTGTGATGGTAGTGATTATGCTATAGGTGCTGTTTTAGGACAAGGAGTTGATAAGAAATTAAATATTATCCAATATGCTAGTAAAACTCTAGACAATGCCCAGAGAAATTATGGTACTACTGGAAAAGAATTGTTAGCAGTTGTATTTGCTTGTGATAAGTTTAGACCTTATATTGTTGATTCTAAAGTAATTGTTCACACTGATCATGCTGCTATTAAATACCTTATGGAAAAGAAAGAGGCTAAACCTAGACATATTAGATGGGTTCTCTTGCTACAAGAATTTGATTTGCATATTATTGATAGAAAGGGAGCTAAGAACCCTGTTGCAGACAACTTGTCTAGGTTAGAGAATGTTCTTGATGACCCACTACCTATTGATGATAGCTTTCCTGATGAACAATTAGCTGTCATAAATGCTTCTCGTACTGCTCCATGGTATGCTGATTATGCTAACTACATTGTTGCTAAATTTATACCACCTAGTTTCACATACCAGCAAAAGAAAAAGGTTTTCTATGATTTAAGACATTACTTCTGGGAAGACCCACACCTTTATAAAGAAGGAGTAGATGGTGTTATTAGACGTTGTGTACCTGAGCATGAACATGAACATATCCTACGCAAGTGTCACTCCAAGGCTTATTGAGGACACCATGCTGGAGATAGAACTGTGCATATGGTATTGCAATCCGGTTTTTATTGGCCTACTCTCTTTAAAGATGCCCGTAAGTTTTTCTTGTCTTGTGATGAATGTCAAAGAATTGGTAATATCAGTAGACGTCAAGAAATGCCTATGAACTATTCACTTGTTATTGAACCATTTGATGTTTGGGGCTTTGATTATATGGGACCGTTTCCTTCCTCTAATGGGTATACACATATTTTAGTTGCTGTTGACTATGTTACTAAGTGGGTAGAAGCTATTCCAACTAGTAGTGTTGATCATAACACCTCTATTAAGATGCTTAAAGAAGTTATTTCTCCGGGGTTTGGAGTCCCTAGTTATTTAATGACTGATGGTGGTTCACATTTTATTCATGGTGCTTTTTGTAAAATGCTTGCTAAGTATGATGTTAATCATAGAATTGCATCTCCATACCACCCACAGCCTAGTGGTCAAGTAGAATTAAGTAATAGAGAGATTAAATTCATTTTGCAAAAGACTGTTAATAGATCTAGAAAGAATTGGTCCAAAATACTTGATGATGCATTATGGGCCTATAGAACTGCATATAAAAATCCTAAGGGTATGTCTCCGTATAAAATGGTTTATGGAAAAGCATGTCACTTACCCCTCTCAAACTAGAACATAAGGCATATTGGGCCATTAAAGAGCTTAATTATGATTTCAAACTTGCCGGTGAAAAGAGGATATTTGACATTATCTCGCTTGATGAATGGAGAACCCAAGCCTATGAGAATGCCAAATTGTTTAAAAAAGTTAAAAGATGGCATGACAAAAGGATACAAAAGCGTGAGTTTAACGTAGGTGATTATGTTTTGTTATACAACTCTTGTTTAAGGTTTTTTGCAGGAAAACTTCTCTCTAAATGGGAAGGTCCTTACGTTATCGATGAGGTCTATCATTCCGGTGCCATAAAAATCAACAACTTTGAAGGCACAAATCCAAAGGTGGTGAACGGTCAAAGAATAAAACATTATATCTCAAGTAATCCAATAAATGTTGAAACTAATGTTATTGAAACCGTAACTCCGGAGGAATATATAAGGGACCCTTTCCAGAACGTTTCAGACTCCGAAAAGGGATAGATATGTGGTACGGTAAGTAAACCGACTCCAAAACAGTTCTAATGGCAATTTTTCTCTGTTTTGGAATATTTAAGAAAATAGGAAAATAAGTAGTCCGAAAGGGACACGAGGCATCCATGAGGGCGGAAGGCGCGCGCTACCCCCTAGGTGTGCCCCCTGCCTCGTGGGCATCTCGTGTGCCCTCCGGACTCTGTTTTCTTGCACGATACTTCTTTTGGTTAGTAAAAATTTAGTATATAATCTCCCGAAGGTCTTGACCACCGTACCACGCAAGTATCTCCTGTCTTTGTTTCGAGCTGTTTTTCTGACAGATCTAGATCACCATGACGTCTTTGAGCGCACCCAAGGACAAGTTTTTTGAGAAGGTCATCAACCCCTACCTCGCGAAGGTGCTGCAACACCCTCAAACCATTGAATGCATGAGGGGGTGCTGCACATCCGCGATGTTGAGGGACCAAGGAGGACTGGAAGCGTGTCACATCCCTAGCCTCTGGTAATGCACTAGGCTAGACCTCATGTGTGCATCATGTTTAAATTCTGAAATTTGAACTGAGGGAATTTTGGAAGCCTCAAAAACTTAAATAAAAGAGGGGCAAAAACCCTAGAAATCTCATTCATTGTTCCAAAATGCTCTTCTTAAATGTTTGATAATTTTTGGCAAGGGTTCTGGTCCCAACCAAAATATTGAACATTTTTAAGGATTTATTTTTGGGACTTTGGATTTAATTCATTAGCTATTTGAATTTGAGTTATATTCATATAATTAGAATATAATTTCAAATACCCCTGAAATATTTTATGAGCTTTTGGAAAAGTCCATCTAGCCAAATAAAATTATTCAGAGGAGTTTTTGGCATTGTTTGAATTTGTTTAAAATTCAAAAACAATGGCAAAAGAAATTAAATAAAACAAAACAGAAGAAAAAAATAAAACAGAGCAGAAGGACTTACCTGGCGCCACTTACCTGGCCCAACTCCAGCTGGCGGCCCAGCCCGCCACCGCTATCCCCCCCTGTCGCCTTCCTCCTCTGCCAGGAGGACAGGCACGCGCCCGGCGCGCGCGGCCACGCGCCCCGGCCACCTCCTCCCTGCCTGGCTGCCTCCTCCTTCCCTGGTCCCTCCCGCGACGCCACGCAGCCCCCGACCCCCTCTCACTTCTCCCTCGCTCTCTGGACCTCCCTCCCCCTCGCTCCTCTGTTTCTCCCCCCCATGACCGAGAGTCGCCGTCACCGCCGCTCGCCAAAACCACGGCCACCGGGCCTCCCTCGCTCCCCCGACTAGCCCAGAGGCTCCGCCTCGACCCCCTCTTCCTCTCCACCGAGCCACGAGGCCCCGGACGCGCTGCAACGCCGCCACCATCGTTGTTTCCGTCGCCGGCCACCGAAGCTCACCTCCGTCAATTCGGCCACTCCGGCGCGCCCCCGAGCCCACTAACCCTCCCTACAGCTCCGCGGTGAGCCTCCGTGCAGAACCCCTCTCTTTCCCCTCGCGTTTGCGAGCTCTAGGCCATAGCTCCGCCGCGGCCGAACTCCGGCCGCCGCTGACCTCGTCGCCGCCGTCACTGCAGCCACTGGAGCTCCCACCCGAGTGCACCATCATGCTCAAAACGTTTCCACGAGCCCGTTGCCTGCCGCAGCTCGCCCTCTCGCGCTTCCTAGTGGTCGCCCGTGTCTTACCCGAGCTCCGGCGGCCGCAACCGAGCTCGCCGTCGTCAGCTCCGACCTCCCCACGACCTAGCAACCGCACCGCTCGACGCGCGGGAGCAAGGGCTCTCCAACGAGCCCAAGCACGGCCTCGTCCGTGCCCTGTAGCATGTTTCCGACGGTCGCCACCGTCCCGGACCTCGCCGGCGTCGAGACGCCGGTGGGGTTGACCCACTTGACCACGGCAGAACCCCCCTGGGTCGATGACAGGTGGGGCCAGCCCCTGTTAATTAGTTTAGGTGTTAGATTAGTTAACACTAATTAAGTTAGTTAATTATTTAAGCCACTGACATGTGGGCCCAGCCCTGCTGACATTTTCGTTAGTATTAGTTTAACCCTAATCAACCCGGTTAACTAACCTGTGTCACTGACGTGTGGACCCCACACGTCAGGTTTGACCAGCAGCAGCGTCTGTTGACCTGCTGACGTCACGGTGACGCACTGCTGACGCAGTAAATGTTTCTGGAATTTAGATAATTCTTAAATGATTTATTAATTCCAGAAAATGCCTAAACTTCTAAAATTCATAGAAATTCAACCGTAACTCCAAATTAAATAATTTATATATGAAAAATTATCAGAAAAATTCAAGGAATCCATATGTACCATTTCCATGCATGTTATAACAACTTATCACTACTGTTTAGGACATATGAAGTGAATGGCATTTAAATAATCACATATGGGGTTTGAATTTGAATCTTGTATTCAAACCAACTTCATTTAATCTGTTGCTAGGTGCATTAGCTCAAAACACATTCATATTGCCATGTCATAGCATGCATCATATTGTGCATTGCATTGATCGTGTTTTTTCTGTATTGCCGGTAATTGTCCCCTCTCGATAGACGTGTACCGACGATGTGATCGATGACACCGATGAAGAGCTATATTATCTTCAGAAGTGCCAGGCAAGCAAAACCCCCTTGTTCATTCCGATAAAATCCCACTCTCTCGCTCCTACTCTCTTTTACTGCATTAGGACAACAATGACATATTTGATACTCGCTGCGGTAGCTGAACCCCTTTATCCTTTGCATGACCTGTCATTGCCACAGTAAATAGATGAAACCCACTATCATGAGTAGGAGTTGTTTGAGCCCTGATGTGCCTACTCATTCATGCTTGTTGTCATGCCTGCTATTGCTTAGAGTTGAGTCAGGTCTGATTCATCGGGGATGAATCAGAGGCGTGTGAACATGTCCTACTGTGTGTGAGCTAAGTATGTGAACACGATTTGATAAAGGTAGCGGTGAGAGGCCATGTAGGAGTACATGGTGGGTTGTCTCATTGCAGCCGTCCTCAGGAACTGAGTTCTGTGTTTGTGATCCATGATCAGTTACTACCACACATTGGGCTCCGGGCGCTCCAAGCTCTCTCGACTTATTAATCAACTTGATCTCTGTCCAGGAGTTGCAACTAGTTTCTGGCGTTTGTAGGTAGTGTTAGTAGTCTACCAAGTGGCACCCGGTACAGGTGGGCTTGGGACAGACTAGGCACAGTGGCCCGGTGTACCAAGTGGCACCCGGTTGGTGGGCTTGGGAACCCTGCACACATCGTTTGGGGCCGTAAGCGACACCCCGGCCGGATCTCCTTGCGGATGGAACCTGAATAGGCGATAAACCTGGACTAGAGACTTGTTCGGTTAGTCAGGTCGTGGCCGACTCCCTCGCCCGGCTTCCGCTTGAAGGTTGCCGAGGTACATGACGTGTACAGGGCGGTAAGTGGCGGGAGCGTGTGTGAAGAAGTACACCCCTGCAGGGTTATCATTATCTATTCGAATAGCCGGATTCCTCGGATATGGAAACTTGGACCCCTTGTACAGTTCATAGACAAGTGAAAGTGGATACTCTAAAACACGCAAGATAAGCGTGAGTGCTATGGATGGCGTTCTCGTAGGGAGACGGGAGCGGATCCATAGTGGTGTATTGGTTGGTGAATATGTGGACTCGTGTGCGCCACCTCAAAAGAGTTACTTGCAGTCGTAGTTCAGGATAGCCACCGAGTCAAAGCTGGCTTGCTGCAGTTAAACCCCACCATCCCCTTTGTTGATAATGATGCATATGTAGATAGTTCTGATGTAAGTCTTGCTGGGTACATTTGTACTCACGTTTGCCTATTTTATGTTTTTGCAGAGAGACTTCGGTCTCACTAGTAGTTTCGCGTGGACTTCGACGTTTAGCTTGTTACCTCAGCTATGATCTTGAGCCCTCGGCAGGATCTGGTAGATAGTCAGGCTTCTCAGCCTTTTTCATTTCTAGATGTCTGTACTCAGACATGATAGCTTCCGCTTGTGTTTTGACTTGTATGCTCTGAATGTTGGGTCGTGAGACCCCTGTTTGTAATATCTCGCTCCTCGGAGCCTATTGAATAAATACTTGAGTCGTAGAGTCATTTTGTGATGCCATGTTGTATTGCACATATCGAGCATATTGTGTGTATGCTATTGAAATGCTTGGTATGTGTGGGATCTGACCATCTAGTTGTTTATCCTTAGTAGCCTCTCTTACCGGGAAATGTCTCCTAGTGTTTCACTGAGCCATGGTAGCTTGCTACTGCTCCGGAACACTTAGGCTGGCCGGCATGTGTCCTTCTTCGTTCCTGTGTCTGTCCCTTCGGGGAAATGTCACGCGATGAATATCGGAGTCCTGTTAGCCCGCTACAGCCCGGTTCACCGGAGTCCTGCTAGCCCAGTGCTACAGCCTGGATTCACTCGCTGATGACCGACACGTTCGATGCTGGGTCATGGATGCTTGTCCCTGTAAGTCTGTGCCACTTTGGGTTTACGACTAGCCATGTCAGCCCGGGCTCCTTATCATATGGATGCTAGCGACACTGTCATATACGTGTGCCAAAAGGCGCAAACGGTCCCGGGCTAAGGTAAGGCGACACCCGTGGGAATACCGTGCGTGAGGCCGCAAAGTGATATGAGGTGTTACATGCTAGATCGATGTGGCATTGAGTCGGGGTCCTGACAGCGTTGGTATCAGAGCTTGACTGTCTGTAGGATTACCAAGCCAAACTGGTCGAAGTTGAGTCTAGAAATTCTTTAGTTATATAAGGGAATTGATTGTGGGATGGAACGTAAGGCTCTTTTTACTCCTTATACCTCATGGCCCTTCTGATCTGAGTCATCATCTTCTCTTCTACGGGGATTAAGAACTAGGCTATCTCTTCTTTCTATCAGGATCACGTGTTACTAATCCGTAGACTTATAGATTGTTGGATTAAGCCTCAGTTCAGTTTCTACCTCCGTATGTTAACTGTTGATCTCGAAACCTTGATATTGTGCTTCTGAGTGGTTATGCCACCATTTTTGTGAATGTCTCAAATCTTTTCTGAGCATTTACAGCCGTTATGCTGTCCGAGTCATCCCAGGTTTCTAAATAGTCGGATGCATTTGCAAATCCCTTCCTCCTGTTTCCGATGTGCCTTTGGTCAGATTAATCACACAAATCAGTGAGTTAAGGTACTTTATTGCCTTGACATATATGTTGGAGCTAGTATTATGACCCTAGGTGCCTTAGGGGATCAGCTAGTAATTTAGCCATGATTTGTGCTCCCAGTGTGATGATTCTGGCCATCATTCTCGAAAGCATCCCGTGATGCTACTTAGTAGTAGGTATTCTATTCCTGGGTTTTCGAACCAAGATTCACCCTACTTACTTCATGTTGATAGTGTTGCTAGTTCCTTTAGATCATTAGTAACCTTTGCGACAGTCCTTGAAGTCCGTGGTATCTTCTTCTTCCAAATACCATGAACTACTTATGGCATAAGTTCCTCGTTGAACTAAACGATCACAACCAGAGTGCTCTTGATGAGTTCTCCATTATATATTGTGGCTCTGCCAGTTCTACCTTTCTGCATGGGTTATCCGGAAGAAATATGTTGAACTTCGTTCGACATGCTAAACCATGCATCCACAACTCAGAAAATCATATGTTCCTTTGAGTTGTCCCTCTTTAGTTGCATTCTGACCCTCGTCTATCAATTGATAGTCAAGAGTATGCGTGCGTTCGTTTATCGATGCCTATTACTCTTGTGGTCCGTCAAGCCATTCTATCGCAGAATGACTAGGAGAAACAAACTCCAGTACCTCTTCCATATCCAGGATTGGGTCAAAGAAGTTGTGCTCCGCAGATCAAATTGCTAATCCAGCTTTTGTTCTATTCTACCTTGGAGTATTACCATCTTTATATCGGGATTGTTATAGGAATTGCACACCATCCTATGAACTCTTGGTACAGTGATACTTCTTGCCATCATTAGTCATTCCTCGGTCTTCGTGTTGATGCAACCGGAATACCGACAAATGAATTGTGATGTGTGAAATCAATACGCCTAGCAACCTCGTTGCTGGGTAGTTAAAGGACAATAATTTCATTCTTAGTGTGTTGGTTATTGAATCATCATTCTAAGATTGATCGTGCTACCTAGTCCATTCTCCTGGTTCACTCCTCGATCGATGAGTTAGGATTATTTCAAATCCTTGCTCTATTGATCATATCGTCTTGCCCTGAAAAGCAAGATTGTTCTCGAGCTTAGTAACATACCGGTGGTTCGTGATTTCCGAAGATCTTCTCGGAAGTATTACCAGGTTGTCACCTGACCGCTATGTTGAGCTCGTGATCAAGTTGGTTTCTTGTGAACCACCTTCTCTCCAAGAATCGGTGTTAGATATCCCTGAGCTAGTTGGTTAAGCTAAACGACAACTTGGAGAGTTGGAAGATAAAAGCTTGCCTAACTTAGTTCGTTCCAAAGGGATATTCTTGTGTAGTGTGTGTTGAAGAAAGATGATATCTTCATCGATTGGTCCCTGTGAGCAGTTGCTGGACCTATTGTCTTATCAATCCTTTGATTTGAGTGTGGGCTATCGTCAAATCAAGTCAGAACCAACGATGTTCGTAATGTACTCGTGGTTGATCCCTCGAGCATACACCATTATATCTTTTGGGTCTGACCAATGCTATCACCGTGTTCACACGATGGTGGAAGTCCAGTGATATGGAAATTCCGATGAGTTGTTGTTGAGTCCATTGACAACATCCTTATCTCCTCCATGATGTTGCTGAACATTAAGTTAGTGTTGGAAACTTTTGAAAGCATTTTCTTCATGCTAGCTCATGAAGTACTTGTTTGATGAAAGGAGTGACTTCCTTTGATTCACGTGCATTTTGATGTAAGTTGCCGTCGTGAATTCGAGAAAGTTTGTTTTTGCCCCTTTGGAATCATCCCAAGTCGGTCATGCACGTGCGAAGAATTCTGTGGTCTGTTAGACTGATCATCTTCATTCCATATGTATATCCTAGCACACCAAGCCACTGATTGATTTGTTCAAGGAGAAGAAGTTCCTTCTTAAGAGTATACCTTATGCAAGGATTTTGATATCCTCGTTGATGGTTCCCCACCTGAACTCGGTAGTGTTTTACTATAAGACTACCACGTGGTCATGCTTGTCTGGGACAACGTGTTCACATGTTTGTAGCAGAACCAGCTCATGTTTTGGAGCTTACTATCGTAGTTCATTTCCCGAGAATCTCGCAACGTCATCTCGTCGATTTGTGTTGCAAACTTTCGTTTTCCTTCCTAGACTCGATGGGTCTGGAATATTCTGACACCAACCAGATCTGGATCTCAGGCAGATATGATGGTTGGAACATTTCCCAAGAACTATAATATTGGTTCCTCGATAACTGGTAAGGTGGATGTCGTGGCCAACACACCCCGCCAGGAGACCTATTATTGTAGTATCTCGATTGGAGAAGTTGGCCACCTCCCCATAGGGATTTCGTAGGATTTACTCCCTAGTTGCCTCTATGGATTTTTGAGATCCCGAAGTCCGACCTTTACTTGATGTTCTAGTTAGCAAACCATATCTATGAATGGGTTACACTAGCACATCAAGGAGAACATTAGAAGCGGAGTTCTAAATGTCTCTCGGTCGATCATCCAGATTTTGTTTCCTTGGCCTCGCTAGGGTGAAATCTGAGTTGATGTTATCTTCCTATGCATCTGCATCGTCCATCGTTGTTCATCATGGTGGTATGTTGTGTTGCCAGGATCCTTGACACGGATGTTGGTAAAACCTTGATGAATATGGAAATGCTCAAGTTCTTGAGAGCACGCACAAGCGCTAGGTGTTATCATCGGCACTAACTGGGTTTGCTCTCAGTTTCCTCGGCAATGCTATGATCTTTTCAAACAGTGAATTCACTCTCTGTTGTTGGGTTTTTCCCCAGTTACCAGAGTCATTCCCAGCATTTGCATTTTGTTCCTAGCTTGCACCGCCAATGTGCTATTCTACCATGGGTCTCTTCCATCTCCGGTGATAAGCAAATTCATCCATTACGTTGTCTTCAACAAGGTAATCCACATCATCCAAGTCCGAGTATGCCATTCTACCGACCCCCGCCAATCGATTGCTGTGATTTGCCTTCGGCTGATATAGAGAGTCTCAATGATCTCTATATCAAAGGTAATTCTTTTTGCCACTTAAGATAATAATCTATGAATCACCCTTCTCCAGGATGTTTCGTCGTGGTATCATGACAATTCAACTCCTCGCTACGTTGACAACCGATCGCCACATTCTTAAGTGTGGAATTATTGTCCACCTAGTGAACCTTCGTCATCCGTTTCTTTCCACCCCTCTTGATGTGTATCTCGTGTCTCAACCCGAGAGATGGTTCTAAGTCTCATTACGTGAGTTAATCCTGAGTTGTTCGACCTTCGAGAAGACCGATCCTTCTAGAGTTTTCCTTTCCTCTTCTTGTCATGATTAGCTGAAGTTCTCAGAGCAAGACGACAAGACAAGGATGGTGTTCAAATCAACGTTCATTTGAAGTGCAACCTGGATCGTGAAGATTGTACTAGTTTGCATTTTTCCTTCATCTTACCCTACGCCTGAATCTCGAGACGAGATTCTTGTTTAGTGGGGGTGAGTTGTCACATCCCTAGCCTCTGGTAATGCACTAGGCTAGACCTCATGTGTGCATCATGTTTAAATTCTGAAATTTGAACTGAGGGAATTTTGGAAGCCTCAAAAACTTAAATAAAAGAGGGGCAAAAACCCTAGAAATCTCATTCATTGTTCCAAAATGCTCTTCTTAAATGTTTGATAATTTTTGGCAAGGGTTCTGGTCCCAACCAAAATATTGAACATTTTTAAGGATTTATTTTTGGGACTTTGGATTTAATTCATTAGCTATTTGAATTTGAGTTATATTCATATAATTAGAATATAATTTCAAATACCCCTGAAATATTTTATGAGCTTTTGGAAAAGTCCATCTAGCCAAATAAAATTATTCAGAGGAGTTTTTGGCATTGTTTGAATTTGTTTAAAATTCAAAAACAATGGCAAAAGAAATTAAATAAAACAAAACAGAAGAAAAAAATAAAACAGAGCAGAAGGACTTACCTGGCGCCACTTACCTGGCCCAACTCCAGCTGGCGGCCCAGCCCGCCACCGCTATCCCCCCCTGTCGCCTTCCTCCTCTGCCAGGAGGACGGGCACGCGCCCGGCGCGCGCGGCCACGCGCCCCCGCCACCTCCTCCCTGCCTGGCTGCCTCCTCCTTCCCTGGTCCCTCCCGCGACGCCACGCAGCCCCCGACCCCCTCTCACTTCTCCCTCGCTCTCTGGACCTCCCTCCCCCTCGCT
>NC_041383.1:273310882-273342074 GCF_002162155.2 Triticum dicoccoides
CGACTAGCCCAGAGGCTCCGCCTCGACCCCCTCTTCCTCTCCACCGAGCCACGAGGCCCCGGACGCGCTGCAACGCCGCCACCATCGTCGTTTCCATCGCCGGCCACCGAAGATCACCTCCATCAATTCGGCCACTCCGGCGCGCCCCCGAGCCCACTAACCCTCCCTACAGCTCCGCGGTGAGCCTCCATGCAGAACCCCTCTCTTTCCCCTCGCGTTTGCGAGCTCTAGGCCATAGCTCCGCCGCGGCCGAACTCCGGCCGCCGCTGACCTCGTCGCCGCCGTCACTGCAGCCACTAGAGCTCCCACCCGAGTGCACCATCGTGCTCAGAACGTTTCCACGAGCCCGTTGCCTGCCGCAGCTCGCCCTCTCGCGCTTCCTAGTGGTCGCCCGTGTCTTACCCGAGCTCCGGCGGCCGCAACCGAGCTCGCCGTCGTCAGCTCTGGCCTCCCCACGACCTAGCAACCGCACCGCTCGACGCGCGGGTGCAAGGGCTCTCCAACGAGCCCAAGCACGGCCTCGTCCGTGCCCTGTAGCATGTTTCCGACGGTCGCCACCGTCCCGGACCTCGCCGGCGTCGAGACGCCGGTGGGGTTGACCCACTTGACCACGGCGGAACCCCCCTGGGTCGATGACAGGTGGGGCCAGCCCCTGTTAATTAGTTTAGGTGTTAGATTAGTTAACACTAATTAAGTTAGTTAATTATTTAAGCCACTGACATGTGGGCCCAGCCCTGCTGACATTATCGTTAGTATTAGTTTAACCCTAATCAACCCGGTTAACTAACCTGTGTCACTGACGTGTGGACCCCACACGTCAGGTTTGACCAGTAGCAGCGTCTGTTGACCTGCTGACGTCACGGTGACGCACTGCTGATGCAGTAAATGTTTCTGGAATTTAGATAATTCTTAAATGATTTATTAATTCCAGAAAATGCCTAAAACTTCTAAAATTCATAGAAATTCAACCGTAACTCCAAATTAAATAATTTATATATGAAAAATTATCAGAAAAATTCAAGGAATCCATATGTACCATTTCCATGCATGTTAGAACAACTTATCACTACTGTTTAGGACAAATGAAGTGAATGGCATTTAAATAATCACATATGGGGTTTGAATTTGAATCTTGTATTCAAACCAACTTCATTTAATCTATTGCTAGGTGCATTAGCTCAAAACACATTCATATTGCCATGTCATAGCATGCATCATATTGTGCATTGCATTGATCGTGTTTTTTCTGTATTGCCGGTAATTGTCCCCTCTCGATAGACGTGTACCGACGATGTGATCGATGACACCGATGAAGAGCTATATTATCTTCAGAAGTGCCAGGCAAGCAAAACCCCCTTGTTCATTCCGATAAAATCCCACTCTCTCGCTCCTGCTCTCTTTTACTGCATTAGGACAACAACGACATATTTGATACTCGCTGCGGTAGCTGAACCCCTTTATCCTTTGCATGACCTGTCATTGCCACAGTAAATAGATGAAACCCACTAGCATGAGTAGGAGTTGTTTGAGCCCTGATGTGCCTACTCATTCATGCTTGTTGTCATGCCTGCTATTGCTTAGAGTTGAGTCAGGTCTGATTCATCGGGGATGAATCAGAGGCATGTGAACATGTCCTACTGTGTGTGAGCTAAGTGTGTGAACACGATTTGATAAAGGTAGCGGTGAGAGGCCATGTAGGAGTACATGGTGGGTTGTCTCATTGCAGCCGTCCTCAGGAACTGAGTTCTGTGTTTGTGATCCATGATCAGTTACTACCACACATTGGGCTCCGGGCGCTCCAAGCTCTCTCGACTTATTAATCAACTTGATCTCTGTCCAGGAGTTGCAACTAGTTTCTGGCGTTTGTAGGTAGTGTTAGTAGTCTACCAAGTGGCACCCGGTACAGGTGGGCTTGGGACAGACTAGGCACAGTGGCCCGGTGTACCAAGTGGCACCCGGTTGGTGGGCTTGGGAACCCTGCACACATCGTTTGGGGCCGTAAGCGACACCCCGGCCGGATCTCCTTGCAGATGGAACCTGAATAGGCGATAAACCTGGACTAGAGACTTGTTCGGTTAGTCAGGTCGTGGCCGACTCCCTCGCCCGGCTTCCGCTTGAAGGTTGCCGAGGTACATGACGTGTACAGGGCGATAAGTGGCGAAAGCGTGTGTGAAGAAGTACACCCCTGCAGGGTTAACATCATCTATTCGAATAGCCGGATTCCTCGGATATGGAAACTTGGACCCCTTGCATAGTTCATAGACAAGTGAAAGTGGATACTCTAAAATACGCAAGATAAGCGTGAGTGCTATGGATGGCGTTCTCGTAGGGAGACGGGAGCGGATCCATAGTGGTGTATTGATATGGTGAATATGTGGACTCGTGTGCGCCACCTCAAAAGAGTTACTTGCAGTCGTAGTTAGGATAGCCACCGAGTCAAAGCTGGCTTGCTGCAGTTAAACCCCACCACCCCTTTGTTGATAATGATGCATATGTAGTTAGTTCTGATGTAAGTCTTGCTGGGTACATTTGTACTCACGTTTGCCTATTTTATGTTTTTGCAGAGAGACTTCGGTCTCACTAGTAGTTTCGCGTGGACTTCGACGTTTAGCTTGTTACCTCAGCTACGGTCTTGTGCCCTCGGCAGGATCTGGTGGATAGTCAGGCTCCTCAGCCTTCTTCATTTATAGATGTCTGTACTCAGACATGATAGCTTCCGCTTGTGCTTTGATTTGTATGCTCTGAGTGTTGGGTCATGAGACCCATGGTTGTAATATCTCGCTCCTCGGAGCCTACTGAATAAATACTTGAGTCGTAGAGTCATGTTGTGATGCCATGTTGTATTTGCACATATCGAGCATATTGTGTGTATGTTATTGAAATGCTTGGTATGTGTGGGATCTGACCATCTAGTTGTTTATCTTTAGTAGCCTCTCTTACCGGGAAATGTCTCCTAGTGTTTCCACCGAGCCATGGTAGCTTGCTACTGCTCCGGAACACTTAGGCTGGCCGGCATGTGTCCTTCTTCGTTCCTGTGTCTGTCCCTTCGGGGAAATGTCACGCGATGAATACCGGAGTCCTGTTAGCCCACTACAGCCCGGTTCACCGGAGTCCTGCTAGCCCAGTGCTACAGCCTGGATTCACTCGCTGATGACCGACACGTTCGATGCTGGGTCATGGATGCCTGTCCCTGTAAGTCTGTGCCACTTTGGGTTTACGACTAGCCATGTCAGCCCGGGCTCCTTATCATATGGATGCTAGCGACACTGTCATATACGTGTGCCAAAAGACGCAAACGGTCCCGGGCTAAGGTAAGGCGACACCCGTGGGAATACCGTGCGTGAGGCCGCAAAGTGATATGAGGTGTTACATGCTAGATCGATGTGGCATTGAGTCGGGGTCCTGACAAAGCGTGGAGACAAGACTCGAAGCAATGGAGCAGCAAGTTTTCAAGTGCCAAGGGATGGTTGAACGCGGACTCGACGCCAACCACATGATGATCGCGGAGTTCACCAACAACCACAAACTAGATGCCAAGAACGTTGGGGAGGCCATCTTCAAGTTCATGAGAAAATCGAGCACATCCAAGCCCAGATCTATGACCTGCAAAACCAAAACTGTGAGTATGAATATAGATTCAAGAGGATGAGTTTGGCTGCAGATTTGAGGATCCCAGAGACTCGATCATCTTTCTGTGAGGGTGAGCCTATGCCTTGGAAGAGGGACGACAAGCCTACATCATGAACAACCCCATCATCACCACCTCCGAAGAAGGAGAACTGAGTATCGGGTATGGGCACTCTCCTTGGCAACTGCCAAGCTTGGGGGAGGTGCCCCGGTATCATATCACCATCACATTCCTATCTTTACTGTTTTCTTAGTTTGATCCTTTTGGTGATATCTTCATCTAGTAGAACAAAGTTTTAGTATGATCTAGTTTTGAGCTTTGCTTTATGATCCTTCTATGTAATCGAGTCCGTGAGCTATATATAATAAAGATTAGTTTTGAGTCGAGGGCTTTGCTATCTTGCTATGATCTTGAGGGAATAAAAGAAAGAAAAAAATTAAAGAGATCATATTGATCTTATGGAGAGTAATGACTTCACATATAAAAGAGTATGATGAATAAAAGTTGTTGAGAGTTGACAAACATAGTTTTGGTCATCGTTGCAATTAATAGGAAGTAATAAAGAAAGAGAGGTTTTCACATATAAATATACTATCTTGGACATCTTTTATGATTGTGAGCACTCATTAAAATATGACATGCTATAAGTTGATGTTGGACAAGGAAGACAACATAATGGGTTATGTTTTCTTATATCCGAAATAAAGTATATTGTCATGGATCATCCAACATGTTGAGCTTGCCTTTCCCCCTCATGCTAGCCAAATTCTTTGCACCAAGTAGAGATACTACTTGTGCTTCCGAATATCCTTAAACTCAGTTTGCCATGAGAGTCCACCATATCTACCTATGGATTGAGTAAGATCCTTCAAGTAAATTGTCATTGTTGCATGCAATAAAAATTGCTTTTTAAATATGTATGATTTATTAGTGTGGACAAAATAATCTTTATACGATCTTGTGATATGGAAGCAATAAAAGCGAGGGACTTCATAATAAAGGTCCATATCACAAGTGGCAATATAAAGTGACGTTCTTTTGCATTAAGATTTCGTGTATCCAAACATAAAAGCACATGACAACCTCTGCTTCCCTCTGTGAAGGGCCTATCTTTTATTTTTGTCTTATGCCTTATGTAAGAGTAATGGTGCTCTTCGCCTTTCCTTTTTACATTTTTTCCTTTGGCATATATATATATATATATATATATATATATATATATATATATATATATATATATATATATATATAGACACACACACACACACACACATCTGGGCTATTCTGTTACGCGTAACACAATATTATTCTGTTGCCCTTTTTGAACTGATGGTTTCATGCGGTTGTACTGATGATTTCGAAGCGGTTGAACTGATGCTTTCGGTTCTGTTTAACACATCGTCTTCTTTAGTTCAAAAAAAATTTCAATTTTTTTGTCGGAATGGGGCGTGTAATATATCGTTGGAAAGCTCTTGACAACTATATTTCAAGTATATTAAACATTTTTGCAAAATCATTATGGTTTAAGAGCAGTTTTGAAAAAAACCGTTTTTTTCAAAACCGAAAACACGAATCGTATTTTGGACTCAATTTTCAAACGGTTTGTCGGAATTGAGCAAATAAGATGGCGTTGGAAAGCTGGTGAAAATCCGCATCTTCCATATCTCTAATGTTTTTTCTAATTCTATACGATTTAAAAGTAATTTGGAAAACGGTGAAATTCTTGGCGAAACGTATTTTCACGATTTTTTGCAAACAGTTTGTTCGATTGATGCAAATGATATAGCGTTGGAAAGCTATGGAAAATGCGCAACGTTTTCATATTGAAATGTTTTTTCTAATTCCTTAAGGTTTAAAAACAAATTCGAATACGGTCAAATTTGATTTCAAATGCGTTTTTAAAAAAAGTTTGTCGAAATGAGGCAAATAATATACGGTTGGAAAGATGTCAAAAATACGAAACTTTGTCATGTTGAACATTTTCTCAAATTCGCAACCATTGAAGAGTAATTTGGATTACGGTGAGACCCATCGTGCTGTTTTTCTGTCATAAAAACAGAGTACTAGTACTGATCTACGTGTGCGTTTGTACTGATGTATTCTTCGGAGAGTAATTTTGAAAGGTTCCGAAAAAAGAGTACCTGAACTGATGTCCGCATGGATTTGTACTAAGCGTGTTTTCACTAATTAGACTTTGCTCTATTTTTTCGGTTTGATTTTCCTCGTAACATTTCAATGGTACATGATATCATAGTCTCCGAACTTTGCATGGTTTATATGTTGAAATGAATCATACGTAACATTTCAATGATAATTTTGAATACGGTATGACCCATCATGTTGTTTTTCCTAAAAAAATAGAGTACCCGTATTGATCTATGTGTATGTTTCTACTGAGGTATTTTTTATAGAGTAGTGTTGAATAAGGTGAGACCGGTCGTGTTGTTTTTTCCGTCCCGAAAACAGAGTACTCGAACTGATCTTCGTATAGGTTTGTACTAAGCATGCTTTTCACATACCAGACTTTTACTTTGTTTTCCTCACAACTATTTTGTTGATTTTGAAGTTCTGTTTTTTCTGCCCTAGAACTTACCAAAGTTTTTTCCCAGTAAAATGTGCACTCTCTTTTTGAAATATGTATGAACATTCACATGGAGAGTATTTGAAGTTCTCAGCACTTTCTTTTTATATAAACATGATTTTTTTCTAACCCTTGTTTATTAACTTCATGTGGAAGTGCCACATTTTCTTTCATAGGTGAATTTTTTTCTGTGTGGGTTTTGGACTTATCTATCTTTCTAGTTTTGAACTCACCCGACATTTTTTACATTGATATTTATTAGTGTTTCTTTATTTTATATTGCACGATCGTCATGTTCTTTTCACACTAGGAACTTCCTGTGTATTCTTTTAAGTTCCTTTTTATTCTAAACATCTTGTTTTCTCACCTTTGATCTACTGAATTTTTATTTTCTTTTTATGTTGAGATGCCACAAATATTTTTTTCTTTTCTTTTTTGCAGACATTCATTTGTACTTTTTAAACAATTATACTTGGGACTCCCACAAAAAATATAAGCAGGTGTACAAAAGCAAACAGCATCAGTACACAAGCCGTGTGGTTCAAATTAGTCACTTCAGTACACAAGAAAATATTGTTGATCTATCAGTAGCATACAAGTAAAAGCAAACTAAACCATGTCAATTTCAGTAGCACACACAGAGCTTTTTTTTGAACTGATGATAAAGCACATGGTGAACGTCTACACTTAGTGTATGTTTACTCATACAACCATGGGAGTTTACTATGTTCACATCCTTTTCTGTGACTTTTTGCTATGTTTGAACTTTTTGTTTTGATGGAAGGGTGTGTCACCTGGAACATCTCCTCACTGCCTTCTCTTCCTGCAAAATAATTCTAGTACTTCATGTTGATCTAACACAACACAACATCAGCGGCAAAGGCCCTGACCCCTGAGTAGTCCAGCATCTACATCTCCCCCTTCTACTTTTGAAACGAGAAAAAATGAAACAACTCGTCAGTACATGAAGAATGAGAGAAAAAAAGTCAAAAGAACTTAAGCATCCTGCAACTACTTCTGCAATTTATACTAATCCCTTTTGCTCAATGCTTGAAATGTCGTACAATAATTAAGAAATAGAAAGGAAAGTGGTGAGAGCTTTTGATTGAACTTTCGATGCTTTGTCTTTTGAACTTATATGAACTGATTAGTTCTTTGTTTTAAAAAAATCTAAATACAATGTTCCTAATCTGCAACAGAATATTTTTTTCTTGGGGCAAGTGAAAACAATGAGACACCGAACCCTCTCTCTAACACACACATGACTGATGGTAGAATACATAGTGAATTGCTAATAATGTTTTTGATTTTCTCGTATAGAAAACATGTTCTTTTCTTCTTATGATATATAAAATTGAACTATATATCCGACATGATCGAAACTTTTCCCATGTTTCTCTATGGACTGAGGAAAGAATACATAGTGAAATAACAATTACCAGTACTAGTCTTGGGAAAACTTGGACTGAAACAGTACTACTGAAAGAACCATTGGAAAATGGAATTTACCTTCAGTCTCGACAGCAAGCCTCTCAAGATCATGATCTGCAAGGAAAAAATGGAGCAAAATAGGTAAAAAAATCATACACATCAGATGAACTATCACATGCAATAGATTATTTTCTTTCTTTCAGGAATAAGAACAAACACCCATGGGAGCACAAAATGGAAGCCATCCGCAAGTAGATGCAAAAAATGTTTGCCAAACTAGCAAGATGGAGCCTAAACCAACAGAATGGTCTTGAACTGTAATGCATCACCCATTTTTTGGATCCATTTGAACTAAAAGGGAGCTCCTTTTTCACCTGCAGGATGAATTGAAAAAAGCACACAATGTTGATCTGAAGAACCACCATATGTCGAACTGAACATACACAAGAAAAGGACTGGCAGCAGATGTCAATATATAAATTGATGTTTATTGCAGGTTTTTGGGAATGAGATTCATGTTTTGTAACTACATTAAATTTCTAAATATGTGTACTGCTCCATAAGAAATGTTATTACTGCATATGTCCAGACTATTTAGCTTCTATTTGACAATAAAGAAACATCAAAAGAATGGTTGAAGTTCTTTTTTAGGCATATAAACATATAGCTTGAGAGCAACAGTAATAGTACAAGTTCTCCAATGCAAACTGAACAAGGTTTACCAAGCATAAGAACAAAAAGGTAGAGTGCACCCAATTTGTCCGGGCCTCTTTTTCTAAACTTTTGTGCATGCTAGATTTAACAAGCGAGGACCCAATGATCAAAATATAAATTTAATCACACCAATTAGTAGAGAGAGACGTAGCAGCACAAACACAGTCAATCTTTGAGAAGACAGATAGGCATTATGTACTGTTCTGTCCTACAATGCTGCTATGAAAATGAAGTCTCAATTATATCACGCTGCAGATTTCTCCTACGATGAAAAGCACATGCAACACCACACTAGGTTTGGTACCAGCCTGCCTCTTCTCGTGTTGCTCAGCCTATTTGTCACGACAAGCGAGCGCCAATGGCGAGCGGCAAGGAGCAGAACTCATAGGCTCAGAAACGGCAAGGAGCAACTCGCACCCCTCCATTTCATCAAACAGGTGCTGGGCACCTTGACTTCTGAACTTTCATGGTCTTTCAAGACGAGCAAGTGCAATTTTTCATGGAACCAAACTTCTGAACTTTTTCCAAGACACTCTTTTGAACATGTGGCGGTGTGCACCAGTGCCAGCAAAAGCTCGCTCGTGAAGGAGCATGGCAGGAGGTGCTCGGACGGATAAGGGAGGAAGAGTTGTACTGGTCAAATCCCCTTACCTGGACGGGGATCGAAGGAAGTAGTGCTTGCAGGCAGCTAGGCCTGTGTGTAGAACTGAGCTTTTTTTTGTCTTGCAGTCCGTCCAACCTCCCTCGTGTTGCAGTACAGAGAGAAACAAATTAGCGACAGAAAAGAGCAGTAGAGAGGAAAGAGATGTATGTACTACTGCTGTTCTTTTGTTGAACTGCAACTGAATGTCATAATGTAGACAAATTGGAGAAGAGCTGCGTGTCAGCGGTGGATGCAGAAGACCGTGAGTGCACAGCTGGAGAGGGGGGGCGTGGCGGCAGCACGCTGGGGAAGGGGGTGTGGCGACGACGCGTCGGGGAGGGTGGTCGTTGCGGCGCCGGCGTCTGGCGGCGCCCGTCGACGCGGGGGAGGGAGGTGGTGTCCGGCGGCGCGGGGGAGGGAGGTGGCGGCTGGCGGCGCGCAGGAGGCTGTGTGGGACTATATTTGTAGTGTCTGAATAAGTTCAGTAGCTGCTACCACGCACACCCACTCAACTGCTTCATGCCACCCTTCCTGCACACACACAACATCCACCAATTAGCATGCACAAATTCATGTAAAAAGAATAACAAGTTCATGTACGGTAACATTACATGTTCATAGCAAAACCTAAAAAGATGTGTACTTTGAAATACTTCATTTTACTTCCCAAATACTTCATTTGTTTTGAAATATGAACTTCCATATTTATTTCCGTAGAACTTATTATGTTTTCCCTCCAAACTACAAGAACATGATTAGTTTACTTACCCTCAAAATATTTTATTCAAATACTTTCTGTTTTTTATAAGCGAACTAATGGAAATCTTCACGGTGCACTTCAGTAATTTATTCAAGGTGAACTGATGTATTTGCAATACATAGTTACATACTACATCAAGGTGATATCTCTGTACTTACAAACTTTATGGAAGGTAAACTCATAAATTTTCTTTGTGAACTTTGCTTCTTTTTTCTTCAAACTGGTACCAATTTAAACGTACATGAAATGAACCTCCTAGCATTTATTTGTAAACTTTTCTCAAGGTACACATGTTTCCCTAAATTTGCTAGTGGATTTTCTTCTTTCTTTTATCAGAAAACTTGCACATATAGATCTTCTTTACAAAATTATATAAATCATGGCAGCATTATCATGCTGAGATGAGTTACCTAATAGATCATGGCAGCATTATCATGTATTTATGAGACTACAATATCTAACCATCAAGCCTGAGCATTATCATGCGCATTGTCTTGTACTACAATATCATGTAATACTACATTTTTCATCAACTCGATATTCATCAGTACTAGTATGATTTGGACAATAAGTTGAGATTAGTAGCAGCACGTGCAAGATATGCACTCCTGAAAATAAAGTGTACGAACTTTCTTAGTGACTGTAATTGAACTTTCAAGCACATTTTTCTGTAAAATTTACTTTTTTAACCGAATTGAACTCTATTTTTGTAGGCGAACCTTCCCTGTAGATGCACACGAACTTAATTTTGTGTTTGCACCTGGACTACCAACATGAATAAGCTATGATCACAGAAGAGTTGTATAAACTCCACAAATAACAAGAATCTTCTCTGTCAAATGGATCATACAAAATATTAACCAAAAATCATTTTGTATACACATTATCCTGATAGCCCATAAGCCATTTTGTGTACAACATCATTATCCGGCATAACCACAAGCACTTGTTTGTGCTATAGGAAGATGGAAGCACAGAATAAATTTGACTTACCAACAGGAAGTAGATGTACTGAAAAGCATCCAGAAGATGAACTTGTGAATCTTGCTTTTTTGCTGCATCCTACAAAAAATAGTAAGTTGAATTATTAGTAGTGATCCATCGATAATAGTTCAATCCCACCTTATGCTTGAGCGCACTAGAACTGACAACAAACCAATGTTCAATCAAAAGTTCAACCAAGCCGAAACTTGAAACAGGCCAAACCAGTAGTTGATAGGCAACACTACATTGTTCTCTAACACTCACAGGGAGAAGAAATTAGATAGCATCAATAGCACAACATGACACTAGTGAGCCGTGAAAGAAAAAAATCATCCAGAAAATGACCGTTCTCCGAGGTCGAAATCAGGGTGTACGTGTTCTTGAAAAATAGGAGAGGTTGAACTGACTTTTTAAGTACGGTGGAACTGAAGGAACTGATTTTCAGAAACATGAGGTGGATTGAACTGAAGGCGCTGGTGAGTGCGTTCAAGGACAGGTGGACGCGGTGGTGGGGGCACAGGCCGCCATGGACAACTATAGTTGAAATGATAAGAGGGCAGGAGCTATGTCACGAGATCCTTCACCATTGCTCAACATCACCAACATGTGTTCTGAACGCTCACAGTCGAAACAAGTAACTTGTAGTACTGCTCATAAAATTAAGTGCAGATAACTTGTCATTCATATTATTTTTAGAAGGTTTAGATGCCTATGACTCTAGCACTAGGTGTACCTAAAATAATGGTGATTTTCATTCGACTCCAGAGCAACAAACGGTGCTTGTTAATCATACAATTCTTATGTTTCAACTTCTTTAGTGATCATGTTCGTGTGTTTCTGGTTACTGTGAAATCCATGTTGTTGCTCGACAACAAAACAGAGCATGATTTATTTCAGCGAAGCAAAAGTTGGCTGGAGTTTTTTTTTCTTTCCTTGCATCTAGACATATTTTAACTAGCTATAACATGGGATATTCTATCAGACGCAGAGCTTTGCAGTTTACCTGATGATGAAATAGTAAGCCTGCTGAACAGAAAACCACACCAAACGTGAACTGATAATCACACAAAAGGTGAACACCTTCAATAAATGAACTCTACTAGGTCGTTGCCTCCTAGTGCAATCGAAAATAACATCGATGTTAGAGCTAAGGACTAACGTAAATTTTGGTGAAAGCCGGGCACGAATCACTTGACACGGCGTACCTCGGCCTGGTCATCTTGTACAGGTGAACGGATAGGGGTGGTGGCTACGAATGGCCAGATCGCTTCGGCAGCGGAGCCCCACCGGGAGGAGATGGCGTGGTGGTGTGGGAGCGAGGGCAGATGGGGCGCTGCGGCGGCCGGAGCTTGGGGATATAGGTGCGGCGCGGCGACCGGAGCTGGGGAAGATGGGGGTGGGGCGGCGGCAGGAACCTAGGAGGAGATGGGGTCGAGGCAGCTATGGAAGCAGGAAGGAGATGGGGGCGAGCGGCGGTGAGTGCGGGAGGAAGGTCGGGGCGGAGGCGCGCATGCCGGGAGGGGGAAGGGGGTGGGGACGTGCTTGGAGGAGGGAGGCGCAGGGACGGAGGGGCGCATGCTAGGAGGAGGAAGGATGCATGGGGATGGGACGGCGGCGCGCATGGCAGGAGGAGGAAGCATGTGCGGGAGCGGTGGCGCACATGTCTGAGATGAGGAAGAGGAGCGGGGCCGGTGGCGCACTCGGCCGGGAGGAGGAAGAGCGGGGCCGCCGGCGTACTATGACGAGAAATGCGGCCACGAGTTTGGGGGGATCCAGAGATTGAGGGAGGAGGTCGTGGGGAAAGTGGTGGGGTAGTGGCCGGCCGAGGCACGCTGGGGAGGGGGGCGGCGGCGCTAGGCAGGTGGCCGGCGGCGGCGCGCTTGATGAGGGGCACGACGGCAGCGCGCTTGGGGTGGTGGGATCGGGTTGGGGGAATCGTTCGGGACAAGGGGTCCGGGACAAGAGGAGGCGAGCCTGTTGGCGGGGAGGCGTGCCGACGGGCCGGCCGGCGGCAGCGCGTGGGTCGAGCGACCCATCACGGCGCCGCGGGCTCCCTCGCTCCGGCAGCCGCCGTCACTCGCTCGCCCGCGACAGCTGCCTCCGGCGGTAGGAGGCGGGTCGGTTTGGGGCTGGGTCGGCCGTGGACGCGTCGCGCCTTATAGGAGGCGAGGGTAACAGAATAATATCCTGTTACCGGTAACAGAATAGTCCGGCCCTATATATATATATATCCAATTGGATGTAAGTTATCATAAACTATTATTGTTGACATTACCCTTGAGGTAAAAGGTTGGGAGGCAAAACCATAAGCCCCTATCTTTCTCTATGTCCGATTAAAACTTCATACCCATAAGTACTGCGTGAATGTTAGCAATTGTGAAAGACTAAATGATAGTTCAGTATGTGGACTTGCTGAAAAGCTCTTATATTGACTCTTTCCGATGGTATGATAAATTGCAATTGCTTCAATGACCGAGATCATAGTTTGTTAGTTTTCAATGAAGTTTCTGATTCATACTTGACATTGTGAATAGATTGTTAATTTAGCATAAAAATCATATGAATATATATATATATATATATATATATATATATATATATATATATATGTTGTTGTTACAAGAATGATCATGATGCCCTCATGTCCGTATTTTATTTTATCGACACCTCTATCTATAAACATGTGGACATATTTTTCGTTATCGGCTTCAGCTTGAGGACAAGTGAGGTCTAAGCTTGGGGGAGTTGATATGTCCATTTTGCATTATGCTTTTATATCGATATTTATTGCATTATGGGCTGTTATTAAACATTATGTCACAATACTTATGCCTATTCTCTCTTATTTTATAAGGTTTACATGAAGAGGGAGAATGCCGGCAGCTGGAAAAAGAGCAAATATTGGACACCTATTCTGCACAACTCCAAAAGTCCTGAAACTCCACAAAAGTCAGTTTTGGAATATATTAAAAAAATTGGGCGAAGAAAGCACTAGAGGGGGGCCACACGGCGCGCCCTACCCCCTGGGCGCGCCCCCTGCCTCGTGGGCCCCCTGGCAGGCCTCTGGTGCCCATCTTTTGCTATATGAAGTCTTTTGCCCTGAAAAAGATGAGAAGGAAGCTTTCGGGGAGAAGCGCCGCCGTCTCGAGGCGGAACCTGGCGAAACCAATCTAGGGCTCCGGCGGAGCTGTTCTGCCGGGGAAACATCCCTTCGGGAGGGGGAAATCATCACCATCGTCTTCACCATCGATCCTCTCATCGGGAGGGGGTCAATCTCCATCAACATCTTCACCAGCACCATCTCCTCTCAAAACCCTAGTTCATCTCTTGTATCCAATCTTGTATCAAAACCACAAATTGGTACCTATGGGTTGCTAGTAGTGTTGATTACTCCTTGTAGTTGATGCTAATTGGTTTACTTGGTGGAAGATCATATGTTCAGATTGTTTATGCATATTATTACTCCTCTTATTATGAACATGAATATGCTTTGTGAGTAGTTACGTTTGTTCCTGAGGACATGGGTGAAGTATTGCTATTAGTAGTCATGTGAATTTGGTATTCATTCGATATTTTGATGAGATGTATGTTGTCTTTTCCTCTAGTGGTGTTATGTGAACGTTGACTACATGACACTTCACCATTATTTGGGCCTAGAGGAAGGCATGGGGAAGTAATAAGTAGATGATGGGTTGCTAGAGTGACAGAATCTTAAACCCTAGTTTATGCATTGCTTAGTCAGGGGCTGATATGGATCCATACGCTTAATGTTGTGGTTAGGTTTACCTTAATACTTCTTTTTGTAGTTGCGGATGCTTGCAATAGGGGTTAATCATAAGTGGGATGCTTGTCCAAGGAAGGGCAGTACCCAAGCACCGGTCCACCCACATATCAAATTATCAAAGTAACGAACGCGAATGATATGAGCGTGATGAAAACTAGCTTGACGATAATTCCCATGTGTCCTCGGGAGCGCTTTCCTTTATATAAGAGTTTGTCCAGGCTTGTCCTTTGCTACAAAAAAGGATTGGGCCATCTTGTTGCGCCTTATTTACTTTTATTACTTGTTACCTGTTACAAATTACCTTATCACAAAACTATCTGTTACCGATAATTTCAGTGCTTGCAGAGAATACCTTACTAAAAATTGCTTGTCATTTCCTTCTGCTCCTCGTTGGGTTTGACACTCTTAATTATCGAAAGGACTACGATAGATCCCCTATACTTGTGGGTCATCACTCAACACTGGCACCAAATAACATTTATTCAGGTCTAAAACCAATCCCGAAGGTAGATGTAGAGGTAGTGTGCCGACGGTGATCACATCGACTTTGGAACCATTTCCCACGCGCATCGTCACCTCGTCCTTAGCCAATCTTCATTTAATCCATAGCCCCTGTTTCGAGTTGCAAATATGAGCAACAGAACCAGTATCAAATACCTAGGTGCTACTATGAACGTTAGTAAGATACACATCAATAACATGTATATCAAATATACCTTTGTTCACTTTGCCATCCTTCTTATCCGCCAAATACTTGGGGCAGTTCTGCTTCCAGTGACCAGTCCCTTTGCAGTAGAAGCACTCAGTTTCAGGCTTGGGTCCAGACTTTGGCTTCTTCTCGGGAGTGACAACTTGCTTGCCATTCTTCTTGAAATTCCCCTTCTTTCCCTTGACCCTTTTCTTGAAACTAGTGGTCTTGTTAACCATCAACACTTGATGCTCTTTCTTGATTTGTACCTCCACATCTTTGAGCATAGCGAAGAGCTCGGGAATTGTCTTATCCATCCCTTGCATATTATAGTTCATCACGAAGCCTTTCTAGCTTGGTGGCAGTGATTGAAGAACTCTGTCAATAACACTATCATCCGGAAGATTAACTCCCAGCTGAGTCAAGTGGTTATGATACCCAGACATTCTGAGTATGTGTTCACTAATAGAACTGTTCTCCTCCATCTTGTAGCTATAGAACTTGTTGGAGACTACATATCTCTCAACTCGGGCATTTGCTTGAAATATTAACTTCAACTCCTGGAACATTTCATATGGTCCATGACGTTCAAAACGTCTTTGAAGTCCCGATTCTAAGCCGTAAAGCATGGCACACTGAACTATAGAGTAGTCATCAGACCGCGTCTGCCAGACGTTCAAAGTGTCTACATTAGCGGGAGGGGGCTTGTCACCTAGAGGTGCATCAAGGACATAATTCTTCTATGCAACAATGAGGATAATCCTCAAGTTACGGACCAGTCCATGTAGTTGCTACCATCATCTTTCAACTTAGCTTTCTCTAGGAACACATTAAAATTCAAGGGAACGGTAGCACGGGCCATCGATCTACAACATAGATATGCAAAAACTATCAGGACTAAGTTCATGATAAATTAAGTTCAATTAATCATATTACTTAAGAACTCCCACTTAGATAGACATCCCTTGAGTCATCTAAATGATCGCGTGATCCATATCAACTAAACCATGTCCGATCATCACATGAGATGGAGTAGTTTTCAATGTGAACATCTCTATGTTGATCATATCTACTATATGATTCACGTTCGACCTCTCGGTCTCCAGTGCTCCGAGGCCATGTCTGTACATGCTAGGCTCGTCAACTTTAACCCGAGTATTCCGCATGTGCAAAACTATCTTGCACCCGTTGTATGTGAACGTAGAGCTTATCACACCCGATCATCACGTGGTGTTTCGGCAGGACGAACTATCGCAACAGTGCATACTCAGCACTTATACCTTGAAATTTAGTGAGGGATCACCTTATAGTGCTACCGCCGTACTAAGCAAAATAAGATGCATAAAAGATAAATATCACATGCAATAAAAATATGTGACATGATATGGCCATCATCATCTTGTGCCTTTGATCTCCATCTCCAAAGCACTGTCATGATCTCCATCGTCACTGGCTTGACACCTTGTTCTCCATCGTAGCGTCGTTGTCGTTTCGCCAACTATTTGTTCTACAACTATCACTAACGCATAGTGATAAAGTAAAGCAATTACATGGCGATTGCATTTCATACAATAAAGCGACAACTATAAGGATCCTGCCAGTTGCCGATAACTTTTACAAAACATGATCATCTCATACATTAACGTATATCACATCATGACTTGACCATATCACATCACAACATGCCCTGCAAAAACAAGTTAGACGTCCTCTACTTTGTTGTTGCAAGTTTTACGTGGTTGCTACGGGCTTCTAGTAAGGAAAGTTCTCACCTACGCATCAATAGCACAACGATGTTTCATCAAGTTTGCTGTTTTAACCTTCAACAAGGACCGGCCGTACTCAACTTCGATTCAACTAAAGTTGGAGAAACAGACACCTGCCAGCCACCTTTATGCAAAACAAGTTGCATGTCCGTCGGTGGAACCAGTCTCATGAACGTGGTCATGTAAGGTTGGTCCGGGCCGCTTCATCCAACAATACCGCCAAATCAAAATAAGATGGTGGTGGTAAGCAGTATGACTATCATTGCCCACAGCTCTTTGTGTTATACTCGTGCATATCATCTACGCATAGACCTGGCTCGGATGCCACTGTTGGGGAACGTAGCATGCAATTTCAAAAAAAAATCGTACAATCACGCAAGATCTATCTAGGCGATGCATAGCAACAAGAGGAGGAGAGTGTGTCCATGTACCCTCGTAGACCAAAAGCGGAAGCGTTAGTTTAACGTGGTTGATGTACTCAAACGTCTTCTCTATTCAACCGATCAAGTACCGAACGTACGGCACCTCCGAGTTCTGCACACGTTTAGCTTGATGACGTCCCTCGAACTCTTGATCCAGCAAAGTGTCGAGGGAGAGTTTCGTCAGCACGACGGCGTGGTGACGGTGATGGTGAAGCGATCCGCGTAGGGCTTCGCCTAAGCACTATGACAATATGACCGGAGGAGTAAACGGTGGAGGGGGGCACCACACACGGCTAAGAACAATTGATGTACCTTAGAGGTGCCCCCCGCCCCTGCTTATAAAGGAGGGAGAGGGGAGGAGGCCGACCTAGGGGCGCGCCAAGTGGGAGGAGTCCCACTTGGGCTCCTAGTCCAATTCGGCCCCCCTTTCCTTTTCCCAGAAGGGGAAATGGGGAAGGAGAGGGAGAAGGAGAAGTAAAGGGGGGCCGCGCCCCCTCCCCTTGGCCAATTCGGAATCCTCCCTTGGGGGGCGCTCGCCACCCCTTGTGGGATAGCCTGCCTCCCTCCTATGGCCCATATGGCCCATATCTTCCCCTAAGGGGTTCGATAACCCCTCGGTACTCCGACACGTACCCGATATATTTCAAAACACTTCCGATGTCCGAATATATCGTCCAATATATCAATCTTTACCTCTAGACCATTTCAAGACTCCTCGTCATGTCCGTGATCTCATCCGGGACTCCGAACAATCTTTGGTCACCAAAACACATAACTCATAAAACAAATCGTCATCGAATGTTAAGCATGCGGTCCTACGGGTTCGAGAATTATGTGGACATGACCGTGACACCTCTCCGGTCAATAACCAACAGCGGAACCTGGATGCTCACATTGGTTCCCACATATTCTATGAAGATCTTTATCGGTCAAACCATAATGACAACATACGTCATTCCCTTTGTAATCGGTATGCTACTTGCCCGAGATTCAATCGTATGTATCTTCATACCTAGTTCAATCTCGTTACTGGCAAGTATCTTTACTCGTTCCATAATGCATCATCCCGCAACTAACTCATTAGCCACATTGCTTGCAAGGCTTATCATGATGTGCATTACCGAGAGGGCCCAGACATACCTCTCCGATACTCGGAGTGACAAATCCTATTCTTGATCTATGCCAACCCAACAAACACCTTCGGAGATACCTGTAGAGCATCTTTATAATCACCTAGTTACATTGTGACGTTTGATAGCACACAAGGTATTCCTCTGGTATTCGGGAGTTGCATAATCTCATAGTCAAAGGAATATGTATAAGTCATGAACGAAGCAATAGCAATAAAACTTAACGATCATTATGCTAAGCTAATGGTTGTGTCTTGTCCATCACATCATTCTCCTAATGATGTGATCCTGTTCATCAAATTACAACACATGTGAAAGGATCGATATAGTTGACTAGAGGGGGGTGAATAGGAAACTAACAATTTTAACTTTTCTTTACCAATTTCAACTTCGCATCAAAGTAGGTTGTCTAGATATGCAACTAGGTGGGCAACCTATATGATGCGATAAAACAAGCACACAAGCAAGCAAGAGATGCAACACAATATAAGCTTGCACAAGTAAAGGTGAGAGATAACCAAAAGTGGAACTGATGGAGACGAGGATGTGTTACCAAAGTTCCTTCCTTTTTAAGGGAAGTACGTCTCCGTTAGAGCGGTGTGGAGGCACAATGCTCCCCAAGAAGCCACTAGGGCCACCGTATTCTCCTCATGCCCTCACACAATGCGAGATGTCATGATTCCACTATTGGTGCCCTTGGAGGCGGCGACCGAACCTTTACAAACAAGATTGGGGCAATCTCCACAACTTAATTGGAGGTTCCCAACGACACCACGAAGCTTCACCACAATGGACTATGGCTCCGCGGTGACCTCAACCATCTAGGGTGCTCAAACACCCAAGAGTAATAAGATCCGCTAGGGATTAGTGGGGGGAATCAAATTTCTCTTGGTGGAAGTGTAGATCGGGGCCTTCTCAACCAGTCCCGAGCAAATCAACAAGTTTGATTGGCTAGGGAGGGAGATCGGGCGAAAATGGAGCTTGGAGCAACAATGGAGCTTTGGGGGAAGAGGTAGGTCAACTTTGGAGAAGAGGACCTCCTTTTATAGAGGGGGAACAATCCAACCGTTACCCCCCAAAATAGCCCCGCAAAGGACGGTACTACCGCAGGGGGCAGCGGTACTACTGCTGGGCCCAGCAGTACTGTCGTGTAGTCTGGGAGGGCTAGCGTATGAGTAGGAATCGGACCCAGTGTGGTACTACCACAGCAGTAGGGCGGTACTACTGCTCTCGAGCGGTACTACCACTTCTACTGCCGCTGCTTAGTGCCGCACAATCTAACACGAGAGGCAACCCCTCGAGTCAAGGCGGTAGGAGCCCGGTACCGCAGCGGTACTATGGCTGAGGACCCACAGGAGGTACTACCGCTGCAGAGCGGTACTGCTGCCTGTGGCTCTTGAGCGGTACTACCGCTGGGCACCGCGATACTACCGCTGGGACCAAATCATACTCATAGAAAGGGAAGGAAACCTCCATCGAAGCGGGAAGGCTCACTGGGTGTGATAAGGATGTGTACGTGTTGATTCCACCCTAGCCTTACCAAAGCGGACCCCCTCTTGATAGTACGGTGACTCCTACGAAACAAGTCCTCCAAAACAGAAACGAAAGAGCTACACCGTCTTGATTAAAACTCCGAGGGGAAGGAATCGTCTCGTGCCAAAGGATGAATCTCTGAAATGCTCAACGCACACGATTAGTCCGCAAACATGTTGTCATCAATCACCAAAACAACATAGAGAGAGATATGCCTTAACAACATGTCTATGGTTAGGAAACTTAACCATCTTTAGAGGCATACTAGGGACACTGAGTTTTGTCTATGTATTCACACATGTATCAAGTTTCCAGTTAATACAATTCTAGCATGAATAATAAACATTTATCATGATATAAGGAAATATAAATAACAACTTTATTATCGCCTCTAGGGCATATTTCCTTCAAAAACAATTCATTCGAGTGAACCATATGTCGTATATCACACACACCTTGATCTAGCTGACCGTTTCTATTGCTTTCCCTAATAGCAAACAATTCATTGGAGCGAACTGTATGCCGTATATCGCACACACATTGATATGGCTGCCCGTTTCTGTTGTTCTATCTAATCGCAAACAGTTCGTCTGGATCAACCATATGCCGAGCATCGCACACGCAAGTAAAATATGAACCGTGTTTGATGTACCCACCATCGCAAATGTTTTGCATCATTTTTGACGGGTTTTCTACATCACCATTTACGATTAATGCATTGCACATAGTTTCGTCAAAGGGTCTCTGATCGTAGTGTCGCATTAGCAGCATCCTGCAGTAGTGAGCTAGTGGTCTAGGGACTTTGGAAGACACGTATCCCACTGAAAAACAAAGTTTTCTTATGGCAAATGTTCTGCAATAGACTCCCAACGTTTATGAACATCGCCAAATGGCACGGCCCGGCTACGGGCCCGTGCGTGATGTGTGGGAAACTCGAGGATGCGAACCATGTTTTCTTCAACTGCCCGTTAGCCAGGTTTGCTTGGAGCGCGGTGCGCGAGGCAGCAGGAGTCTAGTGGGACCTGTGATCCACCACCGAACTCGCAGGCCTGCTTGAGTCGGTCAAGGGACAAGGCAAGCGCGTGATGTGGAGTTGTGCGGCGGCACTCCTCTAGGAATTATGGCTCATTCGCAACAAAATAATGATTGAGGGCATTTTCCTTCGCATCCGGCTAATGTTATCTTTAAATATACTCTATTTCTACAATAGTGGAGTTCGTTGGGGAGGCGCAAGGACGCTGAGTTGATGAAGCACGCCCAAAAATGACTTCAGCAAGTGTATGTGATGGCAAGGGAGCCAGCGACTACTTCCTAGTTGGAGTGGCCTCTTTTGCTTTTGCGAGCCTACCTGCTTTTGTTTTGGGCCAATAGGCCTTGTATTCGCTTGCTGCCTTCCGGCTTAGAACCCTACCAATTTTCCCACTTATGCTTCGCCTATGGGGATTTTCGGTCTTTAGATTCATTCTGGTTGTCGCTCTGCCTGGTTGTGGGCTTTATTAATTTAAAGACGGATGCCTCTAGCGTCTTCGTTCAAAAAAATGGAGTCATGTTGTAGGACCTTGAGAAGAGGTGTCTAGAGGGGGGGTGATTAGACACTAAGTACCAAAGTTGCAGTTTTTAAGTTTCCTTAAGTTTAAGTGGAGTTTAGGCACAATTGCAACAATCACAATACATATCAAGCAAGCATGCAAAGAGTATATGAGCAGCGGAAAGTAAAGCATGCAACTTGCAAGAAAGTAAAGGGAAGGGTTTGGAGGATTCAAACGCAATTGGAGACACGGATGTTTTTGGCGTGGTTCCGATAGGTGGTGCTATCGTACATCCATGTTGATGGAGACTTCAACCCACGAAGGGTAATGGCTGCGCGAGTCCACGGAGGGCTCCACCCACGAAGGGTCCACGAAGAAGCAACCTTGTCTATCCCACCATGGCCGTCGCCCACGAAGGACTTGCCTCACTAGCGGTAGATCTTCACGAAGTAGGCGATCTCCTTGCCCTTACAAACTCCTTGGTTCAACTCCACAATCTTGTCGGAGGCTCCCAAGTGACACCTAGCCAATCTAGGAGACACCACTCTCCAAGAAGTAACAAATGGTGCGTTGATGATGAACTCCTTGCTCTTGTGCTTCAAATGATAGTCTCCCCAACACTCAACTCTCTCTCATAGGTTTTGGATCTGGTGGAAAGAAGATTTGAGTGGAAAACAACTTGGGGAAGGCTAGAGATCAAGATTCATATGGTAGGAATGGAATATCTTGGCCTCAACACATGAGTAGGTAGTTCTCTCTCAGAGATGGTAAGTTGGAAGTGTAGGTTCATTCTGATGGCTCTCTCCATGAATGAAGAGGAGGTGGAGGGGTATATATAGCCTCCACACAAAATCTAACCGTTACACACAATCTGCCAAACTCGGTGGGACCAAAACGTTAAACTTGGTCAGACCAATTCAGCAAATAATGTGACCGTTAGGGTTTTCGGTGGGACCGAAATGCAACTCAGTGAGACCGATATGATTAGGGTTAGGGCATAACGTAATCTCGGTAAGACCGATTACACAAACTCGGTGAGACCGATTTGGTAATAAGCTTTCCAGAGAGTTGGTCAGGCAAACTCGGTTGGACCGATTACACAAACTCGGTGAGACCAATTTTGGTAATAAGTTTTCCAGAGAGTTTGCATTGTAATCTCGGTAGTACCGATTTCTCAAACTCGGTGAGACCGATTTGATAATGGACATACACAGAGAGATTACAATCCCATCTCGGTGAAACCGAGATCCCTGTCGTTAAGACCGATTTGCTTAGGGTTTGTGGCAGTGGCTATGACTTATGGAATCGGTGGCGCCGGATAGGAAGTATCGGTGTGACCGATTTTGGCTTTAGATTTAGGTCATTTGTGGAAGTGGGAAAGTAGCTGAGGGTTTTGGAGCATATCACTAAGCACATGAAGCAAGAGGCTCATTAAGCAACACCTCATCCCTCCTTGATAGTATTGGCTTTTCCTATAGACTCAATGTGATCTTGGATCACTAAAATGTAAAACAAAGAGTCTTGAGCTTGAAGCTTCAGCCAATCCTTTGTCCTTAGCATCTTGAAGGAGTTCCCACATCCTTTAGTCCATGCCACTCCATTGTTGAACTTATCTGAAATATACTAGATAAAAGTGTTAGTCCAACAAGAGATATGTTGACATTAATTACCAAAACCACCTAGGGAGCACTTGTGCTTTCAATCTCCCCCTTTTTGGTAATTGATGGCAACATACATCAAAGCTTTAGATAAAGATATAAAGAGTAGCAAGTAAAGCTTTGGAAAGACATGTAACTAACATAGGCTCCCCCTACATGTATGCAATCATGTGAATATGGAATATAGAGGCATATGAGAGCATAACCATGATAGAGTAGGCAATGTGTTACATGTATCTTGGCCATATGCATCAGAGCAAAGAATGTTGAAGAAAATACCTTCATGCTCATGAGTCCTTCTTGCAAACAATATGTACAACAGCAAGAATTCCTCATACACATGATTGTGATGCATATACTTACCTTGTAGTCTTGAGTTGTCTTAGGATGAAATGAACCTGTGTAAACAAGGTTAGATAACACAGATACATCTACTAGCCAGAGCAAACAGAAGAGACCACAAGAATACTAAGACTAGGATGACATGTAAAGAGTGAGTACTAAGTACCACATTGGATTAGACATGTCCCCAAGAGTAAAGATATGCAATGAATTTAAATGATCTCTTTCCCTTAGATGTCTTGCTCCCCCTGAATCTAACATGGGATACTGGGAGAAGATAGGGAACAGAAAATCAGAGCTTAAAGAAAACAGAGCTGAAAGATATGAATGATGATCAGAGCTGATGCATGCTAATGCAAATAGGCACAACAGAACATATGATCATGTCTCTCCCCTCAAGAAGACATGTGGACATCTCTGCTCTTGAACACCAAGCATCTGGGATCCTTGAAAAATACTATCTACTTAAGTATTCTCTCCCCCTGGAGATCTCTCTCTTCCCTTTGAGGGTCTCTCCCCCTTAGAAGGTCTCTTCCCCCCTTAGGAGATGATATCTCTCTCCCTCAAGATGGTGATAAGCTTTGATGCTCTCTCTCTCTTCAGATGATAAGCTTTGATGTTCTCTCTCTCCCCCTTTGACATCAATTTCCAAGAAGGGTCTTCTGGAATCTGTCGAATGGGTTTGGTCCTTGAGACACAGAACAAAGCAATGATAAAAATGTGATGCTTGTAGAGGACAAGATTCATTGAGTGGAGCTGGATCAGAAGAAACACAGAATTATGTGGCAAACTGTTTGTCCTGTTATGAAGTCGGTGGCACCGAGTGGTATTCTTCGGTCGTACCGAAAAGATTTGGTTGGGCCGAAAATAACAAATCGGTGAAACCAAGTTCATCGCAAAGAAAACACTTGTCACCTCAGCTCACTAGACTAGTAAGATCTCACAAAGATTTGCAAGGAATTTACTGAAAGATGTGCAATGAATTGGAATGCAGAAAATGCAGAGCAAACAGAAAGAAAGAAATCTAGATGAAGTTTTTTTTGAAAGGGGAAACAAGTATGCATGATACAAATGCAACAACACAGAAAATAACACAAGAGAACTTCGTCTAGAGATGGTCGGCGACAAAGTCACCTATGTTGGAGTATATTGACTTAGGAGTCAAGTGAGATCACTTGATCATAGGTCATACTCGTCGTTTAAGCTCAAAATGGGGTTGCCATTTTTCATTTAAGCATCTTGATGTATTCACATCTTGTCGAGTTGCTTTAGCTCATGTCTTGGAGTAAAGCTTCTCTAAGATGGAATGACATACCTTGGTTGGTGGTGTAGTCCATGTAGTTGAACTTGTGTGGGTTGCTCAAGGTTGATGTAGCTCATCAAGAATTTGGAGCACCACTTGGAATTTTAGTCCATCTACCTACATGGGTTAGTTCTTGCAAGTAAAAGCACTTGTGTATCCAAAAATGACAATCATGAAGCTTAACATAGAATTTTGTCAAAGGATATGTTTGAGTGGTTCCGTGCTTCCTTGTAATCAACCACCATAGTGTAGAGACTTGGTGATGTAAAGATTTCTCAAGATGTGAGTAGATTACAATCTCATGGAATTTGATCCCACCAAGTACCTACATGGGTTAGATAACATGCAAGATACAAATATATCCAAGACATAAGATTTTTATCATGAGAGAAATATCAAGGATTAGTCATAAGCTCATGTCTTGGATGTATCCAATGGAGTTTCTACTCCAAGTTTGAAGCATCAATGATGTTCAATTCTCCTCTTAACCTGCAAAAAACTTTCTCATCAAGAGGTTTAGTAAATATATTCGCTAATTGCTTTTCGGTGCGAACATGCTTAAGCTCAATGTCACCCTTAGCAACGTGATCTCGAATGAAATGATGACGAACTCCAATGTGCTTAGTTAGAGAATGTTGCACAAGATTATGACCAATTTTAATAGCACTTTCATTGTCACAAAGTAATGGAACATGTCTCACATATATCCCATAATCTTTAAGAGTTTGGGTCATCCAAAGTAATTGAGCACAACATGAACCAGCGGCAATATATTTAGCTTCGGCAGTGGATAAGGATACCGAGTTTTGTTTCTTGGAGGACCAAGACACAAGAGATCTACCAAGAAATTGACAAGTACCCGAAGTGGACTTTCTATCAACCTTGTCTCCGGCATAGTCCGAGTCGGAATAGCCAACAAGATCGAAAGAGGCCCTCTTAGGATACCAAATGCCAAAGTTTGGTGTATGGATTAAGTATCTCACTATACTTTTCACGGCCTTAAGATGACATTCCTTAGGAGCAGCTTGATATCGTGCACACATGCACATACTTAGCATGATATTAGGATGTGAAGCACATAGATATAACAATGAACCAATCATAGAGCGATAAACCTTTTGATCAACCGGTTCACCACCTTTGGTCAAGTCATTATGTCCACTAGTAGGCATGGGTGTAGACATATCTTTGCATTCTTGCATATTGAACTTCTTGAATAAGTCCTTGGTGTACTTCGTTTGAGAAACAAAGGTACCTTCCTTAGTTTGCTTGATTTGCATCCCAAGAAAGAATTTGAGTTCACTCATCATAGACATCTCAAACTTCTCCGACATTAGCTTCCCAAACTTTTCACTAAAATGAGGGTTAGTCAAACCAAATATAATATCATCAACATAGATTTGGCACACAAATAGTTCTCCATTAACCCTTTTAGTAAAAAGAGTAGAATCAATTTCCCCAATTTCAAAGCCTTTTTCAATAAGGAACGTGGTTAAGCATTTATACCAAGCTCTAGGAGCTTGTTTAAGACCATAAAGAGCTTTGTGAAGTTTGTAAACATGATTGGGTTTCTTAGGATTGACAAAGTCGGGAGGTTGCTTAACAAAAACTTCCTCCTCTATTTCACCATTTAGAAAAGCACTTTTAATGTCCATTTGGTACAAGGTAATATCATGATGATTAGCATAGGCAAGTAAGATGCGAATGACTCAAGTCTAGCAACGGGGGCGTAAGTCTCACCATAGTCCATACCTTCGACTTGTGTGTAGCCTTGGGCGACGAGACGTGCTTTGTTGCGAACTACTTGTCCATCTTCATCTTGCTTGTTGCGAAACACCCATTTGGTACCGATGACATTGTGGTTGTTGTCGGGCTTCTCAACCAATGTCCAAACTTGATTCCTCTCAAAGTTATGTAGCTCTTCATGCATAGCATTTATCCAATCCGGATCTTCCAATGCTTCTTCAACCTTCATAGGTTCAATGCTAGAGATGAAAGAGTAGTTTTCACAAAAGTTAGCTAAACGAGTTTTAGAGCGAGTGATTCTCCCGGTTTGAATGTCATTGTAGATTTGCTCAATGGGATGATCTTTAGCAATTCTTGCTCGAACTCGTGAAAGCTTTTGCTTGGGTCTTTGTTGGACATCTTCTTCATCTTGTTCTTCTTCTTCTTGGCATTCTTCATTGTTGGCATTGTCGTTCTCTTGTCGTGGTGGAGAAGGAGGTCGTTGACATTCATCTTGATGCACTTCCTCGTTTTCTTCATCTTGGTGTGTCCCGCTTGTGGATGCTTCCGTATCAACTCTCGGTTCACCTTGTTGTGAAGTTGAAGCTTCCACTTGGACGGACGAGGTACTCTCCTTCACCTCCGTTGGACGAACCTTGCCAATAGCCAAGTCTTGAATTTCTTCCGAAGGATCTTTGTCACCTACATTAATTGGCAATTGCTCTACTTGCGAGCCGTTAGATTCATCAAACTTCACATCCACCATCTCTTCAACCTTTCGGGTGAAATTGTTGTAGACACGGTAACTGTGAGAGTTTGAGCCATAACCTAGTAGGAAACCTTCATGAGATTTAGGAGCAAATTTAGAGCGACGATGCTTATCAAGAATGTAGCACTTTGAGCCGAATACTCGAAAGTATCCAACTTGGGGTTTGTTACCGGTGAGGAGCTCATATGCTGTCTTGCCGAGTAGCTTGTGAAGATACAAGCGATTTGTTGCATGACAAGCTATCTCAACCGCTTCTGCCCAAAAGCGCTTCGGCGTCTTGTACAAATCAAGCATTGTTCTCGCCATTTTGATGAGCGTCCAGTTCTTCCTCTCAACAACTCTGTTTTGTTGAGGTGTGTACGTAGCCGAGAACTCGTGTGAAATCCCTTCTTCATCAAGAAAGGTGTCCACATTTGCGTTCTTGAACTCCCTTCCGTTGTCGCTGCGAACCTTCTTGATCTTCACTTCAAATTGATTTTGAGCCTTCCTTGCGAAGTTTTTGAAGATCTTTTGGACCTGCGATTTATCATCGAGAAAGAACACCCACGTAAATCTTGAAAAATCATCAACTATAACTAGACCAAAAGAATTTCCACCGAGACTCTTGTAAGAGTTGGGACCAAAGAGATCCATGTGAAGTAGCTCGAGTGGCCTCCTTGTAGTCATGATGTTCTTCACGGGATGCCTTCCTACAACCTGTTTACCTGCCTGACAAGTGCTGCAAAGTCTATCCTTATCAAATATGACATCATTAACTCCAAGGATATGATTTCCTTTAATAATCTTGTCAAGGTTTCGCATACCAACATGACCTAGTTGTCTATGCCATAGCCAACCTTTTGAGGATTTAGCAATGAAGCAAGTTTTAGGTTGAGCCTTTTTAGTGAAATCAACAATGTATAGATCACCTCTACGCACACCGGTAAAGACCATTTTATGATTATCTCGATGAAACACTTGGCAATCTACTTCAGTAAATAGAACATTGAAACCGAAATCAGCAAGTCTAGATACTGAAAGTAAGTTGTAACCAAGAGATTCAACGAGCATGACATTTTGTATGGAGCTATCATGTGATATGGCCACCTTACCTAGGCCAACCACCTTACCCTTTGAGTTGTCACGAAAAGTGACATACTTTTGAGGACTATCATTATCAGCAAGCTCACGAAACATGTCTTTATCTCCGGTCATGTGATCGGTACATCCACTATCAAGAACCCATTCCTTTCCTCCTGACATGTATCCCTGAAGATTTGCCATAAGACCAAAATGTATCATTGCATCATCAAGATCAAAGTCACTATCATCATCCTCATCATAGTATCAATGTTCAACATCGTCATGTGGTGGATCAAGTCCTAGAGAGGGTGATTCATTAGAATGAGTTTGATAATCTTGCTTATCAATTTTTATAGCTTCAAAAATAATATCACTAATAATACCAACATTTCCTTTGGCACGCATAAGGTTTGTAAGCTCAAATAGACGATCACCAAACATAGGATCACTAGTATTCATCTTACTCAAAGCAATAGACTTATGGAGAATTTCATCAAGATTTTTCAAGGAATAATCTGGAAATCGTTCCTCAAGAAATTTCCATATGGTGTAGGCACATTTGAAAGTAGGCAAACATCCAAGCAAGTTTCTAGGCAATCCTCTAATGATAAGTTCGGCAGTTCTAAGATTCCTAATCATGTCAATTGACTCATCATGGGTAGGATGCATAGGATCAACATAAGGTGCACAAGGGCTAGCAATGTACTTGTTCAAATGATATTGATTGAAAATAACAAGCATCTCATTTTTCCACTCATGAAAATACTCTCCATCAAGAATAGTCACTCTATGTCTAAGACTCCCAATAGTAGACTCATCCATCTTCCTCCAATGGTCATGAAACCAGAGAAATGGAGACCAAAGCTCTGATACCACTTGTAGGACCTTGAGAAGAGGTGTCTAGAGGGGGGTGATTAGACACTAAGTACCAAAGTTGCAGTTTTTAAGTTTCCTTAAGTTTAAGTGGAGTTTAGGCACAATTTCAACAATCACAATACATATCAAGCAAGCATGCAAAGAGTATATGAGCAGCGGAAAGTAAAGCATGCAACTTGCAAGAAAGTAAAGGGAAGGGTTTGGAGGATTCAAACGCAATTGGAGACACGGATGTTTTTGGCGTGGTTCCGATAGGTGGTGCTATTGTACATCCACGTTGATGGAGACTTCAACCCACGAAGGGTAACGGCTGCGCGAGTCCATGGAGGGCTCCACCCACGAAGGGTCCATGAAGAAGCAACCTTGTCTATCCCACCATGGCCGTCGCCCACGAAGGACTTGCCTCACTAGCGGTAGATCTTCACGAAGTAGGCGATCTCCTTGCCCTTACAAACTCCTTGGTTCAACTCCACAATCTTGTCGGAGGCTCCCAAGTGACACCTAGCCAATCTAGGAGACACCACTCTCCAAGAAGTAACAAATGGTGCGTTGATGATGAACTCCTTGCTCTTGTGCTTCAAATGATAGTCTCCCCAACACTCAACTCTCTCTCATAGGTTTTGGATCTGGTGGAAAGAAGATTTGAGTGGAAAGCAACTTGGGGAAGGCTAGAGATCAAGATTCATATGATAGGAATGGAATATCTTGGCCTCAACACATGAGTAGGTAGTTCTCTCTCAGAAATGGTAAGTTGGAAGTGTAGGTTCGTTCTGATGGCTCTCTCCACGAATGAAGAGGAGGTGGAGGGGTATATATAGCCTCCACACAAAATCTAACCGTTACACACAATCTGCCAAACTCGGTGGGACCGAATCATTAAACTCGGTCAGGCCGATTCAGCAAATAATGTGACCGTTAGGGTTTTCGATGGGACCGAAATGCAACTCGGTGAGACCGATATGATTAGGGTTAGGGCTGTCAGGACCCCGACTCGATGCCACATCGATCTAGCATGTAACACCTCATATCGCTTTGCGGCCTCACGCACGGTATCCCCACGGGTGTCGCCTTACCTTTGCCCGGGGCCGTTTGCGCATTTTGGCACACGTATATGATGGTGTCGCTAGCATCCATATGATAAAGAGCCCGGGCTGACATGGCTAGTCGTAAACCCAAAGTGGCACTAACTTACAGGGACAGGCATCCATGACCCAGCATCGAACGTGTCAGTCATCAGCGAGTGAATCCAGGCTGTAGCACTGGGCTAACAGGACTCCGGTGAGCCGGGCTGTAGCGGGCTAGCAGGACTCCGGTATTCATCGCGTGACATTTCCCCGAAGGGACAGACACAGGATCGAAGAAGGACACATGCCGGCCAGCCTAAGTGTTCCGGAGCAGTAGCAAGCTACCGGGGCTCAGTGGAAGCACTAGGAGACATTTCCCGGTAAGAGAGGCTACTAAGGATAAACAACTAGAGAGTCAGATCCCACACATAGCAATACACATTACACGTACGCATAACATGCAAGTATGTGCTGTACAACATGGCATCACAGCATAACTCATCAATCATATAGATAAAGGCTCAGAAGAGCCATCACAGCATTATTACAAACAGGGGTCACATGACCCAACAGTCAGAGCAATCAAGCAACAAGCGGAAGCATTACATGTCTGAGTACAGACATCTACAAATGAAAAAGGCTGAAGAGCCTGACTATCTACACTATCCGATCAAGATCGTAGCTGAGGTACTAGCTACTAGTCGAAGTCCACGAGAACACTAGTAAGACCGAAGTCTCCGCTGCAAAAACATAAATAAAGCAACATGAGTACAAAGGTACTCAGCAAGACTTACATCAGA
>NC_041383.1:273343879-273521033 GCF_002162155.2 Triticum dicoccoides
GAGCGGAAATGGGCTGCGGGGCACGGGGAGGCCACCTGAGGGGCTCGGCGGCACCCTCGTGGCACCAGGAGCGCGATGGGAGGCTTGGTTTGGGCGGAGGCGGGCCGAGACGGCGGCGGCGACATGGACGGCGGCGAGGGGCTTCGGCCGTGGTGGGGAGCGGCACTACGGCACGGGAACGGGAGGGAGAAGAGAGGGGAACGGTGGAGGAGCTCACCGCGGACCCAGCGAGCGCGAGGGCGAGGTCGGGGATGCCCGGAAGCTCCCGAATCGACGGCGAGTACCCACGGCGGCCGGAGGCGAGGATGGCGACGGCGATGGCTCCACGGGATGCTCCGTCTTGCTTGGCTCGATGAGGAGGTAGAGGGGGTCGCGGCGGAGCTCAGGGGCTCTACGGAGGGGCGAGGGGACGGCGGGGAGCGCATCGGTGGCGAGCTGCGGCGGCGGCAGTGCTTCGGGTGAGAGGGAGAGACAGCAGGGGGAGAGGAGGAGGGCGAGGGAGAGGGAGTGAGAGCGGTGCGGGGCAGCGCGTGGCGACGTTTCGGACGTCCAGGCGTCGAGGGGGAGGACAGGCAGGCAGGTGCCGTGGCGGCACGGCGGTGCGCACGCGCCGGCCACACGCCTCTGGCCTCCTGGCGGGAGGTGGAGGACGACTGGCGCTAGCCAGTCGGCTGGGCCGGCCAGCTGGGCCGCACAGAGCCAGGCCTCAGGTGAGCACAGGTAGGCATTTTTTTTAAATTTTGTTTTCTAATTTTTCTGACATTGGTTTTGATTTAATAAATATATTAAATCATTTAATTTTATTATGCCAATTTTTGCAGGAGCTAGATATATTATTCCAGAGCTCTTTTATAATTGGCATAATTTTTGGACCATATTTCATATATATAGAAATATATTTCCAATGCAAATATTTATCGAATTAACCCAAATGGCCAAAATAAATATCCATGAGCTCCTAAAAATATTGTTTTGATTTTTATCTCTGTCCAATATTTTTAGAGGGCATCATGAGCATTTCTTGGACCCTTTTGGAGAAATTTTTATTTGGGTCATTTTCAAAAATGATTCTGAGGGTTCCACCAATCCTCATTTCAATTTAAATGAAATTTAAATATGATGCACAAATAGCTAGCTAGTCTAAGTCATACCAGACTAGGGATGTGACAACTCGCCCCCACTTAACAGAATCTCGTCTCGAGATTCAGGGGTCGACGGAAAGAAAGCGGGGTACTCCAGTCGAAGACGATCTTCTCGCTCCCAAGTAGCTTCTCTCTCGGAATGATGAGACCACTGAACTTTGAGAAACTTGACATTCTGACTTCGAGTGACACGCTCTGCTTGATCAAGAATGCGAACCGGGTACTCTCGGTATGTGAGATTATCTTGGAGATCAAGCGTTTCGTGGTCCACTCCGCGGATGGGATCCGAGAAGCAACGCCTGAGTTGAGAGACGTGGAAGACATCATGAACTCGAGAAAGATGTGGAGGTAGTTCCAATTGGTAGGCAACCTCTCCTCGTTTAGCGAGAATGCGAAAGGGACCAATGTAACGAGGAGCCAACTTGCCCTTGATACCGAAACGATGGGTACCCTTCAAAGGAGTAACCCGAAGGTAAGCTTGGTCGCCAATCTCATAAGTCATATCCTTATGATGACGATCGTACTGACTTTTCTGACGAGACTGGGCTGTTTTCAAATTCTCACGAATGATGCGAACTTGCTCTTCTGCCTCCTGGATCATATCCGGTCCAAAGAATTGTCTTTCACCGGTTTCTGACCAGTTCAAAGGTGTTCGACATCTTCGTCCATAGAGAACCTCAAAAGGACCTTGCTTGAGGCTGGATTGGTAGCTATTGTTATAGGCAAACTCGGCGAAAGGAAGACATTTCTCCCAATCCATACCGAATGAGATAACGCAAGCTCTGAGCATGTCTTCGAGAATTTGATTGACCCGTTCCACCTGGCCACTCGACTGAGGGTGGAAAGCGGTACTGAAGGAAAGATGGGTTCCCATGGCAGTTTGGAAACTCTCCCAGAAATGAGAAGTGAAAAGACTGCCATGGTCCGAATTGATCTCTAGTGGAACACCATGGAGTGACACTATTCGAGAAATATATAAGTCAGCAAGCTGACTAGCAGTGATATTTTCCCGAACAGGGAGGAAGTGAGCCACTTTGGAAAGACGATCAACGACTACGAAGATAGCATTATTCCCTCTCTTGGTCCTGGGAAAGCCGGTGATGAAGTCCATACCAACTTTATCCCATTTCCATTCAGGAATAGCTAAGGGCTGAAGGGTGCCAGCAGGTCTTTGATGCTCTGCCTTAACGCGACGACATACGTCACATTTAGCAATGAACTCAGCAATTTCTCTCTTCATCCTAGTCCACCAGAACCTCTGGCATAGGTCCTGATACATCTTAGTACTACCGGGATGAATCGTGAGAGGAGACTCATGCGCCTCCTTAAGGATCAATTGTCGCAGATGTTGATTCTTGGGAACCACCAAGCGATTCTCAAAGAAGACAACACCACGATCATCCATAGAGAAACATCCACCAACTCCCTTCTTAATGTTTCTCTTGATCCGAGAAATTCCTGTGTCTTGCTCTTGAGCAGCGATAATCCGATCTTCAAGATCAGGTTTCGCCACCAAGGTAGAAAGGAATCCGCGAGGAGCAATGTAAAGGTTAAGCTTACAGAATTCCTCATGGAGAAGTGGTTGGCCTTGCTGCAACATGAGATTGTTGCAATAGGATTTACGGCTTAGAGCATCAGCCATGACATTGGCTTTGCCTGGGGTGTAAGTAATCCCTAGATCATAATCTGTGATTAACTCCAGCCAACGTCTTTGCCTAAGGTTCAAATCTGGTTGGGTGAAGATATACTTGAGACTCTGGTGATCGGTGTAGATCTCGCAACGTTTACCAAGGAGGTAATGTCGCCAGGTCTTGAGTGCATAGACTACGGCTGCAAGCTCTAGATCATGTGTAGGATAATTCTCCTCATGTGGATGCAACTGTCGAGATGCATAGGCAATCACATGACGATCCTGCATAAGAATGCAACCTAGTCCCTGTCGTGAGGCGTCGCAGTAGATAATAAAGTCTTTAGTGAAATCCGGTGGCACAAGTATGGGAGCAGAAGTCAGGCGTCTTTTCAGTTCCTGAAAATTGTACTCACACTGTGGGGACCACTCGAACTTTTTATCTTTCTTGAGAAGTTCCGTGAGGGGTTTGGCTACTTTGGAGAAGTTTTCAACAAAGCGGCGGCAATAGCTGGCTAGGCCAAGGAAACTCCTAACTTGTTTGACTGTTTCAGGTGGAGTCCAATCGAGAAAGGCTTGAACTCTCTCGGGATTGACAGCAATGCCCTTACCAGAGATTACGTGGCCTAAGTAGGTCACTTCTGGCAACCAAAATTCACACTTGGAGAACTTGGCATAAAGGCGGTGTTCTCTGAGTTTTTCTAACACAAGTCTAAGATGTTCGGCATGCTCTTCCTCGTTCTTCGAGTAAATAAGAATATCATCGAGGTAAACCACGACGAACTTATCTAAGTACTCCATGAAGATCGAGTTCATCAAGCGGGAGAATGTGGATGGGGCGTTGGTTAGGCCGAAGGACATGACGGTGTACTCGTACTGACCATAACGAGTGACAAAGGCTGTCTTGGGAATGTCCCCGTTTCTGATTTTGATTTGGTGGTAGCCTAATCTTAAATCCATCTTGGAGAAGACTGAGGATCCAGCGAGCTGAGCATACAGGTCGTTGATCCTGGGGAGCGGATACTTGTTCTTTATCGTGACCAAATTAACGGGGCGATAATCTACAACCATCCGGTCCGTACCATCCTTCTTCTTGACGAAGAGGACGGGGCAAGCCCAAGGAGAAGAACTAGGACGGATGAAACCCTTTTGCAAGGACTCATCGAGTTGTTTCTTAAGCTCGGCTAGTTCTAAGGGTGCCATCTTGTAAGGTCTCCGAGAGATTGGAGCTGTTCCTGGGATAAGATCTATGACGAACTCTACATCTCTGTCAGGTGGAACACCTGGCAGTTCCTCTGGAAAGACACCCGGAAAGTCACGGACTACCGGGATATCTTCAAGGTCTGGAAGAGGGCTGGCATTAAGAGAATAGAGCTGACGCTTTGCAACTCTAGTGGAGACGGTGACTATCTTGCCAGATGGGTGTGTAAGTTGAACAGATCTTGTGTAACAATCAATCTTGGCATGATGAGCTGTCATCCAGTCCATACCCAAGATGATGTTAATATCTGAAGACTTGAGGGCTACAAGTGATGCAAGGAATACAAGTCTGTCAACAAGGATTTCGTTACCATGGCTTACACTAGAGGTTTGCCATTTGGATCCAGGAGTTTGGATGACTAGCGGAGTTGGCATTTCACAAAATGACAGGTTGTGCAAGTTAGCATAGCTTTCAGAAATGAAGGAGTGAGATGCTCCAGTATCGAATAGAACTGATGCTGGGTGACAATTGACGAGGAGTGTGCTAAGAACGACATCTGGATCATCATGAGCGTCTTTAGCTGAGACGTGATGCACACGTCCACGTTCAATGGAAACTGACTTGACACTGATCATCTTGCGTGATGGCTTAACGCAGCCAACAGTCTTCTCGGGCTGGGGTGGAGCATAACTAGTCTGAGAGCAGTCACGTGCATAGTGTCCTGGCTTCCCGCATGTGAAGCAAGTCCCTGAGGTTGGACGGGGACCCGCACTAACAAGCGGTCTACCAGTAGGCCTGGGTGGAACATACGACTGAGCTGGGGAAGGAACCACATGAGATGACCTCGGTGTATAACCGGAAGGAAGAGCGGAGTTTGGAACCCAAATCCGGCGTTTCTGGGAACTAGAGCCAGAGGGAGATTCCAAATCACGGGTGTGCTTACGAGACTCCTCGTAAGTGAGTTGAGCTGTCTCTGCATTGATGTCCTTGTTCACAAGGGCTTGGAATGTATCACAATGATGCAGGTGGAGATCACGACGCAACTTGGGGTTGAGACCCTTCCGGAACCTAGCCTGCTTCTTAGCATCCGTGGACACTTCTTCTGTGGCATAACGGGCAAGGTTCTCGAACTCTCTTCTATAAGCATCAACAGCCATCTTACTCTGGGTGAGACTACAGAACTCTTCTCTCTTGCGATCAAGAAGGGCCTGGGGAATGTGATGCTCACGAAAAGCCTCAGTGAAATCCTTCCAGGTAGGAATCTGGCCAGCTGGAAGCATAGCCTCATAGTTCTGCCACCAAAGACTAGCAGGACCTTCCAGGTGGTATGTGGCATAAGTGACCTTGTCATCTTCAGTTACGCTCGCGGAACGCAGCTTATGGGTGATGCTACGGAGCCAGTCATCTGCATCGAGTGGCTCGATGGAATGATGAAAGGTAGGTGGGTGCAAGCGAATGAAATCATGAATGGTCACAGACTTGTTGGACTGATGTGCGGTGTTCTCCTCGATACGTGCCAACAAATGGTTGGACTCACGCTTGTTCCTCTCCATCTCTAGCATGAACTCTGTCAACGAAGGCTGGTCAGGAGGATCCTCATCCCTACCATCTCCGTGGTTCTGGTTACGAGCAACGGAACTTCGCTTGGCTGATGACATCCTGAGAAACGAATCAGGGACGGAATCAGCAACAACTATGGACTGTAGAATGTAGGACAAGGAATTAATATCACTCGAACTCCTTAGGAAAATTCCGGCAGCATAACGGCAGTAAAATGCTCAGAATGAGACATCCTACTAAACATGGGGTGGTAACATACTTATCATCATCACTCAAGGTTCTGAGATAGTACTAAACAGACTACACCGGAAGTACTCAAAACTGGGGTATGACTCTGATCAACCAGTCCTATGGAACTACGGAGTAGTAACACGTGATCCTGATAGACGAAGAGAAAGCCTAGTTCCTTAACCCCGTAGGAAAGATAGGATGACTCAGATCAGAAGGCCATGAGGTAAAGGAGTAAAAAGAGCCTTACGTTCCATCCCACAATCAATTCCCTTATATAACTAAAGAATTTCTAGACTCAACTTCGACCAGTATGGCTTGGTAAACCTACAGGCAGTCAGGCTCTGATACCAACGCTGTCAGGACCCCGACTCGATGCCACATCGATCTAGCATGTAACACCTCATATCGCTTTGTGGCCTCACGCACGGTATCCCCACGGGTGTCGCCTTACCTTTGCCCGGGGCCGTTTGCGCATTTTGGCACACGTATATGATGGTGTCGCTAGCATCCATATGATAAAGAGCCCGGGCTGACATGGCTAGTCGTAAACCCAAAGTGGCACTAACTTACAGGGACAGGCATCCATGACCCAGCATCGAACGTGTCGGTCATCAGCGAGTGAATCCAGGCTGTAGCACTGGGCTAACAGGACTCCGGTGAGCCGGGCTGTAGCGGGCTAGCAGGACTCCGGTATTCATCGCGTGACATTTCCCCGAAGGGACAGACACAGGATCGAAGAAGGACACATGCCGGCCAGCCTAAGTGTTCCGGAGCAGTAGCAAGCTACCGGGGCTCAGTGGAAGCACTAGGAGACATTTCCCGGTAAGAGAGGCTACTAAGGATAAACAACTAGAGAGTCAGATCCCACACATAGCAATACACATTACACGTACGCATAACATGCAAGTATGTGCTGTACAACATGGCATCACAGCATAACTCATCAATCATATAGATAAAGGCTCAGAAGAGCCATCACAGCATTATTACAAACAGGGGTCACATGACCCAACAGTCAGAGCAATCAAGCAACAAGCGGAAGCATTACATGTCTGAGTACAGACATCTACAAATGAAAAAGGCTGAAGAGCCTGACTATCTACACTATCCGATCAAGATCGTAGCTGAGGTACTAGCTACTAGTCGAAGTCCACGAGAACACTAGTAAGACCGAAGTCTCCGCTGCAAAAACATAAATAAAGCAACATGAGTACAAAGGTACTCAGCAAGACTTACATCAGACCCTATCATACATGCATCTGTATCAAGAGGTAATGTGGGGTTTAGTTGCAGCAAGCCAGCTTTGACTCTGTGGCTATCCTGTTCTACGACTACCAGAAACTCTTGAGGTGAAACAACGAACACGAGTCCACTAATCACCACACAATACACTACTATGGATTCATCCCCGTCTCCCTACGAGAAGGCCATCCATAGCACTCACACTTGTCTTGAGCATTTTATAGTATCCACTTCAAGTTGTCTATGTACCATGTAAGCATCCAAGAAGTCCATAACCGCGGACCCGGCTATTCGAATAGATCATGTTAACCCTGCAGGGGTGTACTTCTTCACACACGCTCTCGCCACTTACCGCCATGTACACGTCATGTATCTCGGCAACCTTCAAGCGGAAGCCTGGCGAGGGTGTCGGCCACGACCTGACTAACCACACAAGACTCTAGTCCAGGTTTATCGCCTATTCGGGTTTCATCCGCAAGGAGATCCGGCCGGGGTGTCGCTCACGGCCCCAAACGATGTGTACAGGGTTCCCGAGCCCACCATCCGGGTGCCACTCGGTACACCGGGCCACGTGTGCCTAGTCTGTCCCAAGCCCACCCTGCCGGGTGCCACTTGGTAGAAAAATAGCACTACCTACAAACACCAGAAACTAGTTGCGACTCCTGGACAGAGATCAAGTTGGTTAATAAGTCGAGAGGGCTTGGAGCGCCCGGAGCCCAATGTGTGGTAGTATCGAGTCATTGGACAACATACACAGAACTCAGGGCTTAAGGACGGTTCCAGTGAGACAACCCACCATGTACTCCTACATGGCCTCTCACCGCTACCTTTACCAAATCGTGTTCACACACTTCACTCTCAGCATCAGAACATATCGTAACACTCCAATTCATTCCCAATGAATCAGACCTGACACAACTCTAAGCAATAGCAGGCATAGCATGGTAGAAACACATCAGTGGCTTCAATCAACTCCTACACATGCTAGTGGGTTTCAACTATTTACTGTGGCAATGACAGGTCATGCAGAGGAATGGGTTCAACTACCGCAGCACAAAGTAGCAGATGAATCGTTGTTGTCCTAATGCAATAACTGAGAGCAGGAGCGAGAGAGTAGGGTTTTATCGAAATGAACAAGGGGGTTTGCTTGCCTGGTAAAACAACAAGGGAGGCACTGCTTCACAGACAGGTACTCTGGAACGTCTCCGGAGCAGGACCTATCGAGAAGGAACGGTGCCGGCAATCAAAACACAATCATATGCAACAATATGATGCATGAGCATGGCATGTAAATGTGATGCTGTTGAGCTAATGCAACTAGTGTTCAATTGGTTTGAAGTCCATTTGAACCAAAGGTTCAAATGCATTTCTAAATTAGGTCTCTTATATATGCCATAATGTGTTTTCCCATATTCAGCATGTATAAGTTGGTTTTTCATGCATGAAACTAGTACAGATGGAAAGGTTGCATTTTTCTGATAATTTTTCATATATAAATTATTTTAATCTGAGCTACGGTTGAATTGATATGAATTTTTGAAGTTTAAATCAATTTCTGGAATTTTCCTGATTTAATTAAATCCAGAATTTATATACTGCGCCAGCATGACGTCAGCACGACGTCAGCGGGTCAACGCGGCTGTCCAGGGTCAAACCTGACGTGTGGGTCCCACACGTCAGTGACACTGGGGTTAACCCCGAGTCAAACCCGGGCTGACTAGCTTTGACTAAACCCTGGGCCCACTGGTCAGCGTCAGTAGGTGGGGGATTAGTGACTAATTAGCTAAGCCACGTCAGCCCGCCGGAGTTCTGGCCGGCGGCGACCATTAGCGCGGTGGCGACTCGCCGGACTTGCGTTACAGACGGCGTTTGATCGCGCGAAGACCACCGGGGCGTAGCCCGTCTTCGTCCGCAACCAGGGGAGCTGGTTGGGGGGCTGCGGGGGCGCCGGAGCTCGCCGGAGCAAGCTTGCGGCGGCGGCCGGGGTTCGGGCGCGAGCGGGATCGGGCTGCGGGGCACGGGGAGGCCACCTGAGGGGCCCGGCGGCACCCTCGTGGCACCAGGAACGCGGAGGGAGGCTTGGTTTGGGCGGAGGCGGGCCGATACGGCGGCGGCGACATGGACGGCGGCGAGGGGCTTCGGCCGTGGTGGGGAGCGGCGCTACGGCACGGGAACGGGAGGGAGAAGAGAGGGGAACGGTGGAGGAGCTCACCGCGGATCCAGCGAGCGCGAGGGCGAGGTCGGGGATGCCCGGAAGCTCCCGAATCGACGGCGAGTACCCACGGCGGCCGGAGGCGAGGATGGCGACGGCGATGGCTCCACGGGATGCTCCGTCTTGCTTGGCTCGATGAGGAGGTAGAGGGGGTCGCGGCGGAGCTCGGGGGCTCTACGGAGGGGCGAGGGGACGGCGGGGAGCGCGTCGGTGGCGAGCTGCGGCGGCGGCAGTGCTTCGGGTGAGAGGGAGAGAGAGCAGGGGGAGAGGAGGAGGGCGAGGGAGAGGGAGTGAGAGCGGTGCGGGGCAGCGCGTGGCGACGTTCCGGACGTCCAGGCGTCGAGGGGGAGGACAGGCAGGCAGGTGCCGTGGCGGCACGGCGGTGCGCACGCGCCGGCCACACGCCTCTGGCCTCCTGGCGGGAGGTGGAGGACGACTGGCGCTAGCCAGTCGGCTGGGCCGGCCAGCTGGGCCGCACAGAGCCAGGCCTCAGGTGAGCACAGGTAGGCATTTTTTTTAAATTTTGTTTTCTAATTTTCCTGACATAGGTTTTGATTTAATAAATATATTAAATCATTTAATTTTATTATGCCAATTTTTGCAGGAGCTAGATATATTATTCCAGAGCTCTTTTATAATTGGCATAATTTTTGGACCATATTTCATATATATAGAAATATATTTCCAATGCAAATATTTATCGAATTAACCCAAATGGCCAAAATAAATATCCATGAGCTCCTAAAAATATTGTTTTGATTTTTATCTCTGTCCAATATTTTTAGAGGGCATCATGAGCATTTTCTTGGACCCTTTTGGAGAAATTTTTATTTGGGTCATTTTCAAAAATGATTCTGAGGGTTCCACCAATCCTCATTTCAATTTAAATGAAATTTAAATATGATGCACAAATAGCTAGCTAGTCTAAGTCATACCAGACTAGGGATGTGACAAGGGCATAACGTAATCTCGGTAAGACCGATTACACAAACTCGGTGAGACCGATTTGGTAATAAGCTTTCCAGAGAGTTGGTCAGGCAAACTCGGTTGGACCGATTACACAAACTCGGTGAGACCGATTTTGGCAATAAGTTTTCCAGAGAGTTTGCATTGTAATCTCGGTAGTACCGATTTCTCAAACTCGATGAGACCGATTTGATAATGGACATACACAGAGAGATTACAATCCCATCTCGGTGAAACCAAGATCCCTGTCGGTAAGACCGATTTGCTTAGGGTTTGTGGCAGTGGCTATGACTTATGGAATCGGTGGCGCCAGATAGGAAGTATCGGTGTGACCGATTTTTGCTTTAGATTTAGGTCATTTGTGGAAGTGGGAAAGTAGCTGAGGGTTTTGGAGCATATCACTAAGCACATGAAGCAAGAGGCTCATTAAGCAACACCCCATCCCTCCTTGATAGTATTGGCTTTTCCTATAGACTCAATGTGATCTTGGATCACTAAAATGTAAAACGAAGAGTCTTGAGCTTGAAGCTTGAGCCAATCCTTTGTCCTTAGCATCTTGAAGGAGTTCCCACATCCTTTAGTCCATGCCACTCCATTGTTGAACTTATCTGAAATATACTAGATAAAAGTGTTAGTCCAACAAGAGATATGTTGACATTAATTACCAAAACCACCTAGGGAGCACTTGTGCTTTCACATGTGTTCACACAAGGAATACTAGTCCATCGCCTGTTCACTCCTCTCGCGTTCGTTCGCATATGCTCGATGCCCGATTCAGTGGATCACCTAGTTGCTCGCTGCCTTGGGTTGGCTCAGTTTGGGCTGTTGGGCAAGGGTGGTGGGGGTGGGTCGCTGGCCAAATCTCAAGGTGGGCAGCGACCCATGCTGTCCACCTGTAGCTCCACCACAACTTTAAATGTGCGATACATATTAACTAGCTCGTGTGGTGTCCAAACAACCTAGTTCCGTCACTGGTCACTCTATACTCTGTTCTTGAACGTGTACACTGTTACACCACCATCCGTCAACACGGTCGCCATGCCTTGGCCGCCTAGACAACATAAGCTAGATCGACTCAGCAGTAGCCAGCCCATCAGCCGAACTAGGCTGCCTTGGGTTGGACACTTCAGAGGTTAGGCTAATCATAGTGGGAGTAACATAAGTAGTAACATAGATGCCACATAAGCAAAAAAGATGATGTGTCATGTAATTAAAGAGGAGAGAGACAAATAGAATAACATAATATATTACCATCACATAGAGGTTTCCAATACAAAATGAGTCTACAAAGCAATAAATGAAGATATGTATGCTAATACACCTATGACTCTTCCCACTATGAAGATGGTAACATGGACTAGTAACATATGTATGTTACTAGTCTAAGTTACTCCCCACTATGACTAGCCTTAGGGCCTTTGATGTAGACTAGTTGCACTCAAGTCCTAGCCTAATACAACCTGGCGGATCTCAGTTTAAGTCACTTTTTAAGTATATTTACAGCCACGGACGAGGGTTTCTCATGATCATCTCTTGCCTCACCTTTTTAGATAAAAGGCCGAGGCCCAACTTTAATTTAATAAAGCCACCAAGTGTACAACAGAGGCTTACAAACCACCCACACCGAGCAAAAGTACACTTAAGCAGACAAGTTCAAAGCGACATGGCAGACCACAACTGGCATGAAGGCACGCATGCCAAAGGAGAGTAACCAAAAGGGCACAAGACTACCCACAGTGGGAGTAACTTCAGTAGTAACCAAAAGGGCACAAGTCAAACTAAGCAAATTTGCTTATGTTGCATGATTTAATGAGGAGAGAGATGAATTGAGTAATATAGCTAGTTACTCATACTACGAGTAACATCAGACAAACCAAGACAAGATGAGTCTACAAGCTAATAAATGAAGTGTTGCATGACACCATGTTGGGGAACATAGTAATTTCAAAATTTCTGACGCACACGCAAGATCATGGTGATGCATAGCAACAAGAGGGGAGAGTGTTATCCACGTACCCTCGTAGACTGAAAGCGGAAGCGTTAGCACAACGCGGTTGATGTAGTCGTACGTCTTCACGATCCGACCTATCCAATTACCGAACACACGGCACCTCCGAGTTCAGCACACGTTTAGCTCGATGACGTCCCACGAACTCCGATCCAGCAGAGCTTTGCGGGAGAGTTTCGTCAGCACGATGGCGTGATGATGGTGTTGATGATGCTACCGATGTAGGGCTTCGCCTAAGCACCGCTACGATATTACTGAGGTGGATTATGGTGGAGGGGGGCACCGCACACGGCTAAGAGAGATCAATGATCAACTTGTCTGTCTAGAGGTGCCCCCCGCCCCCGTATATAAAGGAGAGAGGGAAGGGGGCCGGCGGCCTCATAGGGTGCACCCCAAGGGGGGAATCCTACTCCTATTAGGAGTAGGATCGCCCTTTCCTAGTGCAACTAGGAGGGGAAGGAAAGAGGAGGAGGGGAGAAGTAAAGAGGGGGCCGGCCCCCAAAGCCTTAAACCAATTCGGTTTGGGCCTAGGGGGGGCACACCCCATACTTCCTTGCTGCCCTCTATTTCCACTAAGGCCCATGAAGGCCCATTGACCCTCCCGGCGAATTCCCGTAACTCTCCGGTACTCCGAAAAATACCCGAATCACTCGGAACCTTTCCAGTGTCCGAATATAGTCATCCAATATATCGATCTTTACGTCTCAAACATTTCGAGACTCCTCGGCATGTCCCTGATCTCATCCGGGACTCCAAACTACCTTTGGTACATCAAAACACATAACTCATAATATAAATCGTCACCGAACTTTAAGCGTGCGGACCCTACGGGTTTGAGAAGTATGTAGACATGACCGAGACATGTTTCCGGTCAATAACCAATAGCGGAACCTGGATGCTCATATTGGCTCCCACATATTCTACGAAGATCTTTATCGGTCAAACCGCATAACAACATACGTTGTTCATTTTGTCATCAGTATGTTACTTGCCCGAGATTCGATCGCTCGTATCTCAATACCTAGTTCAATCTCGTTACCGGCAAGTCTCTTTACTCGTTATGTAATGCATCATCCCTCAACTAACTCATTAGTCACATTGCTTGCAAGGCTTATAGTGATGTGCATTACCGAGAGGGCCCAGAGATACCTCTCCGACAATCGGAGTGACAAATCCTAATCTCGAAATACGCCAACTCAACATGTACCTTCGGAGACACCTGTAGAGCTCCTTTATAATCACCCAGTTACGTTGTGACGTTTGGTAGCATACAAAGTGTTCCTCCGGTAAACGGGAGTTGCATAATCTCATAGTTATAGGAACATGTATAAGTCATGAAGAAAGCAATAGCAACATACTAAACGATCAAGTGCTAAGCTAACAGAATGGGTCAAGTCAATCACATCATTCTCCTAATGATGTGATCCCGTTAATCAAATGACAACTCATGTCTATGGTTAGGAAACTTAACCATCTTTGATTAACGAGCTAGTCAAGTAGACGCATACTAGTGACATTGTGTTGGTCTATGTATTCACACATGTATTATGTTTCCGGTTAATACAATTCTAGCATGAATAATAAACATTTATCATGAAATAAGGAAATAAATAATAACTTTATTATTGCCTCTAGGGCATATTTCCTTCAGTCTCCCACTTGCACTAGAGTCAATAATCTAGTTCACATCGCCATGTGATTTAACACCAATATTCATATCTGTATATGATTAACACCCATAGTTCACATCGTCATGTGACCAACACCCAAAGGGTTTACTAGAGTCAATAATCTAGTTCACATCGCTATGTGTTTAACACCCAAAGAGTACTAAGGTGTGATCATGTTTTGCTCGTGAGAGAAGTTTAGTCAACGGGTCTATCACATTCAGAGTCATATGTATTTTGCAAAATATTTTGTGTCTACAATGCTCTGTACGGAGCTACTCTAGCTAATTGCTCCCACTTTCAATATGTATCCAGATTGAGACTTAGAGTCATCCGGATCAGTGTCAAAACTTGCATCGACGTAACCCTTTACGACGAACCTCTTGTCACCTCCATAATCGAGAAACATATCCTTATTCCACTAAGGATAATTTTGACCAATGTCTAGTGATCTACTCCTAGATCACTATTGTACTCCCTTGCCAAACCAATGCAGAGTATACAATAGGACTGGTCCATAGCATGGCATACTTTTATAGAACCTATGACTGAGGCATAGGGAATGACTTTCATTCTCTTTCTATTTTCTGCCGTGGTTGGGATTTGAGTCTTACTCAATTTCACACCTTTGCAACACAGGCAAGAACTCTTTCTTTGACTGTTCCATTTTGAACTACTTCAAAATCTTATCAAGGTATGTACTCATTGAAAATCTTATCAAGCGTCTTGATCTATCTCAATAGATCTTGATGCTCAATATGTAAGTAGCTTTACTGAGGTCTTTCTTTTAAAGAACTCCTTTCAAACACTTCTTTATGCTTTCCAGAAAAATTCTACATCATTTTTTATCAACAATATGTCACTCACATATACTTATCAGAAAGGCTGTAGTGCTCCCACTCACTTTATTGTCAATACAGGCTTCACTGCAAGTCCATATAAAACTATATGCTTTGATCAACTTATCAAAGCGTATATTCCAACTCCGAGATGCTTGCACCAGTCCATAGATGGATCGCTGGAGCTTGCACATTTTGTTAGCACCTTTAGGATTAAAAAAACCTTCTGGTTGCATCATATACAACTCTTCTTTAAGAAAACCATTAAGGAATGCAGTTTTGACATCCATTTGCCAGATTTCATAAAATGTGACAATCACTAACATGATTCGGACAGACTTAAGCATTGCTACAATTGGGAAAATCTCATTGTAGTCAACACCTTGAACTTGTCGAAAACCCTTTTGCAACAAGTCGAGCTTTGTAGATAGTAACACTACTATCAACGTTCTTCTTCCTCTTGAAGATCCATTTATTTTCTATGGCTTGCCGATCATCGGGCAAGTCCACCAAAGTCCACAATTTGTTCTCATACATGGATCCTATCTCAGATTTCATGGCCTCCATCCATTTCGCGGAATTTGGGCTCATCATCGCTTCCTCATAGTTCATAGGTTCGCCATGGTCAAGTAACATGACTTCCAGAATAGGATTTCTATACCACTCTGGTGTGGATCTTACTCTGGTTGACCTACGAGGTTTGGTAGTAACTTGATCTGAAGTTTCATGATCAATATCATTAGCTTCCTCACTGATTGGTGTAGTTGTCATAGGAACCGGTTTCTGCGATGAACTACTTTCCAATAAGGGAGCAGGTACAGTTACCTCATCAAGTTCTACTTTCCTCCCACTCACTTCTTTCGAGAGAAACTCCTTCTCTAGAAAGGATCCATCTTAGCAACGAATATCTTGCCTTCGGATATGTGATAGAAGGTGTACCCAACAGTTTCCTCTGGGTATTCTATGAAGACGCACTTCTCCAATTTGGGTTCGAGCTTATCAGGTTGAAACTTTTTCACATAAGCATCACATCCCCAAACTTTAAAAACGACAACTTTGGTTTCTTGCTAAACCACAGTTCATAAGGCGTCGTCTCAACGGATTTTGATGGTTTCCTATTTAAAGTGAATGCAGCTGTGTTTAATGCATAACCCCAAAGTGATAATGGTAAATCGGTAAGAGACATCATAGATCGCACCATATCTAATAAAGTGTGGTTACAATGTTCGGACACACCATTACGCTGTGGTGTTCCAGGTGGCATGATGATGCGGAGCATCCCTCGACTACTCGCACCGACACTCCATCACCACCGCAAGCTCCAAGTGGTCCAATGACACGAGCACGTGCACACGCCATCGAGAACGAGGTTGATTCTCTCCTCTTCGAGTTTCGTTCGAATTCACATGAGAATTGGGTTCTACCTCACAAGGACATGTTATGCATTTTAGGATACCAAGGAGATGATCAAGAGAAGGAGAAGACGGAGACTCAAGTGACCTCGAAGCAAGGAAAGGAAGAGAAGGAAGAAGAGAACGAGAAGGACGAAGAAGAAGGAGAAGGGGCAAACCCCCTGGACGCCCCGGGTGCTCGGCACCTGTAGCCCCCGGGTGCCCGGGCCCCTGGCCACCTACAGCCGCGCCCCCGGGTGCCCGGGCCTTGGCTGGCCGGGTGCCCGGCCCCCTCTACCCCAGCCGCTGGGCTCGGCCCCAGGTGCCCGGGACTTGGGCCCCCGGGTGCCCGGCCGCCCCGCCTGGTCCTCTCCAGCACCGCTCCTGGGTGCTTGGGACTTGGGCCCCCGGGTGCCCGGCCACATGCCAGCGGGCCCCTGAGCCGTCCGGGTGCCCGGCCCCCTTCGCCCAGCCGCACGTTGATGGCCTTTTTGGCCTTGTACCCCTCTTTTCTTGCATTATGTCGCCCTAGACTATATAAGGACACCTCCTAGGTCATTTGGAAGGTTAGCAAAGATTAGACTAAGCATTGTGAGCCTTTGCTCCTTGTATCCCCTCCTCTTAGGAGCTCAAGCCCCCACCTAGGGAAGAATCCATTGGATTATCAAGTCCTCCTCTTGGAGAAGATCATCAAGACCTCACATAGTGGGAAGAATTTACCAAGTGCTACTCTCCTTGTATTGATCTTGTAATCTTGTGGATCTCATGTGTGCTACTCTAGTGGATGTGATACTTGGGTTTGTTTGAGAGATTTGTTCTTGGTGTTCTTGAGTTTTCCCTCCTTTTCCCCCTCCAAGTGTGAAAAGATCCTTCCTAGGGTTTGACCCTACAACATCTTGGTATCATGAGCAAGGTTTATTCACATCTTGGAGTCCCATCCCCTCATTTGCTAGCTTGATTTTGTTGTTTTTCGTCCAAATCCGAAAATCCCCACAAAAATAGCCCCAAAAATATTTCTTGCAATTTGTTGGATCTTGTGAGATTTGGTTGTTTTGGTCCATGTATTTGATGTTTGGCAAGTGGATCTAGCCCCTCCCCAACAATCCCCACCCTTCCCACCACGAAATCCACTGAATTTGGCTTTTCCCCAAAGATTTCCGCCCAAATCGGCCACCACCGGGTGCCCGCACCTCGAACCACCGGGCACCCGCACCGCGCCCAGCCAACCCCGGGCACCCGCACCTCACACCCCCGGGTGCCCGCACCCCCCGAAATCAGCCCACTACCAACACCATTTTGGCCATAACTTCCACCTCCCAAGTCCGTTTTTCGTGTTCTTTAGCTCGTTTAGAAGCTCTTGACATCCCCCATCCACTCATCCCACTACCACCATCATTAGCCCCCATCCAAAAAATCATCATAAAAACACCCACCTTCCGCCTTTGACCGATTTTGTGTTGCTATTTGCGTTTCCTAAGGTGTTTCGGCTACTTAGGAGCGTGTGACATCTTTGTCACCATCATTCGACTTGGAGTCATCTTCATCGCTAACCGTAAGAAAGGACGGTAAACTCGATGACACTTACTCCTGACCTTGCTTTTGCATTGATAGCCCGAGCCACTTTGCGTCGCTTACCTATTGAGACTAGCAAGTTGAGAATTGTCGGGCCACGCTATTGTGCACCGTAGTGATCGTGTTATCATCCTAGTGCCATAAGTCTCTCCTGTGCATATCATACATACTTGTCTCATATCATACTCGGCTCGAGCATCAAGCATAGAAAAAAAATCTTTTAAGAAAAAGAGGAGAAACAAAGAGCTTGTAAGCAATAGAGTTGAGCCATTTGCATACATATATCATCTTGGTCATCGCATATATACCATAGTTGGGATTGAAGACGGCACGGTTCTCTCATAGGTAGGTGCACAAACGTATCTTGCCCATTTGAGCAATCGAGCTAGTGTCTCTCGAGCATTCGCACAACAAGAGCATTTTCCGTGGTTGCACATTTTGAGCTCACTCCTTGGTTGTGCGGATCCCATCTATCTTCCGTGCGTGTGTACCTAGTGATACCTTTGGGTTTGATCTATTTGCTTTACTTGCATCTTTGTGAACTTTCTCAACCTTATCGATATCTTGACTAACATTTGCTTAAAAAATTTACCACCATCCTAACCGAGCTACTCCATAAGCCTTTTGCTTGTAGGTGTGAGAAACAAACCCGGTTCCAATTCTCCTATTGTGTCATTACATTGAGTGACACTTGTTACATCTTCAATCCTCGGAGAAGGTAACTTTGGTATTGTTCTCTCACTTTCCTACTCACCCCACTTGGTTATGATGGATAGGCCAAGCGCGTCGTCAAACCCACTTTTCGAGGAGCAAGGTGATGATTCCGGATATGTCTCCAAGAACCACTTCTTCATTGCTCGCTCAACGAGCGCTTCATCAAGAAAATGTCGCATTGGCTGAACGCTTCGAACAACTCGCCTCCAACCTTCGTCAAAACATCGACGACAAATTCAACACACAAATGGAAGAGCTCCGCAACATGATCGTTCGACGCCCGTCTTCCTCATCGGCTTCTTCAAGACGGCGCCACTCAAGTCACCGTACAAGTCGGCAATCTTCGGACTACTCTTCTTATGATGCAAGCTCACCACGAGCTCGACCTCCTCGACGTGATCATCATCAAGCTCACCAAGCTCAAGAAAAGCCATTCCATGGCAATGGATTACAAGATCGAGTTCGAGCACGTGAATGGATGCGACACCAAATCCCTCATGGAGCAATGGAGCAAGAGCAAATACCTCCACAAGTACCACCTCAATCCCCTCAAGACGGTGATGCACTTCGACAAACAAGCCTCCCACCATGGAGAGAAGAGTGAGAAAGTGAGCCACCCAAACGTGAGTGAGAGCCACAAGCCAAACTTGAGCGCCTCTTCGCCGAGAGAGAAAAACCTCATACTATTTGCCACAAAAAGTGAGATGAGAGAAGTGTGTGAGAACCCATCGAGTGTGATGCACTTTGTCCTTGTGTGCAAGGATGGAGAACCAAAAACTAACACCACTCACGAGCTACCTTTGGTGTTTCAATCTCTTTTGCAGGAATTTCAAGATGTTTTCCCCGATGAGCTACCTCCGGGTCTCCCTCCTCTTCGAGGCATTGAGCATAGAATTGACCTCATCCCCGGAGCTCCTCTTCCAAACAAGGCTCCCTACCGCGTCAACCCCGAAGAGACAAAGGAGATTCAACAGCAAGTACAACAACTCATCAACAACGGTCATGTACGTGAAAGCTTAAGCCCTTGTGCCGTTCCCGTTATACTTGTGCCCAAGCAAGATGGTAGTTTTCGCTTGTGTTCCGATTGTAGACCCATAAATGCTATTGCCGTTTGCTATAGGAATCCCATTCCTCGCTTAGAAGATATGCTTGATGAACTTAGTGGAGCCAACTTTTTCTCAAAAATTGATCTTAAAAGTGGCTATTATCAAATCCGCATACAAGAGGGTGATGAATGGAAAACCGCTTTCAAAACAAAATTTGGCTTATATGAATGGTTAGTCATGCCTATTGGTTTATCGGAGGCTCCCGGTACTTTTGTGCGTCTCATGCATCATGTACTTCACCCTTATATTGGAGTCTTTGTTGTGGTTTACTTCGATGATATTCTTGTGTTTAGCAAAACCATGAAAGAGCATCTTAATCATGTTAGGGCTTTTTTACAAACCCTTCGCAAGGAAAGTCTTTATGCCAACATGAAAAATTGCACATTTGGTGTTGACAAAGTGGTTTTTTGGGTTTTGTTGTATCTTCCAAGGGTGTCCATTTTGATGAAACTAAAATTGAAGCAATTAAAAATTGGCCCCAACCCACCAATTTGCAACAAGTGCGAAGTTTTCTTGGCATTGCGGGTTTTTATCGTCGCTTTGTGAAAGATTTTAGCACTATTGCCGCTCCTTTGCATGCTTTGAGTAAGAAGAATGCTCCTTTTGTTTGGTGACCTTTGCAATCAACCACTTTTGATGAGCTCAAATCTTTGCTTACACATGCTCCGATTCTTGCTTTACCCAACTTTGACAAAACTTTTGAGGTTCATTGCGATGCAAGTGGTACCGGAATTGGTGGAGTTTTGATGCAAGAAAAACGAGCTATTGCTTATTTTAGTGAAAAACTTTCCGGTGCTCAACTTAACTATCCCATGTACGACAAAGAATTGTTTGCCTTAGTGCGTGTGTTACATGTGTGGGAGCAATAGCTTAGACCGCATGAGTTTGTCATACATATCGATCATGAAACACTTAAATACCTCAAAGGTCAAACCAAGTTGAATAAACGGCATGCTAAATGGAGTGAATTCATTGAATCTTTTCCCTATGTGATAAAGTACATTAAGGGCAAAAAAAACATGGTGGCGGATGCCCTTTCCCGCAAATGCATGTTACTTACTCAACTTGAATTGAATGTCATAGGATTTGATCATATCAAAGATTTGTATGAGGGTGATGTGACTTTTGCTACTCCTTACACTAAGTGTGTGACGCATACTTCTTGGGAACGATATTATATCAAAGATGGTTACCTTATGAGAGCTAACAAACTATGCATTCCCAAGTCCTCTCTTCGTTTGCTCATTTTGCAAGAGGCTCATGGAGGTGGACTCATGGGACACTTTGGACGTGACAAGACTTTCTCCACGCTCTCCAAGAACTATTATTGGCCCAAGATGTTTCGCGATGTTGCCCGCTTCACCAACCGGTGCTCTACATGTTGCAAAGCTAAGTCACACTCTCAATCCCATGGTTTACATATGCCTTTACCTATCCCACATCAACCTTGGGAAGACATTAGCATGGATTTTGTGCTTGGATTACCTAGAACTCAAAATGGCAAGGATTAGGTTTTTGTTGTAGTGAATGTTTCTCTAAAATGGCTCATTTTATCCCATGCAATAAGATAGACGATGATTCACATGTTGCCAATCTCTTTTGTAGGGAAATCTTGAGGTTGCACGGCGTGCCAAAGACAATTGTGTCGGATCGAGACATCAAGTTCTTAAGCTACTTTTGGAAGACACTATGCGCCAAGCTCAGGATCAAGCTACTATTCTCCACGGCATATCATCCTCAAACCGATGGCCAAACGGAAGTCACCAATCGGACGCTTGCGACTCTCCTACGTGTGTTGATCAAGAAGAACATCAAGGAGTGGGAGGAGTGCCTACCCATCGCCGAGTACACCTACAATCATGCAAGACACTCTACAACTGGCAAGTCCCCCTTCGAGGTCGTCTACGGTTTCAACCCTTTGTCGCCATTGGATATCCTTCCTCTACTGCTTCAAGAACAAGCAAACGTGGACGCAAGTGCAAGAGCCACCTACCTCAAGAAGATGCATGAAGAAACACGTTCCACGATCAAGAGCCAAGTGCAACGCCTCTCCGTCAAGCTCAACATCAACAAGTCTCCGATGGTGTTCCAACCGGGTGATCAAGTATGGATACATCTCCGCAAAGACCGCTTCCCCAAGGAACGCAAGTCCAAGCTACTACCACGAGCCGACGGACCATTCAAGGTGATCACACGCTACAACGACAACGCCTACAAGGTTGACATCCCACGCGACAAGTAAAACATTAGCGACATCTTCAACATTAAAGACTTGGCCAAGTACCATGGTGATGAAGAGCACGATCCGTGGACGGATCTCTCCCAAGGGGGGAAGATGATGCGGAGCATCCCTCGACTGCTCACACCGACACTCCATTACCACCGCAAGCTCCAAGCGGTCCAATGACACGAGCACGTGCACGCGCCATCGAGAACGAGGTTGATTCTCTCCTCTTCGAGTTTCGTTTGAATTCACATGAGAATTGGGTTCTACCTCACAAGGACATGTTATGCATTTTAGGATACCAAGGATATGATCAAGAGAAGGAGAAGACGAAGACTCAAGTGACCTCGAAGCAAGGAAAGGAAGAGAAGGAAGAAGAGAACGAGAAGGACGAAGAAGAAGCAGAAGGGGCAAACCCCCTGGACGCCCCGGGTGCCCGGCACCTGCAGCCCCCGGGTGCCCGGGCCCCTGGCCACCTACAGCCGCACCCCCGGGTGCCCGGGCCTTGGCTGGCCGGGTGCCCGGCCCCATCTGCCCCAGCCGCTGGGCTCGGCCCCGGGTGCCCGGCCGCTCCACCCGGCCATCTCCAGCAACACCCCCGGGTGCCCGGCCACCCCGCCCGGTCCTCTCTAGCACCACCCCCGGGTGCCCGGGACTTGGGCACCCGGGTGCCTGGCCACATGCCAGCCGGCCCCTGAGCCGTCCGGGTGCCCTGCCCAAGTTGCCCGGGTGCCTGGCCCCCTTCGCGCAGCCGCACGTTGATGGCCTTTTTGGCCTTGTACCCCTCTTTTCTTGCATTATGTCGCCCCTAGACTATATAAGGACACCTCCTTGGTCATTTGGAAGGTTAGCAAATATTAGACTAAGCATTGTGAGCCTTTTCTCCTTGTATCCCCTCCTCTTAGGAGCTCAAGCCCCCACCTAGGGAAGAATCCATTGGATTATCAAGGCCTCCTCTTGGAGAAGATCATCAAGACCTCACACAGTGGGAAGAATTTACCAAGTGCTACTCTCCTTGTATTGATCTTGTAATCTTGTGGATCTCATGTGTGCTACTCTAGTGGATGTGATACTTGGGTTTGTTTGAGAGATTTGTTCGTGGTGTTCTTGACTTTTTCCTCCTTTTCCCCCCTCCAAGTGTGAAAAGATCCTTCCTAGGGTTTGATCCTACAACACATGAGTTTGTGAAACTATTCCACATTGTTTTAATTGAAGACCAAACTTGTAACTCAAATATTCGTCTCCGCGATCAGATCGCAGAAACTTTATTTTCTTGTTACGATGATTTTCCACTTCACTCTGAAATTCCTTGAACTTTTCAAATATTTCAGACTTATGTTTCATCAAGTAGATATACTCATATCTGCTCAAATCATCTGTGAAGGTCAGAAAATAACGATACCCGCCATGAGCATCAACACTCATTGGACCGCATACGTCGGTATGTATTATTTCCAACAAGTCAGTAGCTCGTTCCATTGTTCCGAAGAATGGAGTTTTAGTCATCTTGCCCGAAAGGCACGGTTTGCAAGCATCAAATGATTCATAACCAAGTGATTCCGAAAATCCATCTTTATGGAGTTTCTTCATGCGCTCTACACCGATATGACCCAAACGGCAGTGCCACAAATAAGTTGCACTATCATTATTAACTTTGCATCTTTTGGCATCAATATTATGAATATGTGTATCACTATGATCGAGATCCAACAAACTATTTTCATTGGGTGTATGACCATTGAAGGTTTAACAACAATTATTCTCTGACTTTAAATGAATAATCGTATTGCAATAAACATGATCAAATCATATTCATGCTCAACGCAAACGCCAAATAACATTTATTTAGGTTTAACACTAATCCCGAAAGTATAGGGAGTGTATGATGATGATCATATCAATCTTGGAACTGCTTCCAACACTCATCGTCACTTCCCCTCAACTAGTCTCTGTTTATTATGTAACTCCTGTTTCGAGTTACTAATCTTAGCAACCAAACAAGTATAAAATACTCAGGGGCTACTATAAACACTAGTAAGGCACACATCAATAACTTGTATATCAAATATACCCTTGTTCACTTTGCCATCCTTCTTATCCACCAAATATTCAGGGCATTTCCGTTTTTAGTGACCATTTCCTTTGCAGTGTAAGCACTCGGTTTTAGGCTTTGGTCTAGCTTTGGGCTTCTTTGTGGGAGTGACAACTTGCTTGTCATTCTACTTGAAGTTCCCTTTCTTTCCCTTTGCCCTTTTCTTGAAACTAGTGGTCTTGTTAATCATCAACACTTGATGCTCTTTCTTGATTTCTACCTTCGTTGATTTCAACATCACGAAGAGCTCGGGAATCGTTTTCGTCATCCTTTGCATACTATAGTTCATCACGAAGTTCTACTAACTTGGTGATGGTGACTAGAGAACTCTGTCAATCACTATCTTATCTGGAAGATTAACTCCCATTTGATTCAAGCGATTGTAGTACCCAGACAATCTGAGCACATGCTCACTAGTTGAGCAATTCTCCTCCATCTTTTAGCTATAGAACTTGTTGGAGACTTCATATCTCTCAACTCGGGTATTTTCTTGAAATATTAACTTCAACACCTAGAACATCTCATATGGTCCATGACGTTCAAAATGTCTTTGAAGTCCCGATTCTAAGCCGTTAAGCATGGTGCACTAAACTATCAAGTAGTCATCATATTGAGCTAGCCAAACATTCATAACGTCTGCATCTGCTCTTGCAAAAGGTCTATCACCTAGCGGTGCATCAAGGACATAATTCTTCTGTGCAGCAATGAGGATAAACGTCAGATCACGGATCCAATCCGCATCATTGCTACTAACATCTTTCAACATATTTTTCTTTAGGAACATATCAAAATAAACATAGGGAAGCAATAACGCGAGCTATTGATCTACAACATTATTTGCAAAATACTATCAGGACTAAGTTCATGATAAATTAAAGTTCAATTAATCATATTACTTAAGAACTCCCACTTAGATAGACATCCCTCTTATCATCTAAGCGATCACGTGATCCAAATCAACTAAACCATGTCCGATCATCACGTGAGATGGAGTAGTTTTTAATGGTGACCATCATTATGTTGATCATATCTACTATATGATTCACGCTCGACCTTTCGGTCTCCAGTGTTCCGAGGCCATATCTGCAATGCTACCGCCAAACTAAGCAAAATAAGATGTATAAAACATAAACATCACATGCAATCAAAATATGTGACATGATATGGCCATGATCATCTTGCGCCTTTGATCTCCATCTCCAAACTACTGTCATGATCTCTATCGTCACCGGCACGACACCATGATCTCCATCATCTTGATCTATATCAATGTGTCGTCACATGGTCGTCTCGCCAACTATTGCTCTTGCAACTATTGCTATCGCATAGCGATAAAGTAAAGCAATTATTTGGCGCTTGCATCTTATGCAATAAAGAGACAACCATAAGGCTTCTGCCAGTTGCCGATAACTTCAACAAAACATGATCATCTCATACAACAACTTATATCTCATCACGTCTTGACCATATCACATCAGAACATGCCCTGCAAAAACAAGTTAGACGTCCTCTACTTTGTTGTTGCAAGTTTTACGTGGCTGCTACGGGCTGAGCAAGAACCGTTCTTACCTACGCATCAAAACCACACCGATATTTCGTCAAGTTAGTGTTGTTTTAACCTTCGCAAGGACCGGGCGTAGCCATACTCGGTTCAACTAAAGTTGGAGAAACTGACACCCGCCAGCTACCTGTGTGCAAAGCATGTCGGTAGAACCAGTCTCGCGTAAGCGTACGTGTAATGTCGGTCCAGTCCGCTTCATCCAACAGTACCGTCGAACCAAAGTATGACATGCTGGTAAGTAGTATGACTTGTATCGCCCACAACTCACTTGTGTTCTACTCGTGCATATAACATCTACGCATAAAACCTGGCTCGGATGCCACTGTTGGGGAATGTAGTAATTTCAAAATTTCCTACGCACATGCAAGATCATGGTGATGCATAGCAACGAGAGGGGAGAGTGTTATCCATGTACCCTCGTAGACCGAAAGCGAAAGCGTTAGCACAACGCGGTTGATGTAGTCGTACGTCTTCACGATCCGACCGATCCAAGTACCGAACACACGACACCTCCGAGTTCAGCACACGTTCAGCTCGATGATGTCCCACGAACTCTGATCCAGCAGAGCTTTGCGGGAGAGTTTCGTCAGCACAACGGCGTAATGACGGTGTTGATGATGCTACCGATGCAGGGCTTCGCCTAAGCACCGCTACGATATTACCGAGGTGGATTATGGTGGAGGGGGGCACCGGCTAAGAGAGATCAATGATCAACTTGTCTGTCTAGAGGTGCCCCCTGCCTCCGTATATAAAAGAGCAAGGGGAGGGGGCCGGTGGCCTCATAGGGTGCGCCCCAAGCGGGGAATCCTACTCCTACTAGGAGTAGGTTCCCCCTTTCCTAGTCCAACTAGGAGGGGAAGGAAAGAGGAGGAGGGAAGAAGGAAAGAGGGGGCTGGCCCCCAAAGCCCTAAAACAATTCGGTTTGGGCCTAGGGGGGCGCACCCCATACTTCCTTGCTGCCCTTTATTTCCACTAAGGCCCATGAAGGCCCATTGACCCTCCCGGCGAATTCCCGTAACTCTTCGGTACTCCGAAAAATACCCGAATCACTCAGAACCTTTCTGGTGTCCGAATTTAGTCATCCAATATATCGATCTTTACTTCTCGAACATTTCAAGACTCCTCGTCATGTCCCTAATCTCGTCCGGGACTCCGAACTACCTTCAGTACATCAAAACACATAACTCATAATATAAATCGTCACCGAACTTTAAGCGTGCGGACCCTATGGGTTCGAGAACTATGTAGACATGACCGAGACACGTTTCCGGTCAATAACCAATAGCGGAACCTGGATGCTCATATTGGCTCCCACATATTCTACGAAGATCTTTATCGGTCAAACCGCATAACAACATACGTTGTTCGTTTTGTCACCGGTATGTTACTTGCCCGTGATTTGATCGTCGGTATCTCAATACCTAGTTCAATCTTGTTACCGGTAAGTCTCTTTACTCGTTATGTAATGCATCATCCGGCAACTAACTCATTAGTCACATTGCTTGCAAGGCTTATAGTGATGTGTGCATTACCGAGAGGGCCCAGAGATACCTCTCCGACAATCGGAGTGACAAATCCTAATGTCGAAATACGCCAACTCAACATGTACCTTCGGAGACACCTGTAGAGCTCCTTTATAATCACTCAGTTACGTTGTGACATTTGGTAGCACAGAAAGTGTTCCTCCGATAAACGGGAGTTGCATAATCTCATAGTTATAGGAACATGTATAAGTCATGAAGAAAGCAATAACAACATACTAAACGATCAAGTGCTAAGCTAACGGAATGGGTCAAGTCAATCACATCATTCTCCTAATGATGTGACCTCGTTAATTAAATGATAGCTCATGTCTATGGTTAGGAAACTTAACCATCTTTGATTAACGAGCAAGCCAAGTAGAGGCATACTAGTGACACTATGTTTGTCTATGTATTCACACATGTATTATGTTTCCGGTTAATACAATTCTAGCATGAATAATAAACATTTATCATGAAATAAGAAAATAAATAATAACTTTATTATTGCCTCTAGGGCATATTTCCTTCACACCACACATATGTTACTCCCCACTATGAAGGTAGTAACATAGACTAGTAACATATGCATGTTACTAGTCGAAATTACTCCCCAGTGTGAGTAGTCTAACAGAAGATAAACGACGACGTAGCAAAGCCCCAACTACAGCTGGCTGGCCCTGATCCCTATCCAAAATGGAGGCCGTCGTTGTCCGCACGCGACATATCAGGAGCTCCAGAGTCGCCATGTCGTCGCCCTTAGTCAGAGATATCCAATGTCGTAACAAAATAGACATTTTGGAAATGCAGTCAACCGGTTTGTTAGGGAACACCCGTTCAATGGTAAATTTGTTTCTGGTGGTCCACAGGGTCCAACACACTCTACCGCTGCCCATTCTACCGCTCTTCCCATTCTCGTCTCTCCTCTCTCCCCATTCTATCGCTGCCGGCAATGTGAGGAAAAGAGTCGGTCCTCCTTCCACCGAAACATCATGTCGTTGAAGATGGCGCATGTCGAGGTTGACCCCGTGGACGAGCGACCCGAGTCTGACGTCTAGGAAGATGTCTCCGAGTTGAAGTTAACCAAAGCCGGAATTTAACCAAACCGAATAACCCCATTGTCAAAAAAATGAGATCCATCGGCACTAGCACCCAGGACAGGACATATTTTTTTATAGAAGAAGCCCACCCGGGTGAGGAACCGGAAATTCGTTCCCGACGGGATTCGGACTCTGACCGATGGGTGCACCACTGTGACCCTTTGCCACTAGGCTACAACCTAGTTCTCAATAATATGGTACGCCTAGGGTTACTCTCGAAATAAAAATTAATTCGTTGTTCAGTTGAGATTTTTTTAGAGTTTGGTGATCGGCTAGACCCGCGGTTATTTATTTTTTGAGCACAGATCTGCGGTTTTTTTTTAGCGGTAGATCTGCGGTTATTACCCTCGACATGCGCCTCTTTTCTAAAAAAAGATCTGCGGTTATTACCCTGTGTTAACCTTTTTTTTTTGAGCGATACCCGGTGTTAACCGAAGAACCGAAGAAACCGAACAAAAGTAGTTGGCCCACGGCCCATATTAACGAAGAGGCCCACCAGACACCGGCCACTAGCCATCGATCGGGCGAGCAGCGGCAAGGAGGCGGCGGCGGCGGGCGAGCAGCGGCAAGGCGGCGACTCTGCGCGTGGGCGGTGGCTCGCGAAGAGCAGCAAGGCACAGATTTCGGTGAAGGTCGAGCATTCTGTCGTCGAAGATGGTGCACGTCGAGCCCGACCCTGCGGACGAGTGGTCCGAGTCCGACGTCTCGGAAGATATCTCCGACTCCGAAGTTGGCGATGGCCTGGACTGGCTCGACGCCGTCGAGGACCCTGATGGCTCAGCCCGGCCATCCGCCGCCTTCTCGACAGTCGGAGGCGCGGCCGTGGCGCGGAGGCCGAACGCCCACGGTGGCGTGCTCTCCCGCCCCTTTCAGCCGCTCTCCAACCGCACGCAGAGGCTCGCCTCCCACATGCGGGCCACGCCCTTGGAGGTATGCAGCTTCAATTCTTCGCCTTATATAGATCCTAAGTGGTGAATTATTTGATTGTGCATGATGTCTACAATCTCGTGTTATGGTACGTTGTGTTCAATATCTTATGTGATGGATTTTGTACCTATTATTTAGGAGTGGGAAGGTAGAATGAACGTGGGGATGTCAAATTCGGTAACGACTGCAATCAGGGACAGCATAAGGGACACAGCAATTGGCAAAACAAGGAACCATGAGAAGGCCGATCGTGCTACCGTGGAACAGGTCTTTCAATGCTGTCTGCTAAGTGATATTTATTCTGTCCTATGCCTTTTGGAGCTGAGCATGTCTGCATGCACTTGCAATCCTGCATAATCCTGATGTACCATTCCATTCCCTTCCAATCGAGCTGGCGTCTGCTTGGTCAGAAAGTATCTTCTTATTTCACTTTTTTGGAACTCGTTTAATTCCCAGCTATATGTATGATCTAAATGGCACCATGAGTCACCAACTCTTTTTGTTGGAGTAATGTTGGCTACTTAAGTGAAATTTCCTGAGGTGATATTATCTAAATTATTTTGCTGATTGCAGTTTTTCATTAGGCCTGACTACCACGTTAATTATCTTTTTTTTTTGTACATACGGCTGAGGGGTAGAAGTTTCTTCTCTTATACAAGCATTAACCATGCTCTTCCTGATGCTTAGTGAAGTATCAGTTACTTTACATTTATGTAATAACTTCATCAGTGAAGTAATTCGTTTATATGCAGGCCATTGACCCAAGAACACGCATGGTTCTGTTCAAGATGTTGAATCGTGGTGATTTCAATAATATAAATGGCTGCATTTCTACAGGAAAGGAGGTAAACACTAAAATCCAGTGCATGTGCTACTGAACTATTTCCTTCGATCTATGTATTTCTTTTCCTGCAGACCTAAAAGCGTTAGAACATTAATAAATGAAATACCAGCTCCTTGTTTGGTAAATAGAATAAAGAGAATGCTGCTCTATCTGCTGGTTTCAGTTATCTGTTTTCCCGATTGGGTATATCTACTTCCATAGTCAACATTAATCCTCTTTCTGTGCAGGCAAATGTCTATCATGCAACAAAGATAGATGGCCAGGAGCTAGCAATCAAAGTCTATAAAACCTCTGTCCTGGTCTTTAAGTAAGATTTGATTCGTTACACTTGTTTGTTACCCCCTATAGATTCTTGTTGAAACATATTGCAGCATTGTGTGATTTGGTATGCTCTTTATCCTTTTCGTACTTGTTAAAAGAATTGATCTGAAAAGGCGTGAATGGCGTTTGTTTATTGCAGGGATAGAGACAGATATGTTCAAGGAGATTATCGTTTTAGATATGGTTACTGCAAGCATAATCCCCGGAAAATGGTTAAGACCTGGGCTGAAAAGGAAATGAGAAATCTTAAACGGTGGGACATATTTTTCATGCCTTATTCATAATTTCATATTGTTTTTACCCTAGTAAGTTAGGAAGCTATTATTGTTGTGTTTAATTTTAGTAAGTTAGGGGAGCCCTCGCGAGTGGTGAAGTTGTTGCCTTGTGACCATGAGGTCATGGGTTTGAGTCCTTAAAGCAGCCTCTTGCAGAAATGCATGGAAAAGCTAAAGTGGTCAGAACCTCCCCGGACCCGTGCAAGCGGGAGCTACGTGCACTGGGCTGCCCTTTTTTTTATAAAAAGATAGTCTATCACTCCTTAATTGTTTGTTCTCCTATAATTTTCTAGTATTTGAATCCATCTATTTCTCTGTAACCCTCGTTACAGAGTGAGAGCAGCTAAAATTCGATGCCCAGAACCATTGCTCCAGAAGCTTCATGTATTGGCGATGGAATTCATAGGTAATTCCACAACTTTCTTGTGTAACAATGGTATATTTGTAGTTATTTATTTTTAGTTGGAAACATGCTTATCTTGCTTGCAGGATAAAAGTATAGTTGGTATACGTTCTGATACAAATTCTTTGGTTATCCTTCAGGGAAAGGAGGTTGGGCGGCTCCTCGTCTTAAGGATGCTGCTTTGTCGGACGACAAGCTGCGTGGAGCTTACTTGGAGGTACATCCATACATGACAAGTCAAAACAGTGTTCTCTCTTAACGGGATAGCTATAAAAGGATCTGAACCATTACCTGTTGTATTGATAGTCCAACTGGATGGTTCAAAGTTGGAACTTAATATCCTTTTTATACAACTTAGCATACTCTATATATCATAATTCACATTTGAAGTATGGTTTGTTGCAAGGGACGGTGATGCCGTGATGGTACCTTTTTAGCTATAACAAACTTGTTAATGTTATTTTCGTTGCACTTATCTTCCCCACTCCTCAATTGTCGGGTCATGTTTTAGTCAACAACAACAAAGCATTTTTGGGTTGTATTTTTGTCAGCGCTTTAAAAATTTAGTGAAGTTCTACAGTGCAAATACGCGCCAGCAGTCTAGTTTTCCTGGACTGAACAATGGTCAATATTTTCTAAATATAACTTTTTTGAGGAGGCTTTGTAGTTCCACCTGTTATAATGGTCATTTACATTTCCACAAGTCCTCGTGGAAAATATATTTTATGATATTTTATTCACATTGTAATCCCAGGCTCTATCTTTCATTTATTCTGTTGCTGATGTGTATTATATGTACTGTTAGTCATTATGATTTTGTCATACACTAGATTTGGGTTAAGAGAATCAAGACCGATGAAAGCTCTCATTCTTGATTACATTGCCTTCCTTGTCCAACATCAACCATTTGATCAAGTGTGAAAATATTTAATGAGGGTTCACAATCACAACAGATGTCCAAGATAGTATATTTGCATGCGAAATCTCTCTTCTTTGTACTAATCTTTCATAAATTGTTCAAATGACCAATATCGTGTTTGTTAAATCTCAATATATTTACTTTCTAAACCCAATGTGAAGCCACTACTCCTCATGAGATAAGCACATGAGACATATATAATTTCCAATTTACATTATTCAATTCATTCCAAAATATACTCTTAGGATATAAGTGAAGCACAAGAGTAAAAATAAACTACTCCAAAAGATATAAGTGAAGAACAAATAGTAGTTTAGTAAATAGGTAGCTATGTATAAACTCTCTCTAAATCAAAATTTTCAGATCTAAAGATTATATCAAACAGAAAACAAAACAAAAAGATGCTCCAAGAATAGCACATATCATGTAAAGAATTAAAAATAGCTTCGAGTGGGGCATGCCGATAGTTTTGAAGACAAAAGAGGGGATGCCATCCGAGGCGTCCCCAAGCTTAGCTTCTTGAGTCTTCCATAGATATTGCCTTGGGGTGCCTTGGGCATCCCCAATCTTTGGATCTTTCTGCTCCTTATTGTCCTCATATCATTATCTCACCCAAATCATGAAAACATCATTCACACAAAGCTTAACTCTAGAGATAGATTAGTGCAAAATAAATTCAAAACCATAGCATTCTCTTCTGTAGCGAATCATAAAAACTATAATTAAACATTGCACACTAAATGCCTACATATATTTAACATCTCTACCCACTAATATAAACATGAAATAAGCAAACATGAGCAAACAATGCAACTATATCAACAATCTATCTAAACAGAACAGTTTGTAAAGGAAGAATATATTAACATACTTCCGTAACTCCAAAAATTCTGACATATTAACCTGTAATAGAGAACTCATACATTCCTAGTGTGTACAAATTTCAAGATTTTATCATGTTTTTTGAGATAGATGGCAACTTCATTTATACAAACCGGGATTGTTCACTATATACAATGTTTTTCATTATATGAGGAACTTCATCAAACCAGCATGACTGATACCTCCTCTTATTGATCCGGTATTGGAATATAAAAGAGTATCCGACACTTATTTCCCCAGAGGTGACCCCGGGTTATCGAACCCACACGAGGAAGATTCCATTGAAGCGATGGTCTCTAGCAAGCTTTTGTCAAAGTGTCAAATCCAACTTTTGGCTGGATCAACAAGTGTTACGTCTCCAACATATCTATAATTTTTTATTGTTTCATGCTATTATAGTATAATTCTTGGATGTTTTATATACACAATTATATATCATTTTTGGAGACTAACCTATTAACTTAGTGCACAGTGCCAGTTGCTGTTTTGGTTGTTGAGAATATCAGTACCGAATGATGTCCAAATGCCACGAAACCTTTTGGAGATTTTTTCTGGACATAAGAGACCCTAGAAGCTTCGGGAGGGGACGCGAATATGGAGTACTGGCCCACGAGGCACCATGGCGCGCACAGGGGGTAGGGCACGCCCTGGTGGCTCGTAGGGCCCATGTAGCTCCATTTGACCTAACTCTGCCTCTATAAATTCTCTAAAATCAGGAAACCAACAGAGGAGTCCATGAAATACTTTTTCCTCTACCGCAAGTTCCTATTCTCGAGAGATCCCATCCGGAGGCCTTTTCCAACACTATACCAGAGGGGGATTCGATCATGGAGGGGCTCCAGATCAACCTTGCCGCCCTTCTGATGATTCGTGAGTAGTTAACCACAGACTTACGAGTCCATAGTTAGTAGCTAGATGGGTTCTTCTCTCTATTTGATCTTCAATACAATGTTCTCCTCGATGTTCTTGGAATTCTATCCGATGTAATCACTTTTTGCGGTGTGTTTGTTGGGATCCTATGAATTGTGAGTTTATGATCAGATTATCCATGAATATTATATGAGTTTCTCTGAATTATTTTATGCATGATTGTTATAGCTTCGTATTTCTCTCTGATCTATTGATTTGGTTTGGTCAACTTGATTGATTTATCTTGCAATGGGAGAGGTGTTTTTTAATGGGTTTGATCTTGCAGTGCTCAATCCCAGTGACGGTAGGGGACATGACACATACTGTATCGTTGCTATTAAGGATAAAAACATGGGGTTTATTCATGCGTGAGCTACTTTGTCTATATCATGTCATGTTGCTTAAGGCGTTACTCCGTTCTTTATGAACTCAATACTCTAGATGCATGCTCGATAGCGGTCGATGTGTGGAGTAACAGTAGTAGATGCAGAATCATTTCGGTCTACTTTCTCAGACGTGATGCCTATATACATGATCATTGCCTTGGATATCGATATGATTATTTGCTTTTCTATCAATTGTACAACAGTAATTTGTTTGTCTAGCATATGCTATTTTCAAGAGAGAAGCCTATAGTGAAAACTATGGCCCCCGGGTCTACCTTTATCATATATTAAAAATCCTAAAAATACCTCAATTTTACTTTATTTATTTTATTTTGTATTTTTGTTTGATCTATCTATCACCATACAATTTAATCTTGTAAATAACCACCAAGGGATTGACAACCCCTTATTCGCGTTGGGTGCGAGGATTTGTTATTTTGTGTGCAGGTGTTGCTAATGAGTTGTTGCGTGATTCTCCTACTGGGTTGATAACCTTGGTTTCATAACCGAGGGAAATACTTATGTCTACTGTACTACATCACCCCCTCCTCTTTGGGAAACCCCAACGCAGCACACAAGTAGCAGGAAGAAATTTGGGCACCGTTGCCTGGGAGACATCATCAACATCTATCAAGTACCTACGCATAAACTTTCATCTCCTTGCATTTATTTTATTCGCCTTTGCCTCTTGTTTTCATTTCCTCCACTTCTAAAGTGTTTTACAAAAGTAGAAAATAGTTTCCGTTTCCCTTTTTCTTGTTTGCTCATTTTATCGTTATGGCTAGTTTACATGGAGCCCATGTAGCTCCGTTTGACCTACGCCCTAGTGGCTCGTGGGGCCCATGTAGCTCCTTTTGACCTAACTCCGCCTCTATAAATTCTCTAAAATAGGGAAACCAACAGAGGAGTCCATGAAATACTTTTTGCGCCGCCACAAGTTCCTATTCTCGAGAGATCCCACCCGGAAGCCTTTTCGGCACACTACCGGAGGGGGATTCGATCACGGAGGGGCTCTACATCAACCTTGCCGCCCTTTTGATGATTCGTGAGTAGTTTACCACAGACCTACGGGTCCATAGGTACTAGCTAGATGGCTTCTTCTCTGTATTTGATCTTCAATCCCCGATATTCTTGGAATTATATCCGATGTAATCACTTTTTGCGGTGTGTTTGTTGGGATCCGATGAATTGTGATTTTATGACCAGATTATCCATGGATATTATTTGAGTTTTCTCTAAACTCTTTTATGCATGATTGTTATAGCTTCATATTTCTCTTCGATCTATTGATTTGGTTTGGTTAACTTGATTGATTATTTATCTTGCAATGGGAGATGTGCTTTGTAATGGGTTTGATCTTGTGGTGCTCAATCGCAGTGACAGTAGGGGACATGACACGTATTGTATCGTTGCTATTAAGGATAAAAAGATGGGTTTTATTCATGCGTGAGTTTACTTTGGTACATCATGTCATCTTGATTAAGGCGTTACTCCATTCTTTGTGAACTTAATACTCCAGATGCATGCTGGACAACGGTCGATGTGTGGAGTAATAGTGGTAGATGCGGAAATGTTTCGGTCTACTTGTCTCGAACATTATGCCTATATACATGATCATTGCCTTGGATATCGTCATGATTATTTGCTTTTCTATCAATTGCCCAATAGTAATTTGTTTACCCACCATATGCTATTTTCAAGAGAGAGACCTCTAGTCATGACGATATCCAAGGAGGTAAATGATACGTCTCTAACGTATCTATAATTTTTGATTATTCCATGCTATTATATTATCCATCTTGGATGTTTTATATACATTTTTATGCTATTTATATTATTTTTGGGACTAACCTATTAACCTAGAGCCTAGTGCCAGTTTCTGTTTTTTCCTTGTTTTTGAGTTTTGTAGAAAAGGAATATCAAACGTTGTCCAAACGAGCTAAAAATTTACGGTGATTTTTTATGGACCAGAAGAAGCCCCCGAAGCACAAGAGTTGGGCCAGAAGAGTCCCGAGTCAACGACAAGGGTGGAGGGCGCGCCCCTGCCTTGTCACTGACTCGTGGACCCCCCTGACTTGAAACCAACGCCAAAAATTCCTATAAATCCAGAAACCCCTAGAAAGAAACCTAGATGGGGAGTTCCGCCACTGCAAGCCTCTGTAGCCACGAAAAACCAATCGGGAGCCTGTTTCGGCACCCTGCTGAAGGGGGAAACCATCACCGGTGGCCATCTTCATCATCCCGGTGGTTTCCATGCCGACGAGGGAGTAGTTCACCCTCGGGGCTGAGGGTATGTACCAGTAGCCATCTATTTGATCTCTCTCTCTCTCTCTCTCTCTCGTGTTCTTGATTTGGCACGATCTTGATGTACCGCGAGCTTTGTTATTATAGTTGGATCACATGGTGTTTCTCCCCATCTACCTTCTTGTGATGAATTGAGTCTTGCTCTTTGAGGTTTCGATATGTTGGATTGAGTATTGGATTTTAGAACACTTGATGTATGTTGTGAGATGGGATATCTGTGGTGACAATGGAATGTTCTATTGATTCACTTGATGTATGTTTTGGCACTCAACTTGTGGATTCCTGAGGTGACATTACGGTAATCTATGCATAAGGGTTGATGCACGTTTTCGTCCTACATTCTCCGATAGAAACTTTGGAGCGATTCTCTGTTGCATGTTGAAGGATTGTTATGTGATCCAATTATGTTATCATTGTTGAGAGAACTTGCACTAGTGAAAGTATGAACCCTAGGCCTTGTTTTCAAGCATTGCAATACCGTTTTTGCTCACTTTTGCTACTAGTTACCTTGCTGTTTTTATATTCTCAGATTACAAAAACCTATATCTACCATCCATATTTCACTTGTATCACCATCTCTTCTCCAAACTAGTGCACCTATACAATTTACCATTGTATTGGGTGTGTTGGGGACACAAGAGACTCTTTGTTATTTGGTTGCAGGGTTGTTTGAGAGAGACAATCTTCATCCTACACCTCCCACGACACTACAAAAAAAATACACTTCCATGATGATACGTGTTTGTCACAGTAGGTCACATTTTCTGTCATGCATGTATGTCCATGACGATTTTATAACAGAACCAAGATAGTCATACCTGTGTTGTCATAGAAGTATTTCGTGACATTACCAAAATTATCATCACGGAAGTGTCGACTTCCATGACGATAAATGGCGCATCATGGAAGTTCTTTCATCAAGGGCAACTGACACGTGGCATCCACCGTAATGTGTCGCTGTTAAGCTATCGGGTCCAGTTTTGGATCCGATAACCCGTTAACAGCCCCGACCAATGGGGATTTTCCACGTGTAAAATTCTCATTGGCCGGAGGAAACACGTGTTGGCTCACCGTTGGACAGGAGGCACCTATGATACGTCGACACATGGCACGGCCCGACAGAGGCCCATTCCGGTGAAAAGGCCGGCCCGTTTGACTTGGTCAAAAGTTAGCGGGCCAGCCCACGGAAAGTGTGTTAATGGCCTGTTCGTATATAGCCCATTTACGGCCCGCTAAGTCACGACTCGTTACGACCTATTGTAATTAAGCCCAGTAGCTTCATCTGGGCCGTCCAATATGATTCCACCCCGTTGTAACTTCTAGCCCATGTATGGCCCATGACATATTTTGGCCCATATGAGGCCCTTTGTAACTCTTGGCCCATTAACGGCCTGTGGTGAAACTGGCTCGTAATGATAAGTGTACCGCTTTATACCCATTAATGGCCCATTATTCCATTGGGCCGATTCCATCCCGTGTTATCTTCCGGCCTTCTCAGGGCCCATTTATTCTTGGGCTCATTTCCAACATTCGGTTACTTATGGCCCGTTACTGGCCTTTTCTGCTTGTGGGACAAATTCAGCCTGTGGTTACAGTTGGCCCGTTTGTGGCCCGTTAATCAGTTGGGCCGTTTTCATAGCGTCATCAAATACGACCGATTAACGACAACCCGTTATGGTAGGCCCATGAACGAACGATTCCAACTCTAGTCCGTTTACGGCCCATAATGTCGTGTGTTATTGGCCCATGTTTGGCCAATCGATCATACGGCTTGTAGAAGGCCCATTGATGTTACGGCATGTAGAAGGCCCATAGAAGGCCCATTTTTTCTATGGCCCGTAGAAGGCCCATTATTTCTATGCCCCGTAGAAGGCCCATGGTAACTACAGTAAATATGCAGCCCATGGTTATTGTGGCCTAGTTTAAAAAATAGGTTGTTGCAGCCACTAGCAAACCGCGGAAAAAGAACTGCACTAACTACAAGCAAAAAAATAAACAAGACAACAAGGAAATAAATAAGTAAGCAACTTACGCTAGGCTATCACGGCTATTACACATATTACATCCACTGGGCATCAAAGTTCGCCACCAGTGCAAATATAGGGAACAAAGCAGCATATCATATACACTAGTTGTCAAAGTCGGCGACCAGTGCAAATAAACGCCGTAGCAAAACAAGTCCAGAACTGAAACCACTTCAGAAGAGCTCAATAAACAATATCCTGGGTACCCATAATGCTAGCAAGATGCTTAGCAAGCTTATTAACTTTCTCTTGTTTGGCGCTTAAATCCTCCAGCGCTTGTTGTTGCACCAGAAAGTATGCATCTAAGTTCAGCAGGGACTTCCTCAGTCCTTCAGCTTCCTGTCGCAGCACATCTGATCGATGTCTTTCAACTTGATGTTGAGACTCAAGAAGACAAACTGATTCAGGCAGCGAGTTCGAAGAGCTTGTGCCAGAAGTATTGGCCAGTAACTCGAACATTACATCAACACATGACTTATGGGTTGTCTCACTGTTGTCAAGATAGTTTTTATCAGCTTTCTACCAGACCAACAAGGATGTCTCAATTTCTTGAACCTTATCTGCATTACTTCCTTTACCATTGCATAACGGGGTACTCTTCTCCAATGTTTTGTCTGCATTCCAAAAGAGAAACAAGCAGACACATCACAAGTTTACCATGTTGTATATGAAACTCATTTTGGTAAATTAGTTCAGTAGTAAAGTGGATAGGATAACAACATGAAACAAACATATATCTATGTACCATGGTCACTGCATGGTCTATATCATTCTAGTTTTTGCTGCCAAATCAAGATAGAGACACAGTTCAAATAATATTTGTTCAATACAAAGGAGAATAGACAGAATATAAGTGTGGGAAACTAGAGAGCAATAACAACACTTGTAATGTGCATGACATGAGAACATAACTGTTTATTCAATTGAAACTGAAATCAACATAGAGCAAGTTACAATAGCAAACCAGTTAAAGATACATGTTTAAATCATACCTGTTGCGCCATTGGAGTTTCAGTTACATCCTTCAAATTTGAAAATAGTTGGTATGAGTAAATACAGTGATGCAAGAGTAAAGGAGTATGAACCATAGATACATAACCTGACTTGAGAACAATTCTTCTTCTACTTTAAGTGTTGATTTGGGATTCGGAGTGGTGGTCCTCGTGCTTTAGGCACTGCAGTTCCCTTACTAACTGCTCGTGTTTGGGTGCTCTGTGGTGGAGACAGTGCTGTGTCAACTGGAACTGGGTTACTATCTGCTTGGGTTGGGGTTAGAAGGGGTGTAGCTGGTTCTTTGTCCAACTAGGTAGGGGTACAATCTGCGAGAGTCTGGGTTATGTGTGGTGGGGCTGGTTCTTGGGCAAGTACAACCGTGGTTCTATCTACATCAACTGGTAGCACTATATTTTCTGAAGACCGTGTTGTTACTCCCTTAAATACTGCCATCACCCTCTCCAATTCAAATGGCTGATAAACAAGAAAAGTAATTGAATGTACATCCATTGTATGATAGACAGGTGCAATGGATAGTGGGGAATAAAAGAGGGCATGAAATAATTCATATTTATGTTATCTAACCAAACATGATAACATGACACAATTTCACATATATGATGGCTAACTAAACATGATAGCATGACACAATTTCACGTATACGATGGCTAACTAAAAAGGATGGAAAGACATAGTTCAAAATATGATGACTATGTAAACAAGATGGCATGATATAACTATGTAATGTATTTATTAAATAGGTTGGCATGCCATAATTCACATACATCCCGCCTATGCAAACATGATAGCATGATATAATTCACAGGTAGAATGACATAATTCAAAATATGATGACTGTAAACACTAGACAAGATGAGATGATATAACTATATGATGTCTTTCTTAAATGGGTTGGCATGCCATAATTCAGATAGATACTGTCTATGTAAACATGATGTCATGATATAATTCAAATATATGATTTATATACTAAGCAAGTAAGCAGATGGCAATTGCATATACGATGTAAAAACTAAGCAATGCAAGACAACATGCATGACATGAGTAATATAACCCTGCCAAGTTTGAGCATAGACCTCAGGGGGGAAATAGGACTGGTCATCAGTCTCTGAATCCTCCTCTGAGGAGCTATCTATAACCAACAAGATGTCTGCTTCAGCAGGTAGCATTGTCTGCTCTGAATACCTTGTTTTCACTCCAGATACTTCCATCACCGCTTCAAATGGCTGATGCACAGGAAGAGTAGTTAAATATACAAACGTTGTCGACAAATGGAACACGTAATACAAAAAAAGGATAGCATGATATAATTCACATATATGATGACTGGCTAAACAACATGGCATTGCATAATTCACATATATATATAATGCCTTGCAACAAGATAGCATTGCATAATTCACATATATAATGTCTTACAATAATTGCCATTGTATAATTCATAGATATGGTAATTACACACTAAACAGATGGCATTCACACAAAGCATGTCTAAACTAATAAAATGACATAGCAATGCAAGACACCATATGCACGATATGAGCAACAGAACCCTGCCAAGTTAGAGCATACACCTCGGGGGGGGGGGGATAGGACTCATCATCTGTCTTTGAATCCTCCTTTGACGAGCTATCCGTAACCAGCGAGATATGCGCTTCGTTAGATAGCATTGTCTGCTCTGAAGACCTTGTTTTCACTCCAGAATTTTCCATCACCATGTCAAATGGCTGATGCACATGAAGAGTAGTTGAATGTACTAACATTGTTGACAAATGTAATACGTAATGAAAAAATGGATGTCCTGATATAATTCACATATAAGATGACTGGCTAAGCAGGATGGCATTGCAAAATTCACATATATGATGCCTGGCTAAACAAGATGGCGTTGCATAATTCACATATACGATAAAGAAACTAAACAGATGGCATTCGCACAAAGCATGTCTAAACTAAGCAGATGACATATTTGATGTATAAAGTAAGCAATGCAAGGCACCATATGCATGATATTACCAACATCAGCATGCCAAGTTAGAGCGAAGACCTCAGGGGGTAAATAGGAGTGGTCCTCTCCTTTTGAATCCCCCTCAGAACAGTTATTTTCCTCTTGATTACAATCTGAAATGTGTGGAGGGGGGCTGCCTGTCACGCCCAATATGCGATACTATCCTTAAGAGACTCGAAGGTCCCACCAGGGATAGAACCGCATACTGAAATGCTTTTGCAAGGTGGTTATCATTACATCAACATTACATAATAGATGGGGATACATACAAAAGGCATACAATGCCACACGAACACAACATCAACTTACATAAGAGCACCATCCGACTACGGATGAAACACAAACAGAAACTCAAACGACATCCACCCTGCTAGCCCAGGCTGCCGACCTAGAACCTATCCCCTGATCGAAGAACAAGCAGAAGGAGAACTCCAAAACAAGCAAACATCGCTCTCGCGTCATGGTCATCGCATAACCTGTACCTGCAACTGTTGTTGTAGTAATCTGTGAGCCACGAGGACTCAGCAATCCCATTACCATGGGTATCAAGACTAGCAAAGCTTAATGGGTAAGGAAGGGGTAAAGTGGTGAGGTTGCAGCAGCGACTAAGCATGATATGGTGGCTAACATACGCAAATAAGAGCGAGAAGAGAGCAAACAGAACGGTTGTGAAGCTAGCAATGATCAAGAGTTGATCCTGAACTCCTACTTACGTCAAACATAACCCAAAACCGTGTTCACTTCCCGGACTCCGTCGAGAAGAGACCATCACGGCTACACACGCGGTTGATGCGTTTTAATTCGAATTTGGTGTCAAGTTATCTACAACCAGACGTTAACAAATTCCCATCTGCCACATAACCGCGGGCATGGCTCTCGAAAGTTTATAACCCTGCAGGGGTGTCCCAACTTAGCCCATGATAAGCTCTCGCGATCAACGAAGGATATTCCTTCTCCCAGAAAGACCCGATCAGTCTCGGAATCCCGGTTTACAAGACATTTCGACAATGGTAAAACAAGACCAGCAAAGCCGCCCGATGCGCCGACAATCCCGATAGGAGCTGCACATATCTCGTTCTCAGGGCAACACCGGATAAGTCAAGCTACGAGTAAAACCAGACCTCGAGTTTCCCCGAGGGGGCCCCGCAGGCTGCTCGGTTCGGGCCAGCACTTAGAGAAGCACTGGCCCGGGGGGCTAAAATAAAGATGACCCTCGGGTTGGCCGACCCAAGGGAAAGGTATAGGTGGTGGTGAGGTGTAACATCCCAAAATTCTAAATTTTGGAATGTTATAAACAAATAGATAGTTTTGATTGTTTCTTTGATTGATTGATTGAAAGTGAGTGAATTTGAAACTTTTGAAAGTTAAATGAGAGGGAATAAAAGGACTTTCCCAAACTTTCACCTTTGCCTTCTGATCTCCATGGATTCAAATTCTTTTCAAACACAAAACTCTAGAGAGAAGTTGACATGACTTCTTCCATTTAAATAAATGAAAAGGGTTTTGAAAAGATTTGACTTTCATTTGGAATTATTTCCAATTCTTAAACTTCATGCAACTCAATGATTTTCATGAGAGAAGATAAAATGACTACTTAAAAACATATGAAATATGAGTTGGGAGTTTCCAAGAATTGAATTCAAAGTTCTTTTGAATTTATTTCTAATTTGGAGTTATTTGAGTTTTATTTCAAATTATTTTTCTCCAAAAATAAAATATACAGAAATTAGGTAACATGATTCCCTACAATAGAAAATTGGAGAAAAATAAATTCGAATTCATTTTGGTATTTTTAAAATGATTTTCGTTGGATTTTATGAGAGCAGCAGCAGCGTTTGATTTATAAGAATTTATTTGAAGCTAGAATAATGTTCATGTTGTAGAAAATCTTTTTCTAATTCTTTTGATATATTATATTCCTATATAATATTTCTATTTTTCTTTTGTTTTTATTTTTGGTTTGTTTGTTTAAAAAAAAGAACTTCCGCCGACTAGGCCGGCACAGCTAGCCAGCCAGGCCCAACCGAGCCGCATCGTCTCCGCCTCCCGCACGGCGACCGCCGCCGCCGCACCCCGTGTCCGACCGGGACACGCCCCGCCGCCGCCTTGCGCTACCCCCTCCTCCAAGCTTCGCGCCGCCCCTCCCCTCTATATAATTCAGAGCCCCGGGCCCCGCCTCTCTCTCCTCTCCCCTCGCCGCACATCTCGCCGCCGCACTCACCAACCGCCGCCACCGCCGACGAGTTTCGCCGTTACTGCTGCCCGTGCCGCTGCACTCCGTCAGCGCCGCCGCCGCCGCACTCCACCGCGCCACCGCAGCCGTTGCCGCACCTCACCGGACCCCACCGCCAGCCCCGACGCCCGCGCCGGAGTTCGCCGCCGGCCGGATCCGCTCCGCCGCCCGTCGCAAACCGGCGCCGCCGGTTTATTCGCCCCGAGCCGGTAAAGCTGATTAAACCGCCTGGTTTTAATTTTTTTAGTCGGTTTAACCTCTAGATCGGTTTTTCTTATATAAACCGTTTCGTTTCTGTTATTTAGGGAACGCTTTCTGTTTAGTTAGTTTTAGTGAACAATTTTCATTCGTTACCGATTGGAAACAAACGTTCGTTATTTATTCTTTTCTTTTTCTGTTAGTTTTATTCAGGGACCTATCCGTAATTAGTTTCTTTACCGTTTAGCCCATGATCTTCAAACCTTCGTAACTTTCTACTCGTTAGTCCAAATCCAACGAAACCAACGCCTAATTCTTCGTTATGATCCCCTCTATCCAGATAAAACAACTTAAACATGGTTTTGAAAGTTTAAAATTTGAATTCAAATAGTTTTGTATTTGAACTTTGTTTGATCGTAACTTGAGTTTTATAACTCCGATTTGAGCGATTCTTTTTGCAACTCGAAGCTCTTGACCTAAACTTTCTGATAAGGCCAAATTCACTTAATTTTGGTACTGTTAGAAATTGTTTTCTGTTACAAGAGTTAATTGCCTGTTTCCGAAGTTTTCTGAGTTCTTCTCTTTGATTCTTTTAAGTGATTGCTTATGTGTGGTTACTATTGCTTGCTTACGATATATTGACGGGAGTGTGATGAGTAGAACTATCAAGAGTTTTGAGTGCGAATCATCTTCATCAAGATTGCAGGCAAGTTCACACTTTGATCATACTTCCTTATTACCCAGTTTTATTGCATTAGTTCAATCCTCCAAACAATTGCATGATTAGGATTTGAATTAAATTGTGGGTTTTGGGAAGTAGATTGAGGTAGTACCTATTACCTGTTTTATTATCAAACCCTTGGAGTTACTTCTACGTTAGCTTATTATGCCATGCTATGCTCGTAGACGTGGATTGGGTTTGAGTGAATTTTCCATGACAGATGTGAGATTGTTAATTAATGGTTTATTTAAGGTGGCAACATTAATACACATCGTTATTCCAGGATTGACTGTCTAGGCACCTGGGTAGACTAGGATTGCCTGTTTTTTTGGGACCGCCACCCAGGCTCAAAGGGATCATAAGATTATTCATGCTAGAAACTTCCATGTGCAGCCACATGCTATTATGGGCTCTAGCATAGTTGACTAAGTCGTGCGAACTCTTATAGTGGTAGACTAGCAGATGTAGGGGATGTAGGTTGGTACGGTCTACCCATCGTAAGGTGCTAGCGCTTCTGAAAGACTATGTCTCGCTCATCCGTTTCTCAAACACCATGTAGTGCGAGAAAACCAACGGAGGAGATCGAGTCATGTGGGGAAAAGTGCGCAACCTCTACAAAGTGTATAAACTAATCATGATTAGCCGTGTCCCCGATTATGGACATCTTGAGTATCTAGTACTTGGATTATCAAGTGAATCTCATCATGTTACTTTAATTAAATTTTGTTGGGTTTAATGATGATGTTACTTAATTGGGATTGAGAATGCTATCAACCATTCTCAATGTTTAACAACCACCATGATAGTCAAATAAAATTTATTCCTTTGCAGTAGGGAAAAATTGGCTTTTTGCAAAAACTATAACCATAGAGTTTTCCACCAGCCAAATATGCATGTAGTGATAGCCATATTTCAGCATTGCTCTATAGTGTGAATTTGCCAGTACATTCAATGTACTGACCCTTTGTGGCTGCAACGTCTCATGTTGCAGGATATTACTACGAGTAAGTGATACATTAGGGTTACGATTTCTACACTCAACTTTGTCGTTGGTGTTGATGGGAATCCACAACCTTGCTACTTCCGAAATTTCGATTGAGGTAATAGTATTTACGTTACTTTATACATGTGATTTACCTCTGTTATAAATCCTCGAGTACTGTGTGTGTCAGCATACCGATCCAGGGATGACACTTAAGCATAGAGACTTGACCCATTCGTGTCGGGTCGCTACATGAGGAAAATGGTAAAACCAAGGTAGGGCCTCGCTGGAGGAGTTTTATTCAAAGCAAACTGTCAAGGGGGTCCCATAAATCACCCAACCACGTAAGGAACACAAAATCAAGGAACATAACACCGGTATGACGGAAACTAGGGCGGCAAGAGTGGAACAAAACACCAGGCATAAGGCCGAGTCTTCCACCCTTACCAAGTATATAGATGCATTAATTAAATAAGAGATATTGTGATATCCCAACATAACCCTATCCATCATGGAGCAATCTTCAACTTCACTTGCAACTAACAATGCTATAAGAGGGGCTGAGCAAAAGCGGTAACATAGCCAAGCGACGGTTTGCTAGGAAGGGTGAAAATGTTAGAGGCTGACATGGCAATTTGGGAGGCTTGATAAGCAAGATATAGGTAGCGCAGCATGGCGATAGAACGAAGCAACTAGCATAGCAATGATAGTAGTGAGATCCAATGTGATGGTCATCTTGCCTGAAATCCCGCTAGGAAGAAGAACGAGTCCATGAAGAAGATGAACGGGAGTAGTCGAACGAATCCTCACAATCGCAACATTACCGGAACTAAGAAGCAACACCGGAAAGAAACAAACAACATGGTAAACACACAAGCATAAACATGTCATGACGCACAAACAAGTATGATGCATGTCCGGTTTAATGAGGCATGGCATGGCAATATGCACAAACAACACTACAAGTTAAGTGGAGCTCAATATGCAACGAGTTGCATATTGACGAAACACCACATCAATTATTTAGCTCTCTCTTGTTTAGGAACACAACAATATTACATGTTATAAAACATGGCAAGGGGTGAAGCATAAGTAATCTAACTATTTTTAGGCAAGTTTAAATGAGGCTGGAAACAACAAACAACAATTTCAGAAAATCCTCATGTGCATATTTTAGATTTGGTACTGTTCTGCCCTAAAACATATTTTAATATTGTTAAACAGTAAAACAAAGGGGACCATATTAATCTATGCATTTTCCACCCCATTTACATATAAAGTTTATTAAAAACCGAGTTACGGTTAATTAGTTATGAAATAAATCATTTTAGCATGGCAATTATGCAAATTAATGCAAACAACAATTTCAACATTTTGAACATGGATGAAAGTAGCATATTGTGAAACTAGATAAAATTCTAAGAATTTTACATATATAGTTTGTTTAGTTTGGATGCATGCATATTTAGCTATAGACATTTTAAAACAGTGGCAATTCGGTAAATATGCATGCACTAAAAAATGCTAAAATACACAGAGTGGAAAAAAATATGCATGGGCCCGAAGCATCACAATGCAGCGGCCCAGATGAGTTCAGCCCATGTGGCTGTGAGAGTGTGCAAAATAACAGGAAAACGTAGCAAAAGATGGGGGCGGCTGGGACTCAAACCCCAGACCCCTTGAATGAATAGTGGCCGCGCTAGCCACTGGGCTAGCTGTGTGTTTGTGATCAAAGGGAAGTCGACAGAAAGTCAAACATCTGCGGATCGCGACGAGGACCAAAACTCAATCATGCGCACGGGGACTCGCCAGCGACGGGAGCCAGCAGCAACCCTTGCTGTGGTTGTAGAGGGCCGGCGGGGGTGCGGAAACGTGCCAGGGTGCGTGTGGTGGAGCAACGACGCAAGGGTGTGGGTGTGCTCGCGCAGGAACAGACCACGGGCTCGCAAAAGAAAACAACAGAAACTCCACGAACTCGTTCATGGTGGTCGTGCACAATCTCGACCGGAGCGACGTCTACATGCACGGATTTGAAAGGGAAAAGGAGGGGTTTGCGGGAGGAGCTCACGAGGGTTCGATTTCTTTGTCAGGGGGGGGGGGTCAGAGAAGCAGTGAAGACGGCTTGGGGACCCACAGATCGCCGATGTCCATGAAGCAGTGAAGACAGGGGAAGAAGAGGTCGTAGAGGAAGACGATCGCGTCGGCCTTGGAACTGACTGGCTCCTGGCCTGCTTGTAGTCGAAGAAGACGATGTCGGGGAAGAAGACCCTCGCGGCGCGCGTGTTGTCTCCGAGCGTGATGTAGAGGATGCAGGGGAAGTAGAGGGACTTGGCGAATGCTCTGATCCGGGAAGAAGAAGTCAAAGGGGAAGAAGAGGACGTCGGGGAAGGCGTCCTCGGCTCGGATCGGCGTCAGAACGGACTTGAGGAGGCGCTGCGGTTCTCGGGGTCGACGGAGGGGAGGCCGGCGATGCTCCTACTCTGGTGATGAGATCTTGCGGGAGACGAGCTTCGGCACGTCGTGGACATGGCGTCGGGCGGTGGAGGAAGCAGGCACGTGGGTGCCCCCTTACCTGTGGCGGCGGCAGAGGAGGAAAGAGGGGAAGGAAGGAACAATAGGACGAGGAGCGGGGGTTTTATAGGAGGAGCTGGCGCGGTGCCGTGGCCACGGTGGCCATGGCGAGCGTGTAAAGCAGAGGAGGAGAGGTAGGAGAAAGGTGGTGAGCGCTACAGTCTCGCCCGCTGACGGATGTGTCCAACGTTGCCACGTGGGACGAGTGGAAGAGAGGGTTGGCTGGGTTTTGGGTGAGAAAAGGATCTGGAGGGACAAGTGGGCTGTTGCTGGGATGCCTTCTATTGTGCCGGCCTGCTGCTGGACTGGCCTGGTAGGAGGAGTCCCAGGTAGGCCGCTCTTGCTGTTGTCTCTTTTCTTTTTCATTTTCCTCAGGCAGAAAATAAACAGAAAAGCACAGGGATAAAAGAGGGGTGTATGAGAGATATAAGAATATCCTCACGACGCTGGAATTATGCGCTAATTGAAATATTTGTTTTGGGCATTTTTAGAGAAAGAAAATTATCGCAAGTTTGAACTAAATTCAAACTTGAGGGAAGTTTGATTCCAACCAAATCAAGTCCAAAAGGGCTGAAAATTGGCAGAGAGGGTTTAGGCATGGTATAAGATTTATAGGAAAATATTGGACATTTATGGAGTAGAAAATGTCACTTGCAACAATGAACGAAAGAAGAAGGAAGGAGGAGAAGATGGTGCATTGATAGGTTGAGAGAGGAAACAAGTGGTAGTTATATCAGCACATACATAGCGCAAGTAAAGTAACAAGATGAATCTCACAATGCACATGAACAAGTAAAAGAAAACAAGCACAACAATCATATGGAGACGAATGCATGATGCAAATAATAATAAAACAAACCTCACAAGCAAGCAAGCAAGCAATCATGAACATGATGGATGCCAATTCATATGGCAACATATATGAAGATGGAATTTACAAAGTGAGAAAAACAAATAACACAAGCATGATGATGCAACGATTTATTGTGACAATCATGGAAACAACAAAAATAAATAGAAGGCATCTGGAGCATCGGTCTTGGGGCATTACAACACTCCACCACTATGAGAGGATCTCGTCCCGAGATCTAGGATGGCACCAGAGAGAAACAGAAGAGGAAGAGAAGAGGTAAAACTAAGTTGCTTCTTCGACAAATGAGTGAAACCAAAGAACTTTGAGAGGTTGAAAAGTTGAAAGAAAGAACACAACGGAGTTGAACACAATTGAGAGCACTACGGTAGAAAATAGAAACAAGAAACACCATGTGAACCTTGGAGGTTGTAAAGCTATGAATGACAAGTACAAAGGACAAGAAGGAATTGGAACAACTCTGGTTGAAACGAGATAAACAAGGAAACACGGCAGAACAAATTCGGACAGCACTCCGATTGAAAAGAAATGCAAGACTTGCTAAGATGAAAAGAACTTGAAGAGATGACACCACACTCCAGTTAAATGGATAAGCACGAAAAGAACATGATCCTCACAATTCGAGATGATGAGTGAAAAAAGCAACATCACAATGCCTCCGGAAGAAAGAATAGAAGATAGATCATTGGAATAACAGAATGGAGAAGAAAAAGGCAACTTCTGCCACAAATGAGCTTGGAAAAACACCCTTCTAAGAAGGTTATAACGGAGTTGTTGGAAAACCAATAACGAAGCGAATAAGCTTGTAGTGGGCTTATGGAAAACTTCTCAAAATTGAGGCGAAATTCTACCACTACAGAAACAAATAATATAATTGATAACACCGATGAGATGAAAAAATTTCTTCCACCAAGATGATAGAGAGATAACGTGGATCATTGATAAGCACCACAATAGCACCATTCCTTAGGGAAGGCTTTAGGTGAAATATGACACAAGATAACTCCAAGAACGAGGTTGATGGTTGAAAAGCTCTCTTGAACAAAGAGAAAATGATGGATTTAAATATGTCACTCTTGAAAACTTGTGAATCATGAAATGCGAAGGGAAATTATCAAGAATGACATTACACCGTCTCAAAAGATAAGATAGAAAGTATTGCACTTTGGAATGCAAGATGAAGAATACTTGAGCTCCTCAAAACAAAACATGTGTTGAGCACCATGTTTATTTTTAGAGTATAGCTTGGCTGACCTTAACTTCAAGAGAAATCTTGAAGAACAATTGAAGAATGAAAAGAATCCTTGATGAACCACCATGTAGAGTCTCCATGAAGAACTCCAGTAATAAAAAGATGATAGAAAGAAAGAGAGGTTGAAAACAGAAGGTGAAGCCTTGCAATAATTTTGGTGGTGCTTCGTGATGAGATAATGCAGAAAAACTTGGAACTCCAGAAAAGAAAAGATGGAGCATCTCGAACCGAGAAATGTGACATGATGAACAATGATGGAAAGAAGAAACTAGATCACTTGGATGAAACAATAATAAGAATTATGTTATGCGTATCCTTCACCAATTTAAATTGATGACAAGCAATAGATTTGACATACTACTTATTCTTCTTGAGGGATTGAAAAGAGATATAGTGCCAACTTGAAGAAGTTATTGATGGGACCACCGGTGGGATTGGAAACAACGAATGAAACGATACGATAGCAAATGAAGAGGAATCTTGAACGAACCACCATAAGAATTGAAAATGAAAGTAGCAAAGGCACCATTCACCGGGAAGAATTTGAAAACGAATGAAGATACTTGAAGGGATTTAGTTACATGAGAACGAAGAGATCATGAACTAATTAGAGGATATTTGAATGATTCACCGATAAGATTTGGATAACGATAACTACACGCTGAGAATGAAGAATTAAGACATGATGGCCTTCGGAGGAAAGAAATGGAAACAACTCATGAAATGCTTCGAATGGGTGAAAAGAATTCCCACAATCGAAAACAATTATGAGAGGATGGCATCGAACTTGAACTACGCATCTTTGGAAGAACGGGTAAGGATTTAAGAGGAACTCTTCTTCGGTCTTCAAAATCCGAGAATGACGAGGAAAAACAACACCAAAATTGTTGAGATACTCCTGGAGAATGAAAAGCGAAGAGGTTCAGGCAACAATGAAATAATTTGAAATCGATCTTGGAGAAGGCATGTAATTGATGGGATCCATTCTTCCGTCACACTTGAAAAGAATTGAGAATAACTCTGGAAGAATTAGAAGAGTCAGGTAAGATCATGGGAAAAGACCTGTGGGTTAGGGCCCACTCGAAAGAAACACCGTTGAAGGATTGCTTGAAATAGAGATTGCACCAGTAGAATTAAATAGCTTGAATGAGAGAAAAAAACCTTGAAATAACTCGAATGGATTAAGAATGGAAACATGATTCTTCCGAGATATGTTGAGCACTCCGGATAAGAATAGAGAGAGGTGAACAATTGAGAGGTGCACCGACATGGAAAAACACTTGAAACGAGGAAAGGATATGATGAATATTGAAAGCTTGAATTGGATTCACCGGAGAAAAAACAACAATGAAGGATGATGAACTTGAAATTGTTGAGCATCTTCATGGGAAATCACCGGATAAGAACATTGAAAGAAAAGAATGAAGAGACTTCTCTCAAATAAAAGGATACATGATTAAGAAATCCGAGTCCTTGAAGAAAAAGGGTGGGAGGGCGGGAAAACAAAGGCAACTTGGGGACGGATGAAACGGATACCGTTGAGAAAACTTAGAATTGATCTCACAAATGTTGAAATGATCGGATCCACTTGAAGAGAAGCACACCGGTTGGAAAGAATTGACATGACAATCTCGATGATCAAAAGGATTAGTACTCCCATAGAAATATGAGAACATTGCTTAGAGAAGGTATGGAATCAACTTGACATTGAAGCAACTCGGATACCACAACTCAAAACAAAACAAAGGATTGGCTTGCAGAAATAAGCCGGAACAAATACATATGATAGAGATTTACCTAATCCCATATCAGGCATCTGTCGGAAAGATATTCTAGGAGCTACTTGAATTCCCACCTATAAACTCCCGAAACTTTCTGGTTATGCAATCTGGTGTTGGGGATACAGGGGAAGCAATATATCTCACCCAAACTAACAATCCCTACATCCAGCTGTATCCATCCGTCAACACATAGCCAAGAAAACTCCGAAAATCGTGTACCTCAACCTTCGAAAAGCATCTGTTATACGAGCTATGGCAATACTCCCGAACTCCCCAGTACTGGGTGGCGTCGAGGTTATCTCACCAACAACTGCATAAAAGAGATTTTCGATGTCGGCAAAACTCAAGTATTCCAGAACTGCAACGATAAAATTATGACGACAACACCTCGGAGCTCAACACCCCGGGACACTGCCACAACCCCTAAATGTCAGGAGGAACCAAGAACAATGTTCTCATCATAAGAATATCGGAACGATCCCAAGATACCCGCGTGATCCTAAATTTTTTTAGTGAAATTTGAGGAGAGGAAAGACAAAACATCTACGTCGAGAGTCCTCACCAGAGCGACGAAGGGGCTGAGGAGTAAAAAGAATCCTACTCTCCGATATATATAATCCTAAGACTCAAAATAGTTTTCTTCTAGACTCAACAACGGCCAACAATCAAGGGGGCTCTTATGGTCGGTCGAGGCTCTGATGCCAACTTGTCACGCCCAATATGCGATACTACCCTTAAGAGACTCGAAGTTCCCACCAAGGATAGAACTGCATATTGAAACGCTTTTGCAAGGTGGATATCATTACATCAACATTACATAATAGATGGGGATACATACAAAAGGCATACAATGCACACGAACACAACATCAACTTACATAAGAGCACCATCCGACTACGGATGAAAGACAAACAGAAACTCAAACGACATCCACCCTGCTAGCCCAGGCTGCCGACCTAGAACCTATCCCCTGATTGAAGAAGAAGCAGAAGGAGAACTCCAAAACAAGCAAACATCGCTCTCGCGTCATGGTCATCGCATAACCTGTACCTGCAACTGTTGTTGTAGTAATCTGTGAGCCACGAGGACTCAGCAATCCCATTACCATGGGTATCAAGACTAGCAAAGCTTAATGGGTAAGGAAGGGGTAAAGTGGTGAGGTTGCAGCAGCGACTAAGCATGATATGGTGGCTAACATACGCAAATAAGAGCGAGAAGAGAGCAAACGGAACAGTCGTGAAGCTAGCAATGATCAAGAGTTGATCCTGAACTCCTACTTACGTCAAACATAACCCAAAACCGTGTTCACTTCCCGGACTCCGCCAAGAAGAGACCATCACGGCTACACACGCGGTTGATGCGTTTTAATTCGAATCTGGTGTCAAGTTATCTACAACCGGAGGTTAACAAATTCCCATCTGCCACATAACCACGGGCACGGCTCTCGAAAGTTTATAACCCTGCAGGGGTGTCCCAACTTAGCCCATGATAAGCTCTCGCGATCAACGAAGGATATTCCTTCTCCCAGGAAGACCCGATCAGTCTCGGAATCCTGGTTTACAAGACATTTTGACAACGGTAAAACAAGACCAGCAAAGCCGCCCGATGCGCCGACAATCCCGATAGGAGCTGCACATATCTCGTTCTCAGGGCAACACCGGATAAGTCAAGCTACGAGTAAAACCAGACCTCGAGTTTCCCCGAGGGGGCCCTGCAGGCTGCTCAGTTCGGACCAGCACTTAGAGAAGCACTGGCCCAGGGGGGCTAAAATAAAGATGACCCTCGGGTTGGCCGACCCAAGGGAAAGGTATAGGTGGTGGTGAGGCAAATGGTAAAAACCAAGGTTGGGCATTGCTGGAGGAGTTTTATTCAAAGCGAACTGTCAAGGGGGTCCCATAAATCACCCAACCACGTAAGGAACGCAAAATCAAGGAACATACGACCGGTATGATGAAAACTAGGGCGGCAAGAGTGGAACAAAACACCAGGCATAAGGCCGAGTCTGCCACCCTTTACCAAGTATATAGATGCATTAATTAAATAAGAGATATTGTGATATCCCAACACAACCCTGTCCATCATGGAGCAATCTTCAACTTCACCTGCAACTAACAACGCTATAAGAGGGGCTGAGCAAAAGCGGTAACATAGCCAAGCGTTGGTTTGCTAGGAAGGGTGAAAATGTTAGAGGCTGACATGGCAATTTGGGAGGCTTGATAAGCAAGATATAGGTAGCGCAGTATGGTGATAGAACGAAGCAACTAGCATAGCAATGATAGTAGTGAGATCCAAGCTGACGATCATCTTGCCTGAAATCCCGCTAGGAAGAAGAATGAGTCCATGAAGAAGATGAACGGGAGTAGTCGAACGAATCTTCACAATCGCAACATTACCGGAACTAAGAAGCAACACCGGAAAGAAACAAACAACATGGTAAACACACAAGCATAAACATGTCATGACGCACAAACAAGTATGATGCATGTCCGGTTTAATGAGGCATGGCATGGCAATATGCACAAACAACACTACAAGTTAAGTGGATCTCAATATGCAACGAGTTGCATATTGACGAAACACCACATCAATTATTTAGTTCTCTCTCGTTTAGGAACACAACAATATTACATGTTAAAAAACATGGCATGGGGTGAAGCATAAGTAATCTAACTATTTTTAGGCAAGTTTAAATGAGGCCGGAAACAACAAACAACAATTCCGGAAAATCCTCATGTGCATATTTTAGATTTGGTACTGTTCTGCCCTAAAACATATTTTAATATTGTTAAACAGTAAAACAAAGGGGACCATATTAATCTATGCATTTTCCACCCCATTTACATATAAAGTTTATTAAAAACCGAGTTACGGTTAATTAGTTATGAAATAAATCATTTTAGCATGGCAATTATGCAAATTAATGCAAACAACAATTTAAACATTATGAACATGGATGAAAGCAGCATATTGTGAAACTAGATAAAATTCTAAGCATTTTACATATATAGTTTGTTTAGTTTGGATGGATGCATATTTAGCTATAGACATTTTAAAACAGTGGCAAGTCGGTAATATGCATGCACTGAAAAATGCTAAAATACACATAGTGGAAAAAAATATGCACGGGCCCAAAGCATCACAATTCAGCGGCCCAGATGATTTCGGCCCTTGTGGCTGTGAGAGTGTGCAAAATAACAGGAAAACGTAGCAAAAGATGGGGGCGGCTGGGACTCGAACCCCAGACCCCTTGAATGAATAGTGTCCGTGCTAGCCACTGGGCTAGCTGTGTGTTTGTGATCAAAGGGAAGTCGACAGAAAGTTAAACATCTGCGCATCGCGACCAGGACAAAAACTCAATCATGCGCACGGGGACTCGCCGGCGATGGGAGCCAGCAACAACCCTTGCTGTGGTTGCAGAGGGCCGGCGGGGGTGCAGAAACGTGCCAGGGTGCGTGTGGTGGAGCAACGACGCAAGGGTGTGGGTGTGCTCGCGCAGGAATAGACCACGGGATCGCAAAAGAAAACAACATAAACTCCATGAACTCGTTCATGGTGGTCGTGCACAATCTCGACCGGAGCGACGTCTACATGCACGGATTTGAAAGGGAAAAGGAGGGGTTTGCGAGAGGAGCTCACGAGGGGCTCGATTTCTTTGGCAGGGGGGTCAGAGAAGCAGCGAAGACGGCTTGGGGACCCACAGATCGCCGATGTCCGTGAAGCAGAGAACACAGGGGAAGAAGAGGTTGTAGAGGAAGACGATCGCGTCGGCCTTGGAACTGACTGGCTCCTGGCCTGCTTGTAGTCGAAGAAGACGACATCGGGGAAGAAGACCCTCGCGGCGCGCGCGTTGTCTCTGGGCTTGATGTAGAGGATGCAGGGGAAGTAGAGGGACTTGGCGAATGCTCTGATCCGGGAAGAAGAAGTCGAAGGGGAAGAAGAGGACGTCGGGGAAGGCGTCCTCGGGCTCGGATCGGCGTCAGAACGAACTTCAGGAGGCGCTGCGGTTCTCGGGTTCGACGGAGGGGAGACCGGCGATGCTCCTACTCCGGTGATGAGCTCTTGCTGGAGACGAGCTTCGGCCCGTCGTGGACATGGCGTCGGGCGGTGGAGGAAGCAGGCGCGTGGGTGCCCCCTTACCCGTGGCGGCGGCAGAGGAGGAAAGATGGGGAGGGAAGGAACCTTAGGATGAGGAGCGGGGCTTTTATAGGAGGAGCTGGCGCGGTGCCGTGGCCACGGTGGCCATGGCGAGCGTGTAAAGTAGAAGAGGAGAGGTAGGAGAAAGGTGGTGAGCGCTACAGTCTCGCCTGCTGACGGATGGGTCCAACGTTGCCACGTGGGATGCGTGGAAGAGAGGGTTGGCTGGGTTTTGGGTGAGAAAAGGATCTGGAGGGACAAGTGGGCTGTTGCTGGGCTGCCTTCTATTGCACCGGCCTGCTGCTGGACCGGCCTGGTAGCAGGAGTCCCAGGTAGGCCGCTCTTGCTGCTGTCTCTTTTCTTTTTCATTTTCCTTAGGCAGAAAATAAACAGAAAAGCACAGGGATAAAAGAGGGGTGTATGAGAGATATAAGAATATCCCCACGACGCTGGAATTATGCGCTAATTGAAATAATTGTTTTGGGCATTTTTAGAGAAAGAAAATTATCGCAAGTTTGAACTAAATTCAAACTTGAGGCAATTTTGATTCCAACCAAATCAAGTCCAAAAGGGCTGAAAATTGGCAGAGAGGGTTTAGGCATGGTATAAGATTTATAGGAAAATATTGGACATTTATGGAGGAGAAAATGTCACTTGCAACATTGAACAAAAGAAGAAGGAAGGAGGAGAAGATGGTGCATTGATAGGTTGAGGGAGGAAACAAGTGGTAGGAATATCAACACATACATAGCGCAAGTAAAGTAACAAGATGAATCTCACAATGCACATGAACAAGTAAAAGAAAACAAGCACAACAATTATATGGAGACGAATGCATGATGCAAATAATAATAAAACAAACCTCACAAGCAAGCAAGCAATCATGAACATGATGGATGCAAATTCATATGGCAACATATATGAAGATGGAATGCACAAAGTGAGAAAAACAAATAACACAAGCATGATGATGCAACAATTTATTGTGACAATCATGGAAACAACAAAAATAAATAGAAGGCATCTGGAGCATCGGTCTCGGGGCGTTACACTGCCTTTGCGCCCACCATGGAGCGACGTCTGCATGAAATTTTATTGCCACACAAGGCTCGTCTCTTTTGCTCTACATGTTCAGTTCCATTGTGTACAATAACTGACATGCATAGGAATAAAACATAGTGAGATTATGTAAGGAGTGCATGCAGAAAACCAGAGTGATGGTAGCAACCTGTGGATAGACCCAAAACCAATGATAGCAGGAAGATAATGGATTCAGTTAAAAAATACAGATGATGGCTTCTTTACTGTTTGTTTCCCACCCAACATAAAACTCATAGTAGACACCAGAGATTAACTAGATAGTAGATAGATACTACTGATTGCGGCCCCAATATGTACCCCACAACCATTTAAAAACTCAAGTTTGAGCATTAGTTTGGAGCTGACTCAGAGTCTAATCGGTGAACATGATGATAAAGTAGTAGGTAATATTAAGCGATGCATAACGTAAGCAGACACGAAAGACCGCAATCTCTCTTGCGGACCCGTGTAGTCCTTGAGGTCATCTGCTCGGTTGATGATGGTAATGCAGTTGTCATGGCTGCCGGCGGCGGCGAAGAAGATCTAAGGCGGCGAATGACCGTCTGGAGGCCGGATCCCTGCTGTGGTGGACCCTTCTATCGTTGGAGCAGCTGAGCTGGGGTTGACAAGGACGCAACAGGAGCGGGACAAACCACACAAGGTTTTCTTTGACAACTATTTGTAAGAGAAGTAATTCTGTAAGGGCTCATTTGAATTGGTGGATTCTAACAATGCAGGGATATGAAATACACAGTAATAGGATAGGAATACACGTGCAAAATAGAGAATTTAAAAACACATGATTTCTGCCAATCTGGGTGTTTGGTTCACAAGAATTGGAAGATCACAGGATGCAAAGAAGCATGGTGAGATTAAGTCAAGTGGATATTAAAATTCCTACGGTGGATATTAAAATTGAAAAGGAGGATCACTTGTGCTTCATGAATAGGAATTTGAAAAGGAGGACAAGTGGATATTAAAATTCGTATGGTTTTTCTATCAATGAGACACTAAAGGAACAAATCCTACAGTTTTCCTTTGCTCCATTCCTTTGAACCAAATGCATGAATACTAGTACCATAGGAAACTTCCCAATTCCTATGTTTTTCCTTCACTTTTCCTTTCAAGCACTGGTAATTCTAGTAGGCAGGCATGAGCAGGGAAAAGCCTACACTGAAAAAACGTTTTTGTGCTACTTCTACTACTTTGGACCCAGGCCACTGCCCTACTAGCTCAATTCTCAGGCCCATCTACAAATGTACAGCTCAAATGCACATAGATAAATAATGATGGCGTTCAAGAGAGTCCATCACGGATAGCTAAGTTGCCTGGTACCTCACTGCTTGTCATATAGTAGGAGAAACTAATTGTATTTCACGTTACTACATGTGCTCAGTGGATAATATATATAACATGTAGAGTAAAAAAGCGATGCAACAAGTGTACAACCTCTTTGGCGAAGCCATGTCGATCTCAGCATGATTGGGTTGGTCGGTGAGGATTCTCCGGCTGATTTGGCTATCAGAGGAGGGGAAGAAGATCTTAGGCGTCTGGATATGGAGCCCAGGGTACTGCTCCACTGTGATGGAGGGTTTCATCATTGGAGCAGCTCTGGTGAGTTGTACGACGACGAGGCTAAAGCAGGATAAGAGAGATAACATTAACTCGAGTGGAATTCTAATAGAATCTCCAATAGATGACGTAAAATACATAACCACAAAGTGCTAGATGTAAAATACACCAGCTGCTCATCTCTGAACTTAACTGTCGAAACTGAATTTAACTGTCGAAACTGAATTTTGCTGTCGAAACTAAATTTTATTGTCGAAACTGAATTTTGCTGCCGAAACTGAATTTTACTATCGAAACAGAATGCACTAGTAGCAGAAAAGTAGTAGCAGTAGCAGCAGCCGCGCCCGGAGCAGCAGCGCGTGTGAGAGCCGGGGCAGCTGGTTGTGTAGCAGCATCTCAGGTAGCAGCTGCAGGGGCTCGAGGGAGAGCAGGATCTGCCGCTCGTGCAGCAGTAGCACACGCAAGAGTAGAGTAGCAGCACAAGCAAGAGCAAGAGCAATAGCAGCAGCGCAAGCAAGAGCAAGAGCAGCAGCAAGAGCAAGAGCATCAGCAAGAGCAAGAGCAATAGCAGACTAGGCAGGGGACCGAGAGCAAGAGCAGAGCAGCAGCGCGAGTGAGAGCCAAAGCAGCAGTAGGTCCTACTGATGTGGACGTCGCTGCCAAAGGAGCAACATCGTGGAGTAAGTGGCCGGCGACACCGCCGTGGATGGAGCTGCGCCATGTCGGCTTGGGACCGAGCGCCGACAACACCATGAGATCGAATCAAGATGAAAATGCGATGATTAGTGTAGAACCTCTTTGGTGGCGCCGATTAGGCGTCAGCTTCATCCGAGGAAACGGTGATGATGCTGCTTTTCCGGTGTGATAACCCACAAGTATAGGGGATCGCAACAGTTTTCGAGTGTAAAGTATTAAACCCAAATTTATTGATTCGACACAAGGGGAGCCAAAGAATATTCTCAAGTATTAGCAGTTGAGTTTTCAATTCAACCACACCTGGATAACTTAATATCTGCAGCAAAGTATTTAGTAGCAAAGTAGTATGGAAGTAACGGTAATGGCGATAAAAGTACCAGTAGTAGTTTTGTAGTAATTGTAACAGTGTCAACGGTAAAGTAACTAAGCAAAGAGCAATATGTGAAAAGCTCGTAGGCATTGGATCAGTGATGGAGAATTATGTCGGATGCGATTCCTCATGTAATAGTTGTAACATAGGGTGACACGGAACTAGCTCCAATTTATCAATGTAATGTAGACATGTATTCCGAATATAGTCATACGTGCTTATGGAAAAGAACTTGCATGCCATCTTTTGTCCTACCCTCCCGTGGCAGCGGGGTCCTATTGGAAACTAAGGGATATTAAGTCCTCCTTTTAATAGAGTACCAGACCAAAGCATTAACACTTAGTGAATACATGAACTCCTCAAACTACGGTCATCACCGGGAGTGGTCCCGATTATTGTCAGTTCAGGGTTGCCGGATCATAACACATAGTAGGTGACTATAGACTTGCAAGATATGATCAAAAACTCACATATATTCATGAAAACATAATAGGTTCAGATCTGAAATCATGGCACTCGGGCCCTAGTGACAAGCATTAAGCATAGCAAAGTCATAGCAACATCAATCTCAGAACATAGTGGATACTAGGGATCAAACCCTAACAAAACTAACTCGATTACATGGTAAATCTCATCCAACCCATCACCGTCCAGCAAGCCTACAATGGAATTACTCATGCACGACGCTGAGCATCATGAAATTGGTGATGGAGGAAGGTTGATGATGACTATTGCGACGGATTCCCCTCTTTGGAGCCCCGAACAGAGTCCAGATCAGCCCTCCCGAGAGAGATTAGGGCTTGGTGGCGGCTCCGTATCATAAAACGCGATGAATCCTTCTCTCTGATTTTTTTCTCCCCGAACGTGAATATAAAGAGTTGGAGTTGAGGTCGGTGGAGCACCAGGGGGCTGATACGTCTCCAACGTATCTACTTTTCCAAACACTTTTGCCCTTGTTTTGGACTCTAACTTGCATGATTTGAATGAAACTAACCTAGACTGACACTGTTTTCAGCAGAACTACCATGATGTTGTTTTATGTGTAGAAAAGAAAAGTTCTCGGAATGTCCTGGAAATCCACGGAGGCACTTTTTGGAATTAATAAGAATTTTTGGCGAAAGAATCAATGCCAGGGGGCCCACAGGCTATCCACGAGACAGGGGGGCGCCCCCCAGGGCGCGGCCTCCTATCTCGTGGGCCCCCTGGACCTCCATCGACGTCAACTCCAACTCCATATATTCACGTTCAGGGAGAAAAAAATCAGAGAGAAAGTTTCATCGCGTTTTACGACACGGAGCCGCCGCCAAGCCCTAATCTCTCTCGGGAGGGCTGATTTGGAGTCCGTTCGGGGCTCCGGAGAGGGGGATTCGTCGCCGTCGTCATCATCAACCATCCTCCATCACCAATTTCATGATGCTCACCGCCGTGCGTGAGAAATTCCATCGTAGGCTTGCTGGACGGTGATGGGTTGGATGAGATTTACCATGTAATCAAGTTAGTTTTGTTAGGATTTGATCCCTAGTATCCACTATGTTCTGAGATTAATGTCGCTATGACTTTGCTATGCTTAATGCTTGTCACTAGGGCCCGAGTGCCATGATTTCAGATCTAAACCTATTATGTTTTCATGAATATATGTGTGTTCTTGATCCTATCTTGCAAGTCTATAGTCACCTATTATGTGTTATGATCCGACAACCCCGAAGTGAAAATAATCGGGATACTTCTCGGTGATGACCATAGTTTGAGGAGTTCATGTATTCACTATGTGTTAATGCTTTGTTCTGGTTCTCTATTAAAAGGAGGCCTTAATATCCCTTAGTTTCCATAAGGACCCTGCTGCAATGGGAGGGTAGGACAAAAGATGTCATGCAAGTTTTTTTCCATAAGCACGTGTGACTATTTACGGAATACATGCCTACATTACATTGATGAACTGGAGCTTGTTCTATATCACCCTATGTTATAACTATTGCATGAGGAATCACATCCGGCATAATTATCCATCACTGATCCATTGCCTACGAGCTTTTCACATATTGTTATTCGCTTATTTACTTTTCCGTTGCTACTGTTACAACTACTACAAAAACCCAAAAACATTTATCTTTACTTTTGCCACCGTTACCTTTATTATCATACCACTTTTGCTACTGAACACTTTGCTGCAGATACTAAGTTATCCAGGTGTGGTTGAATTGACAACTCAACTGCTAATACTCAAGAATATTCTTTGGCTCCCCTTGCGTCGAATCAATAAATTTGGGTTGAATACTCTACCATCGAAAGCTGTTGCAATCCCCTATACTTGTGGGTTATCAAGACTAATTTCTGGCGCCGTTGCTGGGGATCGAACCCGGGTCACCCGCGTGACTGGCGGGAATACTTACCACTCTACTACAACGACCTATATTTTTGATTTGGACTCCAACAGGTGATACTCCAACGTATCTACTTTTCCAAACACTTTTGCCCATGTTTTGGACTCTAACTTGCATGATTTGAATGAAACTACCCCGGACTGACGCTGTTTTCAGCAGAACTACCATGATGTTGTTTTATGTGTAGAAAAGAAAAGTTCTCGGAATTTCCTGAAAATCCACGGAGGCACTTTTTAGAATTAGTAAGAATTTTTGGCGAAAGAATCAATGCCAGGGGGCCCACAAGCTCTCCACGAGACAGGGGGCGCCCCCCCTAGGGCGCGGCCTCCTATCTCGTGGGCCCCCTGGACCTCCACCGACGTCAACTCCAACTCCATATATTCACGTTCGGGGAGAAAGAAATTGGAGAGAAAGTTTCATTGCGTTTTACGACACGGAGCCGCCGCCAAGCCCTAATCTCTCTCGGGAGGGCTGATCTGGAGTCTGTTCGGGGCTCCGGAGAGGGGGATTCGTCGCCGTCGTCATCATCAACCATCCTCCATCACCAATTTCATGATGCTCACCGCCGTGCATGAGTAATTCCATCATAGGCTTGCTGGACGGTGATGGGTTGGATGAGATTTACCATGTAATCAAGTTAGTTTTGTTAGGGTTTGATCCCTAGTATCCACTATGTTCTGAGATTGATGTTGCTATGAATTTGCTATGCTTAATGCTTGTCACTAGGGCTCGAGTGCCATGATTTCACATCTGAACCTATTATGTTTTCATGAATATATGTGTGTTCTTGATCCTATCTTACAAGTCTATAGTCACCTATTATGTGTTATGATTCGACAACCCCGAAGTGACAATAATTGGGATACTTCTCGGTGATGACAATAGTTTGAGGAGTTCATGTATTCACTATGTGCTAATGCTTTATTCCGGTTCTCTATTAAAAGGAGGCCTTAATATCCCTTAGTTTCCATAAGGACCCCGCTGCAACGGGAGGGTAGCACAAAAGATGTCATGCAAGTTCTTTTCCATAAGCACGTGTGACTATTTACGTAATACATGCCTACATTACATTGATGAACTGGAGCTAGTTCTATATCACCCTATGTTATTACTATTGCATGAGGAACCACATCCGGCATAATTATCCATCACTGATCCATTGCCTACGAGCTTTTCACATATTGTTCTTCGCTTATTTACTTTTCCGTTGCTACTGTTACAACTACTACAAAGACCCAAAAACATCTATCTTTACTTTTGCTACCGTTACCTTCATTATCATACCACTTTTGCTACTAAACACTTTGCTGCAGATACTAAGTTATCCAGGTGTGGTTGAATTGACAACTCAACTGCTAATACTCAAGAATATTCTTTGGCTCCCCTTGTGTCGAATCAATTTGAATACTCTACCCTTGAAAGCTGTTGCGATCCCCTATACTTGTGGGTTATCTAGACTAATTTCTGGCGCCGTTGCCGTGGACCATAGCTCTATTCTCTGAGTCACTTGGGATTTATATCTGTTGATCACTATGAAGAATTTGAAAGACGATCGAACTACTATTTTGCCCTCAACTACGAGGGGAGGTAAGGAACTGCCATCTAGCTCTGCACTAGATTCTCCTTCCGTTATTAGTAGGCTTGCGATACCTAAACCTGCTACTGCTATGAATTCTGATATGTCGCATGTTATTGATGATGCCACTTCTGCTATGCATGATGAAACTACTTCTGTGCGTGATACTACTGTGCCATTAGGTGAATTTCTTGATGAACAACTTGCTAGAGTTAGGGGGAATGATATTACTGAAGAACCTATTATTGATGATAGTGATGATGAAGGTTCCCCCAATGATTATGTATTACCTATTGTTCCTAAGGGTTATGTTATGAATGAAAAAGCCGCTATGGAAATTCTTGCTTGCAATGATAGAAATGATCTTAAGAAATTATTAGCTAAATGGAAGCAGCAGTCTCTTAATGCTAGAATGAAACCCGATCCTGCTTTTGCTACTTCACCTATCCGTGTTACTGATAACGATTATGAATTCTCTGTTGATCCTGATATTATTACTTTAGTTGAATCTGATCCTTTTTATGGCCTTGAATCTGAAACTGTTGTGCCACATCTTACCAAGTTGAATGATATAGCCACCCTATTTACTAATGATGAGAAGTCTCGCTATTTATATATCCTTAAGATATTTCCGTTCTCATTAAAGGGTGATGCTAAGACTTGGTATAATTCTCTTGCTCCTGGTTGTGTGCGTAGTCCCCAGGATATGATTTATTACTTCTCTGCTAAATATTTCCCTACTCATAAGAAACAAGCTGCTTTGCGGGAAATATATAATTTTGTTCAAATGAAAGAAGAGTCTCCCACAAGCTTGGGGGAGGCTTCTCCGGTTACTTAATGCTTTGCCCAGTCATCCTCTTAAGAAAAATGAAATACTTGATATCTTTTATAATGGACTAACCGATGCTTCCAAGGACTACTTGGATAGTTGCGCTGGTTGTGTTTTCAGGGAAAGAACAGTCGGCGAAGCTGAAATACTATTGAATAATATGTTGACTAATGAAAATAATTGGGCTCTTTCTGAGCCAGTTCCTGAAGTAATTCCTGAACCAATTGAGCCAACTCCTGAGCCTATTCCTAAACCCACTCCGAAGAAGAGAGGTGTTTTATTTCTCAGTCCTGAAGATATGCAAGAGGCAAAGCAATCAATGAAAGAAAAAGGTATTAAAGCTGAAGATGTTAAGAATTTACCACCTATTGAAGAAATACACAGTCTTAATATACCGCCTGAAGAACCACATTGTCTTGATAATCCGACACAGGTAGTAAAGGTAAATTCTCTCTATAGATATGATAAAGTTGAAATACCCTCTACTAAATTTCATAGCCCATGCTTAGATGAATTTGATGACTTTATGGCTAGACAAGAAAGTTTTAATGCTTATGTTGGTAGAGAGTTAAAGAATAATGCTTTCGAGATAGGGCACGTAGGTGATAATCTGGCTAGAGTTAAATATGAACTTCACCGCGTTAGAAAATATGCTTCTATGGTAGCTACTCAAGCTGAGTAAGTACTTAAAGCCCAAAATGATTTTCTTGATGAATTAAATAATAAAAATGACTTTGCGGTTAGACTGGCTACTAGAACTGGTAGAATGACTCAGGAACCTTTGTATCCTGAAGGCCACCCTAAGAGAATCGAGCAAGATTCTCAGAGAAATAATTTAGAGGCACCTAGTTCTTATAAAAAGAAGAAAAAGAAAGATGATAGAACTTTGCATGCTTCTAGTGAACCTACTATAGACACACCTGAGAATCCCAATGATATTTCTATTTATGATGCTGAAACTCAATCAGGTAATGAACATGAACCTTGTGATAATGTTAATGATAATGTTCATGTTGATGCTCAACCTAGAAAAGACAATGATGTAGAGATTGAACCTGCTGTTGATCTTGATAACCCACAATCAAAGAATCAACATTATGATAAGAGAGATTTTGTTGCTAGGAAGCACGGTAAAGAAAGAGAACCATGGGTTCAGAAACCCATGCCCTTTCCTCCCAAACCATCCAAGTCAAAAGATGATGAGGATTTTGAGCGCTTTGCTGAAATGATTAGACCTATTTTCTTACGTATGCGCTTAACTGATATGCTCAAAGTAAATCTTTATGCTAAGTATATGAAGGATATCATCACAAATAAAAGAAAGATACCGGAAGCTGAAATTTCCACCATGCTTGCTAATTACACTTTTAAGGGTGGAATACCAAAGAAACTTGGAGATCCGGGTGTTCCAACTATACCATGCTCTATTAAAAGAAATTATGTTAGAACTGCTTTATGTGATCTTGGAGCCGGTGTTAGTGTTATGCCTCTCTCTTTATATCATAGACTTGAATTGAATAAGTTGACACCTACTGAAATATCTTTGCAAATGGCTGATAAATCAACCGCTATACCTGTTGGTATTTGCGAGGATGTTCCTGTTGTGGTTGCAAATGTCACTATCTTAACGGACTTTGTTATTCTTGATATTCCTGAGGACGATAGAATGTCTATTATCCTTGGTAGACCTTTTCTTAATACTGTAGGGGCTGTTATTGATTGCGACAAAGGCAATGTTACTTTTCATGTTAATGGTAATGAGCACACGGTACACTTTCTGAGGAAACAATCTCAAGTTTATAGCATCAATTCTATTGAAAAAGTTCCAACTATCATTTTTGGAGGTTTTGAATTTCCTCTCCCTACTGTCAAGAAAAAGTATGATATTCTTATTGTTGGGGATTTTCATATCCCCATTGAGGTAACTTAGTGTTATTCGAAATTTCTCCGGTTCCATGTTATTCGGAATGAGTTTGTTAACAAGACTTGATCAACCTTGTTAGTGGGTTCGTTTTGATGATCACGAGATGGATGAAACTAGAAGGAACAACCTTCTGTACCCTCTCTTTACTTTCTGTTATTTAGAATAAATAAAAGAAAAAAATAGTATTATCTGTCTGTTTTCTGAATTATCCGTGCATTAAAAAATAGTTCTAAAATAAAAGTGCTCCAAATGTCCTGCAAATTTAGTATGATTTTTCTGGAATATTTGAGGATTTTAGGCACTGAAAACACTGCAGGAGGGGCAAGCACCAGGCCATGAGAGAGGAGGGCACGCCCCCTTCTATAGGGCACGCCCCCTGTCTCGTGGGCCCCTGATGGCTCGCCTCCACTTATGCCAGCACCCACACACTTCATCTTCTACCCAAAAAATCCCCATCCAGCTCAAGCACGAGTTCTAGCTCGTTTTGCTACGATTTTCGGTCTCTTAGCTCAAAGCTTCATTCGCAAAACTGCTTTGGGAGATTGTTGCTTGGTATGTGACTCCTCCATTGGTCCAATTAGTTTTTGTTCTAGTGCTTTATTCATTGCAAATTTTTGCTGCATAGGTGACCATATTCTTGAGCTTGCATGTTAAATTTTTGAGGTCCTAAGCAATTCTAAAGCATGATATAGGCTCTAGGCACTTGTAGGAGTAGTTGCTATCAATCTTGTTTAGTTTTATTCACTTTTATTTTGAAGTAACTAAAATTTCAGAAATTTGCAGAAAAAGAAATATGCTTAGAAGAATGTACCAAGGTGGTTCGTCGGCAAAGAAAGGGCCAATGATTGCTATACATGAGCAAGATGTTAAATTGCCGAGGGACGCAAATTTACGGGCTTGTGAGTGGCCATCCGATGAGTTTATGGTTGAAGCAGGCTTCAAGGAGGAATTTGACGCGTATGTGCGTAATGCCGAGCTGGAGGACTTCTTACAAGATAAGTGTCCTCAATATTATCAATTGACTGATTCCTTTGTGCGGAGGTTTGAATATATCTCTGCGCGTAATTCTCCTAGTGTCATTTTTGATATTTATGATACATCTTATACCATGGATTTAGAGGATTTCACGACTGCTTGCAAACTCCCGCAGTGGGGTAATATTAATGATCCTCGCGAATCTGAATTTAGAGATTTTCTTGCTTGTATTACTGTGGGAGAATCTAGGGACATAACACAAGCTACCATAGGGAGTATTCATTTTCCTGCTATGCATTATTTTGCTCTTTTCATTGGCAGATGCATTAACGGTAAGGACGAAGCATGTCACATGTGTGTCCCTGATCTTTGTGTCCTCAAGAGTGCTGTGTCAGGTTATAAAGGTTATAACTTGGGGGCAATAGTCGCACGTAGGTTGCAGAATAATAGTAGAAGGGGTAATTTCTTTGGAGAAATTTATGCAACCCATGTGGCTAATTTTCTTAATATAGCTCCACGAGAGGGGGATATGATTGTACCTCCTGTTTATTTGGATAAAGAAGCTATGTTTGATCATAATTTTCTTGAGAGGAATGAACAATTCCTCCATTATTGACTAATCTATGACAGGCGCAACGTCGTCCCTGTTACTCTTCCCGCCCCCTACCTTTTTGATTATCAGGCAAAAGGAAGATATGTTGTCACCAGGGAGGAAGCAACTGAATATGAGAGGGGAATGGAGGCAGCTCGCCAACATGCTGCTGCTCAGGAGGCTGTTGCCTCAGCATCTTAGTACAACCCCAGTTTCACTTATGGATATCAGCCAGGCGGTCATTGGTATTACACCAACTTAGGCCAAAAGCCTAAGCTTGGGGGAGTACGTATTTCTCACCGACTTTACATTCATGTTCACACACTAGTCATCGTCTCCAATGTATCTACTTTTCCAAACACTTTTTCCCTTGTTTTGGACTCTAACTTGCATGATTTGAATGAAACTAACCCGGAATGACGCTGTTTTCAGCAGAACTACCATGATGTTGTTTTATGTGTAAAAAAGAAAAGTTCTCGGAATGTCCTAGAAATCCACGGAGGCACTTCTTGGAATTAATAAGAATTTTTGGCGAAAGAATCAATGCCAGGGGGCCCACAGGCTATCCACGAGACAGGGGGGCGCCCCCCCTAGGGTGCGGCCTCCTATCTCGTGGGCCCCCTGGACCTCCACCGACGTCAACTCCAACTCCATATATTCACGTTCGGGGAGAAAAAAATCAGAGAGAAAGTTTCATTGCGTTTTACGACACGGAGCCGCCGCCAAGCCCTAATCTCTCTCGGGAGGGCTGATCTGGAGTCCATTCGGGGCTTTGGAGAGGGGGATTCATCGCCATCGTCATCATCAACCATCCTCCATCACCAATTTCATGATGCTCACCGCCGTGCGTGAGTAATTCCATCATAGGCTTGCTGGACGGTGATGGGTTGGATGAGCTTTACCATGTAACCAAGTTAGTTTTGTTGGGGTTTGATCCCTAGTATCCACTATGTTCTGAGATTGATGTTGCTATGACTTTGCTATGCTTAATGCTTGTCACTAGGGCCCGAGTGCCATGATTTCAAATCTGAACCTATTATGTTTTCATGAATATATGTGTGTTCTTGATCCTATCTTGCAAGTCTATAGGCACGTATTATGTGTTATAATCCGACAATCCCGAAGGGACAATAATCGGGATACTTCTCGGTGATGACCGTAGTTTGAGGAGTTCATGTATTCACTATGTGTTAATGCTTTGTTCCGGTTCTCTATTAAAAGGAGGCCTTAATATCCCTTAGTTTCCGTAAGGACCCCGCTTCCACGGGAGGGTAGGACAAAAGATGTCATACAAGTTCTTTTCCATCAGCACGTATGACTATTTACGGAATACATGCCTACATTACATTGATGAACTGGAGCTAGTTCTGTATCACCCTATGTTATAACTATTGCATGAGGAATCGCATCCGGCATAATTATCCATCACTGATCCATTGCCTATGAGCTTTTCATATATTGTTCTTCGCTTATTTACATTCTCGTTGCTACTGTTACAACTACTACAAAAACCCAAAAACATTTATCTTTACTTTTGCTACCATTACCTTTATTATCATACCACTTTTGCTAGTGAACACTTTGCTGCAGATACTAAGTTATCTAGGTGTGGTTGAATTGACAAATCAACTGCTAATACTCAAGAATATTCTTTGGCTCCCCTTGTGTCGAATCAATAAATTTGGGTTGAATACTCTGCCCTCGAAAGCTGTTGCGATCCCCTATACTTGTGGGTTATCAGGACTAATTTCTGGCGCCGTTGCCGGGGAGCATAGCTCTATTCTCTGAGTCACTTGGGATTTATATCTGTTGATCACTATGAAGAACTTGAAAGACGATCGAACTACTATTTTGCCCTCAACTACGAGGGGAGGTAAGGAACTGCCATCTAGCTCTGCACTAGATTCTCCTTCCGTTATTAGTAGGCTTGCGACACCTAAACCTACTACTGCTATGAATTCTGATATGTCGCATGTTATTGATGATGCCACTTCTGCTATGCATGATGCAATTACTTCTGTGCATGATACTACTTTGCCATTAGGTGAATTTCTAGATGAACAACTTGCTAGAGTTAGGGGGAATGAAAATATTGAAGAACCTATTATTGATGATAGTGATGATGAAGGTTCCCCCAATGCTTCTGTATTACCTGTTGTTCCTAAGGGTTATGTTATGAATGAAAAAGCTGCTATGGAAATTCTTGCTTGCAATGATAGAAATGATCTTAAGAAATTATTAGCTAAATGGAAGCAGCAGTCTCTTAATGTTAGAATGAAACCCGATCCTGCTTTTGCTACTTCACCTATCTGTGTTACTGATAAGGATTATGAATTCTCTGTTGATCCTGATATTATTACTTTAGTTGAATCTTATCCTTTTTATGGTCTTGAATCTGAAACTGTTGTGGCACATCTTACCAAGTTGAATGATATAGCCACCCTATTTACTCGTGATGAGAAGTCTCGCTATTTATATATCCTTAAGATATTTCTGTTCTCATTAAAGGGTGATGCTAAGACTTGGTATAATTCTCTTGCTCCTGGTTGTGTGCGTAGTCCCCAGGATATGATTTATTACTTCTCTGCTAAATATTTCCTTGCTCATAAGAAACAAGCTGCTTTGCGGGGAATATATAATTTTGTGCAAATCAAAGAAGAGAGTCTCCCACAAGCTTGGGGGAGGATTCTCCTGTTACTTAATGCTTTGCCCGATCATCCTCTTAAGAAAAACGAAATACTTGATATCTTTTATAATGGACTAACCGATGCTTCCAAGGACTACTTGGATAGTTGTTCGAGTTGTGTTTTCAGGGAAAGAAAAGTTGACGAAGCTGAAATATTATTGAATAATATTATGACTAATGAAAATAATTGGACTCTCCCCGAGCCAGTTCCTGAAGTAATTCCTGAAACATTTGAGCCAACTCTTGAGCCTGTTCCTAAACCCACTCCGAAGAAGAGAGGTGTTTTATTTCTCAGTCCTGAAGATATGCAAGAGGCAAAGAAATCAATGAAAGAAATAGGTATTAAATCTGAAGATGTTAAGAATTTACCTCCTATTGAAGAAATACATGGTCTGAATATACCGCCTGAAGAACCACATTGTCTTGATAACCCGACACAGGTAGTAAAGGTAAATTCTCTCTATAGATATGATAAAGTTGAAATACCCTCTACTAAATTTCATAGCCCATGCTTAGATGAATTTGATGACTTTATGGCAAGACAAGAAAGTTTAAATGCTTATGTTGGTAGAGAGTTAAAGAATAATGCTTTCAAGATAGGACGCGTAGGTGATAATCGGGCTAGAGTTAAAGATAAACCTCACCGCATTAGCAAATTTTCTTCTATGGTTGCTATTCAAGCTGAGCAAGTACTTAAAGCTCAAAATGATTTGCTTGATGAATTAAATAATAAAAATGACTTTGTTGTAAGAGTGGCTACTAGAACTGGTAGAATGACTCAGGAACCTTTGTATCCTGAAGGCTACCCTAGAAGAATAAGAAAAATGATAGGACTTTGCATGCTTCTAGTGAACCCACTATAGACACACCTGATAATCCCAATGATATTTCTATTTCTGATGCTGAAACACAATCAGGTAATGAACATGAACCTAGTGATAATGTTAATGATAATGTTCATGTTGATGCTCAACCTAGCAAAGATAATGATGTAGAGATTGGACCTGCTGTTGATCTTGATAACCCATAATCAAAGAATCAATGTTATGATAAGAGACATTTTGTTTCTAGGAAGCACGGTAAAGAAAGAGAACCATGGGTTCAGAAACCCATGCCCTTTCCTCCTAAACCATCCAAGTCAAAAGATGATGAGGACTTTGAGCGCTTTGCTGAAATGATTAGACCGATTTTCTTACGTATGCGCTTAACTGATATGCTGAAAGTAAATCCTTATGCTAAATATATGAAGGATATCATCACAAACAAAAGAAAGATACCGGAAGCTGAAATTTCCACCATGCTTGCTAATTACACTTTTAAAGGTGGAATACCAAAGAAACTTGGAGATCCGGGTGTACCAACTATACCATGCTCTATTAAAAAAATTATGTTAGAACTGCTTTATGTGATATTGGAGCCGGTGTTAGCGTTATGCCTCTCTCTTTATATCGTAGACTTGAATTGAATAAGTTGACACCTACTGAAATATCTTTGCAAATGGCTGATAAATCAACTGCTATAGCTGTCGGCATTTGTGAGGATGTGCCTGTTGTGGTTGCAAATGTCACTATCTTAACGGACTTTGTTATTCTTGATATTCCCGAGGATGATAGTATGTCTATTATCCTTGGTAGACCTTTTCTTAATACTGCAGGGGCTGTTATTGATTGCAACAAAGGCAATGTCACTTTTCATGTTAATGGTAATGAGCATATGGTACACTTTCCGAGGAACCAATCTCAAGTTCATAGCATCAATTCTATTGAAAAACTTCCAACTATCATTTTTGGAGGTTTTGAATTTCCTCTCCCTACTGTCAAGAAAAAGTATGATATTCTTATTGTTGGGGATTTTCATATCCCCGTTGAGGTAACTTAGTGTTATTCGAAATTTCTCCGGTTTCGTGTTATTCGGAATGAGTTTCTTAACAAGACATGATCAACCTTGTTAGTGGATTCATTTTGATGATCACGAGATGGATGAAACTAGAAGGCACAACCTTCTGTACCCGCTTTTTACTTTCTGTTATTTAGAATAAATAAAGCAAAAATAGTATTATCTATCTATTTTCTGAATTATCCGTGCATTAAAAAAATAGTCTGAAAATAAAAGTGCTGCAAATGCCCTGCAAATTTAGTATGATTTTTTCTGGAATATTTGAGGATTTTAGGCACTGAAGACACTGCAGGAGGGGCAAGCACCAGGCCACGAGAGAGGAGGGCGCGCCCCCCTCTTTAGGGCACGCCCCCTATCTTGTGGGCCCCTGATGGCTCCCCTCCACTTATGGCAGCACCCACACACTTCATCTTCTACCCAAAAAAATCCCCATCCAGCTCAAGCACGAGTTCTAGCTCGTTTTGCAGCGATTTTCGATCTCTTAGCTCAAAGCTCCATTCACAAAACTGCTTTGTGAGATTGTTGCTTGGTATGTGACTGCTCCATTGGTCCAATTAGTTTTTTTCTAGTGCTTTATTCATTGCAAAATTTTTCTGCATAGGTGACCATGTTCTTGAGCTTGCATGTTAATTTTTTAGGTCCCAAGCAATTCCAATGCATGATATCGGCTCTAGGCACTTGTAGGAGAAGTTGCTACCAATCTTGTTTAGTTTTATTCACTTTTATTTTGAAGTCACTAAAATTTCAGAAATTTTCAGAAAATGTTAAGGAGGCTCTTTAAAGGCTCTTCTAGCCAAAGCTCTCAGGAAAAACAAGCCAAAGAGAAGGAAAAAGCCAAGTATAATCTTCCTCGCTTAGCGGAAGTACGGTCGTGTGACTGGCCATGCTAGGATTTCTTGAAAGAAGCCAGAATTCATGAAGACTTTTATGCTTTAATCGAGATTGCAGGCCTCACCGGGTTCATCAACGACCGAATCGATCAGTATCTCTTACTTACCATAACTTTCGTGCAAAACTTTTATTATTATCCTAAGAAGTCACCGCCCGCAGTATCATTTCATTTATATGATGAATTCAAAGAAATGTCTTTACGTCATTTTTGTGCGGTATGTAGGATACCTTATGAGGGAGAATTAGAGGAACCCCATCGTGAAGATGTGGGTGGCTTCGTTAAAACTATTGCTGTGGAATAGCCAAAGAAGGGCCCTGAGGCAAAAGTCTCTAGCATACACTTTCCTGTTTTACGCTACTTTGCCATATTTGCTAGTAGATGCTTGATTGGTCGTGGGAATAGTGGAAATTTGAGCGTTCCAGATATTATTATTCTTCAACATGCTTTGCTAGGAGACAATACTTTTAGTATGGGTGCCGTCGTTGCTAAACGGCTAGCCCTGAATCATACAAAAGGCCCCATATTTGGAGGTATCTATGCTGCACGTCTTGCTGAACATTTTCAGATACCCATTAGGAACCATGAGGAGGATGATATAAAATGGCATCCTCACATTTTAGATTACAAGAGCATGGTAGCACACAAGTTTATTATTGACAATGAAGAGAAGATGCTCTTGTACAAACTTAGATTTAATAAGAAACACATTGATGTTATTATCTTGTCTGCACCTCTGTTGTTTGATTTGCTTGCATAAAATCGTCTTGTCACGCCGGAAGCAGTGAACAACCATCGAGCTCAAGCCTTTACTCCAGAACCTGAACCTGAGCCGGAACCTGAGCTGGACCCTTATTGTGCATCATCTGTCCAGTGGGATCCGGAGATGACCAGCTAGTGGTATCCTGATTATACCTCCCACTACACCGGGGAGAGTAGCGGCGGTCCTTGGTATTAAACCAACTTAGGCCAAAAGCCTAAGCTTGGGGGAGTACGTATTTCTCACCTACTTTACATTCATGTTCACACACTAGTCGTCGGTGCTCATACTCTTTCATTGTATTATCCATGCTAGTTTAAATTTCTTTTTGTAGTTTTCTTCTTGTGTGTTTGATAAACTTAAGAAAAACCAAAAAAATTAGTTAGTTTAATTTCCATGCTTGTAGTAGAAATTAAAATGAAAACCCAAAAAGATTTCTTATTCTCCTTTTTCTTGTAGGGAGCTTTCCTGTTAAATAGTTTTCTTTTCTTTTCTTTATTTTGGGGGTCGAGAAGACCGTATTAAAAATGCTTAGTGGCTCTCATATGCATGATTGTTTATTTAACTTAGAGCCTATATTACTTGTCTTCTCTCTTGAGTTGAATGCTTGCAGATTCCAGCTTAGTCTAATGCACGTGCACTCTTATTATTATACACATCGTTCAGTCGTGGAAGTGAAAGGCAATAATGACGATATATGATGGACTTATTGGGATGAGAAAAGCTGGTATGAACTCGACCTCTCTTGTTTTTGTAAATATGATGAGTTCATCGTTCCTGAGTCAGCTATTATGAAGTAAACATATTTGCAATGTCATTTAGAGATTATAGTTACTTGTGCCATGCTTGATTAGCTATGAGTTATAATGGTTTACCTTGCGTGCCAACATGCTATTAGAATGATTATGATGTTATATGATGGGATGGTATCCTCCTTTGAATGAATTGAGTGACTCGACTTGGCACATGTTCACGCATGCAGTTGAATCAAATCAACATAGCCTTCACGATATTTATGTTCATGGTAGATTATATCCTACTCATGCTTGTACTCGGTGTAAATTAATTTTAAAGCATGTTTACGATTGTTGTCGCTCTCTCAGTTGGTCGCTTCCCAGTCTTTTGCTAGCCTTCACCTGTACTAAGCGGGAATACTGCTTGTGCATCCAAACTCCTTAAAACCCCAAAGTTGTTCCATATGAGTCCACTATACCTTCCTATATGCGGTATTTACCTGCCGTTCCAAGTAAATTTGTATGTGCCAAACTCCAAACCTTCATATGAAATTCTGTTTTGTATGCTCGAACAACTCATGTTACAACTAGGGCTGTCTATATCTTCCATGCTAGGTGGGTTATTCTCAAGAGGAGTGGACTCCGCTCCTCATTCACGAGAAAGGGCCGATAACCGGGATGCCCAGTCCCATGATCCAACACAAAAAAATCAAATCAAAATAATTAAACAAGACTCCCCCAGGGCTATTGTATGTTGGAGGCACTCGTTGTTTCGAGCAAGCCATGGATTGATGCTTGTTGGTGGTTGGGGGAGTATAAACCTTTACCGTTCTGTTTGGGAACTGCCTATAATGCATGTAGTATGGAAGATACTACCATCTCATAGTTGTTGCATTGACAGTGAAAGTATGCCGCTCAAAATGTTATTCAATCTCTATTTTAAAATCGAGCTCTGGCACCTCTACAAATCCTCGCTTCCCTCTGCGAAGGGCCTATCTATTTACTTTTATGTTGAGTCATCATCCTTCTTATTAAAAGCACCCGCTGGAGAGCACACTGTCATTTGCATTCATTATTATTGGTTTATGTTGGGTATGACTTGACTGTATCTCTTTTACCATGAATTACGATGTTTAGTCAGTCCTTGATCTTTAAAGGTGATCTGCATTTGTGTTTTGCGGTCTCAGAAAGGGCTAGCGAGATACCATTTTGTTATATCATGTTATGATTATTTTGAGAAAGTGTTGTCATCCGAGTTTTATTATTATGGCTCGCTAGCTGATTATGCTATTGATATGAGTAATTGTGAGACCTATGTGTTATTGTGAGTATGGTTAGTTCATAATATTTGCTGAAACTTGAATGCTAGCTTTTCATGTTACAAGTACAAGAGCAAACAGAGTTTGTAAACGTTTTTCTTTATCACTTTCAGTTTATCAACTGAATTGCTTGAGGACAAGCAAATGTTTAAGCTTGGGGGAGTTGATACGTCTCCAACGTAGCTACTTTTCCAAACACTTTTTCCCTTGTTTTGGACTCTAACTTGCATGATTTGAATGAAACTAACCCGGACTGACGCTGTTTTCAGCAGAACTACCATGATGTTGTTTTATGTGTAGAAAGGAAAAGCTCTTGGAATGTCCTGGAAATCCACAGAGGCACTTTTTGGAATTAATAAGAATTTTTGGCGAAAGAATCAATGCCAGGGGGCCAACAGGATGTCCACGAGACAGGGGGCGCGGCCTCCTATCTCGTGGGCCCCCTGGACCTCCACCGACGTCAACTCCAACTCCATATATTCACGTTCGGGGAGAAAAAAATCAGAGAGAAAGTTTCATCGCGTTATACGACACGGAGCCGCCGCCAAGCCCTAATCTCTCTCGGGAGGGCTGATCTGGAGTCCGTTCGGGGCTCCGGAGAGGGGGATTCATCGTCGTCGTCATCATCAACCATCCTCCATCACCAATTTCATGATGGTCACCGCCGTGCGTGAGTAATTCCATCGTAGGCTTGCTGGACGGTGATGGGTTGGATGAGATTTACCATGTAATCAAGTTAGTTTTGTTGGGGTTTGATCCCCAGTATACATATGTTCTGAGATTGATGTGGCTATGACTTTGCTATGCTTAATGCTTGTCACTATGGCCCGAGTGCCATGATTTCAGATCTGAACCTATTATGTTTTCATGAATATATGTGTGTTCTTGATCCTATCTTGCAAGTCTATAGTCACCTATTATGTGTTATGATCCGACAACCCCGAAGTACCAATAATCGGGATACTTCTCGGTGATGACCGTAGCTTGAGGAGTTCATGTATTCACTATGTGCTAATGCTTTGTTCCGGTTCTCTATTAAAAAGAGGCCTTAATACCCCTTAGTTTCCGTAAGGACCCCGCTGCAACGGGAGGGTAGGACAAAAGATGTCATGCAAGTTCCTTTCCATAAGCACGTGTGACTATTTACGGAATATATGCCTACATTGCATTGATGAACTGGAGCTTGTTCTATATCACCCTATGTTATAACTATTGCTTGAGAAATCACATCCGGCATAATTATCCATCACTGATCCATTGCCTACGAGCTTTTCATATATTGTTCTTCGCTTATTTACTTTTCCATTGCTACTGTTACAACTACTACAAAAGCCCAAAAACATTTATCTTTACTTTTGCTACCGTTACCTTTATTATCATACCACTTTTGCTACTAAACACTTTGCTGCAGATACTAAGTTATCTAGGTGTGGTTGAATTGACAACTCAACTGCTAATACTCAAGAATATTCTTTGGCTCCCCTTGTGTCGAATCAATAAATTTGGGTTGAATACTCTACCCTCGAAAGCTGTTGCGATCCCCTATACTTGTGGGTTATAAAGACTAATTTCTAGCGCCGTTGCCGGGGACCATAGCTCTATTCTCTGAGTCACTTGGGATATATATCTGTTGATAACTATGAAGAACTTGAAAGACGATCGAACTACTATTTTGCCCTCAACTACGAGGGGAGGTAAGGAACTGCCATCTAGCTCTGCACTAGATTCTCCTTCCGTTATTAGTAGGCTTGCGATACCTAAACCTACTACTGCTATGAATTCTGATATGTCGCATGTTATTGATGATGCCACTTCTGCTATGCATGATGAAACTACTTCTGTGCGTGATACTACTTTGCCATTAGGTGAATTTCTAGATGAACAACTTGCTAGAGTTAGGGGGAATGAAAATATTGAAGAACCTATTATTGATGATAGTGATGATGAAGGTTCCCCCAATGATTATGTATTACCTGTTGTTCCTAAGGGTTATGTTATGAATGAAAAAGCTGCTATGGAAATTCTTGCTTGCAATGATAGAAATGATCTTAAGAAATTATTAGCTAAATGGAAGCAGCAGTCTCTTAATGCTAGAATGAAACCCGATCCTGCTTTTGCTACTTCACCTATCTGTGTTACTGATAAGGATTATGAATTCTCTATTGATCCTGAGATTATTACTTTAGTTGAATCTGATCCTTTTCATGGCCTTGAATCTGAAACTGTTGTGGCACATCTTATCAAGTTGAATGATATAGCCACCCTATTTACTCATGATGAGAAGTCTCGCTATTTATATATTCTTAAGATATTTATGTTCTCATTAAAGGGTGATGCTAAGACTTGGTATAATTCTCTTGCTCCTGGTTGTGTGCGTAGTCCCCAGGATATGATTTATTACTTCTCTGCTAAATATTTCCTTGCTCATAAGAAACAAGCTGCCTTGCGGGAAATATATAATTTTGTGCAAATCAAAGAAGAGAGTCTCCCACAAGCTTGGGGGAGGCTTCTCCGGTTACTTAATGCTTTGCCCGATCATCCTCTTAAGAAAAATGAAATACTTGATATCTTTTATAATGGACTAACCGATGCTTCCAAGGACTACTTGGATAGTTGTGCTGGTTGTGTTTTCAGGGAAAGAACAACTGACGAAGCTGAAATATTATGGAATAATATGTTGACTAATGAAAATAATTGGACTCTCCCCGAGCCAGTTCCTGAAGTAATTCCTGAACCAATTGAGCAACTCCTGAGCCTGTTCCTAAACCCACTCCGAAGAAGAGAGGTGCTTTATTTCTCAGTGCTGAAGATATGCAAGAGGCAAAGAAATCAATGAAAGAAAAAGGTATTAAAGCTGAAGATGTTAAGAATTTACCTCCTATTGAAGAAATACATGGTCTGAATATACCGCCTGAAGAACCACATTGTCTTGATAACCCGACGCAGGTAGTAAAGGTAAATTCTCTCTATAGATATGATAAAGTTGAAATACCCTCTTCTAAATTTCATAGCCCGTGCTTAGATGAATTTGATGACTTTATGGCTAGACAAGAAAGTTTTAATGCTTATGTTGGTAGAGAGTTAAAGACTAATGCTTTCGAGATAGGACGCGTAGGTGATAATCTGGCTAGACTTAAAGATGAACTTCACCGCGTTAGCAAATATGCTTTTATGGTTGCTACTCAAGCTGAGCAAGTACTTAAATCTCAAAATGATTTGCTTGATGAATTAAATAATAAAAATGACTTTTCTGTTAGAGTGGCTACTAGAACTGGTAGAATGACTCAGGAACCTTTGTACCCTGAAGGCCACCCTAAGAGAATCAAGCAAGATTCTCAGAGAAACAATTTAGAAGCACCTAGCTCTTCTAAAAACAAGAAAAAGAAAATGATAGGACTTTGCATGCTTCTAGTGAACCTACTGTAGACACACCTAAGAATCCCAATGATATTTCTATTTCTGATGCTGAAACTCAATCAGGTGATGAACATGAACCTGGTGATAATGTTAATGATAATGTTCATGTTGATGCTCAACCTAGCAAAAACAACGATGTAGAGATTGAACCTGCTGTGATCTTGATAACCCACAATCAAAGAATCAACGATATGATAAGAGAGATTTTCTTGCTAGGAAGCACGGTAAAGAAAGAGAACCATGGGTTCAGAAGCCCATGCCCTTTCCTCCCAAACCATCCAAGTCAAAGGATGATGAGGATTTTGAGCCCTTTGCTGAAATGATTAGACCTATTTCCTTACGTATGCACTTAACTGATATGCTTAAAGTAAATCCTTATGCTAAATATATGAAGGATATCATCGCAAACAAAACAAAGATACCGGAAGCTCAAATTTCCACCATGCTTGCTAATTACACTTTTAAGGGTGGAATACCAAAGAGACTTGGAGATCCGGGTGTACCAACTATACCATGCTCTATTAAAAGAAATTATGTTAGAACTGCTTTATGTGATCTTGGAGCCGGTGTTAGTGTTATGCCTATCCCTTTATATCGTAGACTTGAATTGAATAAGTTAACACCTACTGAAATATCTTTGCAAATGGCTGATAAATCAACTGCTATACCTATCGGTATTTGTGAGGATGTGCCTGTTGTGGTTGCAAATGTCACTATCTTAACGGACTTTGTTATTCTTGATATTCCCGAGGATGATAGTATGTCTATCATCCTTGGTAGACCTTTTCTTAATACTGCAGGGGCTGTTATTGATTGCAACAAAGGCAATATCACTTTTCATGTTAATGGTAATGAGCATACGGTACACTTTCCTAGGAAACAATTTCAAGTTCATAGCATCAATTCTATTGAAAAAGTTCCAACTATCATTTTTGGAGGTTTTGAATTTCCTCTCCCTACTGTCAAGAAAAAGTTTGATATTCTTATTGTTGGGGATTTTCATATCCCCCTTGAGGTAACTTAGTGTTATTCGAAATTTCTCCGGTTCCGTGTTATTCGGAATGAGTTTGTTATCAAGACTTGATCAACCTTGTTAGTGGATTCATTTTGATGATCACGAGATGGATGAAACTAGATGGCACAACCTTCTGTACCCTCTCTTTACTTTCTGTTATTTAGAATAAATAAAAGAAAAAATAGTATTATCTATCCGTTTTCTGAATCATCCGTGCATTAAAAAATAGTCCGAAAATAAAAGTGCTCCAAATGCCCTGCAAATTTAGTATGATATTTCTGGAATATTTGAGGATTTTAGGCACTGAAAACACTGCAGGAGGGGCAAGCACCAGGCCACGAGAGAGGAGGGCGCGCCCCCCCTGTAGGGCGCGCCCCCTGTCTCGTGGGCCCCTAGTGGCTCCCCTCCACTTATGCCAGCACCCACACACTTCATCTTATACCCAAAAAAAATCCCCATTTAGCTCAAGCACGAGTTCTAGCTCATTTTGCTGCGATTTTCAATCTCTTAGCTCAAAGCTCCATTCACAAAACTGTTTTGGGCGATTGTTGCTTGGTATGTGACTCCTCCATTGGTCCAATTAGTTTTTGTTCTAGTGCTTTATTCATTGCAAATTTTTTCTGCATAGGTGACCATGTTCTTGAGCTTGCATGTTAAATTTTTGAGGTCCCAAGCAATTCTAAAGCATGATATAGGCTCTAGGCACTTGTAGGAGTAGTTGCTATCAATCTTGTTTAGTTTCATTCACTTTTATTTTGAAGTTACTAAAATGTCACGACCGGTTTTCCGGGTAATAATTTCTAGAAAATGGCCGTTGTGCTCACTAGCCCCAGGATTACTGTTAGCTGATGAGGCACCAAATTGATACAGAAATTCCAAGCAAAGTACAAAATATGTAGTACAAGACCATTTTGGCCTGTGAGTACAACAAATGGTTTCTAGTGGTTGAGGGCGGAAGCGGTTTGAGGATCATCAGTGTCTATGGGACTCTATTTCCCAACAGGAACAGCTGACCAGGTAACTCCTATCTTCGCGAGGCTGCTACCACCACTTCTTAGGTTACGGGGCTGTCATCGCGTCGCTCCTCTCCAAGCAAGAAATCTGGCCAAGACAATAGCCAGGGACAAGCCAGTGAGTACTTTGAATGTACTCACAAACATTATGAACACGGGTATAATATAAATGATAATCGTGCACTGAAATATTCTATGATCACATCGTCAGTCATAAAAATAATCTCTGATGCATGCATGCAGGTTATTTATATGCAACACAAGTAAGCAATAATGGAGTGGAAATAAAATGCCGCAGTCGGGCGTCTGTGCGACACCACATAAAGGGCTTATATCGAAGAGTAAATGACATGCGTGCCACAGTCGGACATCGCAGCGACATCACAGAAAGGGCTTATATCAAAATAAATAACAAGCATGCCACAGTCGGACGTCTGAGTGACATCGCAGAAAGGGCTTATATCAAAATAAATGACAAGCGTACCACAGTCGGACGTCCGAGCGACATCGCAGAAAGGGCTTATATCAAAATAAATAACAAGCAATGCCACAGTCGGGCGTCTCAGCGACACCACATAAAGGGCTTATAAAATAAATAATCACATTGAATATCCGGGAGGTAGAACCGTCCCAGGGATACTCAATAATTCAAATAATATAATGGGTTAGTCCATAATAAACATAACATAATTATCACAACTCATCAGTCATGATCCACGTTCTGGTTTAGTAGTTTCTCCTTCCAAGACCGACACTAAGACCGAGACTTGACCCATCCCAAACTGTAGTCCTTAACCATGGACACGGCTATTCGAATAGGTTTAATCTCTGCATAGGGTGTACTCTTTACCCACGAGTAACGGATTCCTTTAGTCCATCAAGACTAATTCCGTCTACGGTCTTTTAAATGAAAACACACCTAACTTGCACACACCAGCTTAACTTACCAGTGTCTGGAATCACCCACGACACTATTAAGCAAAACTCTAAGTGGGGAGGCTACAACCTCGATTAGCATGGGATCACAAAATTTATACCGCGCGCAAAACTGGGGAAGCTACCCCCTCGGCTACAACCGAAACACCCATGCCCCCTGACCGGATGACTGGCTTTAATCCATGGCCTTGGTACCCTCATCCCGACCCCTCTGTACGGTGTGTGCTAGAAAGGGGTTGACAAATTACTGAACCGTACCCTACCTGTGGCAGGGACAAGTGGTAGCACGAAACAAGTGTGGGGGTTACTGGAACAAGACTCGATCTACGGTCGACTCAGGAGGTTTATAATTTCCTGCATGACATGTATAACAAATATATTTCCACCAACAGAATCACCGCTCATTATACCTTACTATGCCATACCGGACATAACCGTCCCGACGGAGACCGGCGACAAGTTCACGCCACCCAAGGCACAAGCTTTCCCAGATTCTTTCCGGCATGCATGCAAGGCACATGAGGATGATTACCATCACAAGTATATTCATTTCCAACAGCATGGAAATCACTAATATGCATTCATGCAAATGATCATATCACATGAAATAACAAGTCCTCCGAAATGAGTTGGTGTTATAAACGTGTCAACGAACACACCAAAAATATTATGCCGGGGTTCAGAATGCTTGCCTTCAAAGTGTGGAGAGGTGGGGTGCTCTCCAAAACTTTTGAAAGCTTTCTGCCTCTCTCCAAAATCCTATTTTGAAAATATTGGAATTAACACACAATTTCAAAACAGCACAATGAAGTTGTTTGAAATTTTTTCAAATAAATCTTAAAATAAACTAGACAGAATTTGAGAGATGTAGGAAAAAGAATCAATTCATTTGGAGTTATATTTTAAAAGTTATAGCCAGTCAAAGATTTGGTCAAAAATCTGTTTTTTTAAATAAAACAGAAAAGAAAACGTTTCAGCAGAATACGTTTTCGAAAAGGGGAGACGTACTCGCGGGTTTGAGCTTCCACTTAAAACACGTGGAGGCGGGGCTGGGTCGCTGACAGTGGGTCCAGGGGGCCCACTGGTCAGGTTTGACCAGTCCTTCTCTCCCTTCTCTTCCTCTACCCGAACGGCGGCGAGGCAACAACGTTCAACGCCGGCGAACGGCGGCTCCCCGCGGGCTCCAGAGGGTCGGGATGGATCCGCAAGACCGGGGCAGTCCTCCCGGTGGTCGTTGGGTCGGTGGGGACGGAGTGAGCTGCCGACGGCGAGCTTCGCGGCGGAGGAGGCATTTGGGAGAAGAGTGGTTTTGGGGCTGTGGTGGTTCCCGATCGAAATTGAGCAGGGGGAAGGGTTCAGGGGAGGAAGAGAGAGCTTCTGGTGGAGAGAGTGGAGAGGGGGAGGCTCTGGTGGTGCCGGAGTGGTCGAGACGGCGGCGGCGGCTGTGTTTGCCGGAGAAGAGGAAGACGACCCCTCTGGTCTTTCTACTACCACGGGAGGGTCAGTGAGGGCGTGAGGGAAGTTCCTTGAGGGCTTGATGAGCTTGGGGCTTCCTTTTATAGCGCGACGAGGTCGGTTCCGCGGCGGTGGGGATAAGATCGCCGGCAACCGACATTCTGTAGCAGCAGGGGGACGTGGCGGCGCTGAGGATGGCGGCATGAGCTAGCGGACGAGCGGGGCGCTGCTCCAGGGTGAGCTGGCGAGCGGAAGTGGCTCGGGCGGCGCCGACATGGCCGGGGCCTGCATGCGGCCATCAGCTAGCCGCCACGGCCGTCCTGGCGGTGGCGCTGTGGGGTGCCAGGGGTGGTCGGGGTGGCGTGGCGGTGCAATAGGGTACGTGGCGCTAGCTGCTGTTGGTCAAGGGCCAGAACGTGTGCGGGGCGGGATGCGGCGGCTCGGGCGCACGTGCGTGCCAAACGCACGCTCTGGGCGCGCCCAGGGCATGCCCGGGACATGTTCGACGAAATGCCAGGGTAGCCTAAAGTGCTTGAGCGGGGCTGGCAAGAAACAGGGCTAGGTTAGGGTTAGCAAGGGGATCAAGGGACATGGTGGATAGGTCAGGGGCTCAAGTTCACAGTGTAAACTTGAAATCATGCCAAATCTGGCTATGCACTCAGGGTGTTTGTCAAAATGCCAAGGGCATGTAGGCATCATTTGGGGTGGCCAATTTCTCCAGATCAGTGTCTCTTTGGATGGATGAGAGGGTGGTGAAGTTAGTTTGTTAAAAGGAGAAACTTGTTAGTGCAAGTTTTGCAAAACTTCAGTTTTTGACAGAAAGAAGAGGGCATGATTGCAAGCACTTAAAATCATCCAATGGGCCCACTCTCCTGAACTTAAGGGTTTGGCAAAGTGCACTACAAGCAGGAGAAAGTTCAAGGGTAAAGGAGCAAGTTAGAAGGTGGTTGCAGTACAAATCACCAAGTTGCACCAGAATGAAGATGAGGATGATTCACTCAAATCTTTAAAAGAACATCACTGGATTTTTGCATAAAGTTGAATCATAAGCTACTACCAGCATCCCATAATTTTGGTGGAGGCTAGAAAGAAGTATTTAAATGAGTTGCAGTGCAAAATTGCCCACTGGACCATAGAAGAAAAAATGGGTGTAGAGCTCAAAATATTTCATGAATAAAAGATATTTTTGCATAAAAGTGATTTAAAAACATCACCTGACATCTCCAAATTTTGGTTAGAATTTTAAGTGAATATATCAAATGGTTGTAGTTCAAATATGGCCATATAACCTTGGAAAACCATTTTTCAAGAAAATAAAGATCAAGCAAATTAATTATGTAATTAATTCTACTAATAAAAGAAAAGTTTTTCTTGAGAGGTTAAACAAGTCCAATAACATATTTGAAAAGTTTTCACTTTGGGGAAAACTCCATAATAGGAAGGGAGAAAAAGGTTCAAAAATCAAAAGGGAGCCCAGAAAATAAAAGTTTTAATTTCCTGGCAAAATTTTAATTAATAAAACAAGGTCAAAATTTTGGGGTGTCACAACACTACCCCCCTTAAAAGAAAATCTCGTCCTCGAGATTTGTTAAGAGTTGTTTTGAAAATATCTTTCCTGTGAGCTGGAACCAAAAGATTTATTCATAGCACAAACTTGCGTCGTCGAGGTTGGCAGCGACGCCCGGGATAAAAAATGCAATCTGACATCAACATACTTGTGCATGGCTACTATTAAAAACAGGAGCGCACAAGCAGACAACATTTATTTACGGTGATACAGGGTCACAAGATTACAAGGCGAGGTCATTCTAAGACTCGGTATCATTCGAGCAATTTTAGTCTACCTCGTTCATATCTAAGCGGGCTTGCCTCGCGGACGTCGAGGTTTCTCCATGGTTTTCACCGTCGTGATCTGCTAGAGGGGTTGAGGGGCTACAGGGTCGGGTAGCAATGATGACCATCTCGGGGATTGTTGGCCACAATCCCATGGGAGCGTGTTCCCAAAAGGCGACGAAGCACTTCTGGGGTCATCAAGGCATTTTGGTTGATGGCCGGGGCTGTGTTGTGTTGAGGCTAGCGTTCCCTTTTTATAGAAAAAGGGAACGGAGTCTTCCTTCGCACGCTTGCGAATAGGACAGATTATTTGTCGGTCACTGGCGCGTGATTGACAGGTTAGGCTGATAGGTTGGGCACCGACTGCCAAAAGTGTCGGGGTCACTGTGTGGCTATCTTGCACGGGAAGCTTGGCTGGGGTTTTGGTTAGGGTCTGGTGGGTTGGTCTGCCTAAGTTTTTCGACCTGGCTAAGATAGGATTAGCCAATGGTCAGCCTAGCTCTGATACCAAGTTTGTCACGACCGGTTTTCCGGGTAATAATTTCCAGAAAATGGCCGTTGTGCTCACCAGCCCCAGGATTACTGTTAGCTGATGAGGCACCAAATTGATACAGAAATTCCAAGCAAAGTACAAAATATGTAGTACAAGACCATTTTGGCCTGTGAGTACAACAAATGGTTTCTTGTGGTTGAGGGCGGAAGCGGTTTGAGGATCATCAGTGTCTATGGGACTCCATTTCCCAACAGGAACAGCTGACCAGGTAACTCCTATCTTCGCGAGGCTGCTACCACTTCTGCTTAGGTTCCGGGGCTGTCATCGCGTCGCTCCTCTCCAAGCAAGAAATCTGGTCAAGACAATAGCCAGGGACAAGCCAGTGAGTACTTTGAATGTACTCGCAAACATTATGAACACGGGTATAATATAAATGATAATCGTGCACTGAAATATTCTATGATCACATCGTCAGTCATAAAAAAATCTCTGATGCATGCATGCAGGTTATTTATATGCAACACAAGTAAGCAATAATGGAGTGGAAATAAAATGCCGCAGTCGGGCGTCTGTGCGACACCACATAAAAGGCTTATATCAAAGAGTAAATGACATGCATGGCACAGTCGGACGTCGGAGCGACATCGCAGAAAGGGCTTATATCAAAATAAATAACAAGCGTGCCATAGTCGGACGTCTGAGCGACATCGTAGAAAGGGCTTATATCAAAATAAATGACAAGCGTGCCACAGTCGGACGTCTGAGCGACATCGCAGAAAGGGCTTATATCAAAATAAATAACAAGCAATGCCACAGTCGGGCGTCTCAGCGACACCACATAAAGGGCTTATAAAATAAATAATCACATTGAATATCCGGGAGGTAGAACCGTCCCAGGGATACTCAATAATTCAAATAATATAATGGGTTAGTCCATAATAAACATAACATAATTATCACAACTCATCAGTCATGATCCACGTTCTGGTTTAGTAGTTTCTCCTCCGAAGACCGACACTAAGACCGACACTTGACCCATCCCAAAGTGTAGTCCTTAACCATGGACACGGCTATTCGAATAGGTTTAATCTTTGCAGAGGGTGTACTCTTTACCCACGAGTAACAGATTCCTTTAGTCCATCAAGACTAATTCCGTCTACGGTCTTTTAAATAAAAACACACCTGACTTGCACACACCAGCTTAACTTACCGGTGTCTGGAATCACCCACGACACTGTTAAGCAAAACTCTAAGTGGGGAGGCTACAACCTCGATTAGCATGGGATCACAAAATTTATACCGCACGCAAAAGTGGGGAAGCTACCCCCTCGGCTACAACCAAAACACCCATGCCCCCTGAACGGATGACTGTCTTTAATCCATGGCCTTGGTACCCTCATCCCGACCCCTCTGTACGGTGTGTGCTAGAAAGGGGTTGACAAATTACTGAACCGTACCCTACCTGTGGCAGGGACAAGTGGTAGCACGAAACAAGTATGGGGGTTACTGGAACAAGACTCGATCTACGGTCGACTCAGGAGGTTTATAATTTCCTGCATGACATGTATAACAAATATATTGCAACCAACAGAATCACCGCTCATTATAGCTTACTATGCCATACCAGACATAACCGTCCCGACGGAGACCGGTGACAAGTTCACGCCTACCCAAGGCAGAAGCTTTCCCGGATTCTTTCCGGCATGCATGCAAGGCACATGAGGATGATTACCATCACAAGTATATTCATTTCCAACAGCATGGAAATCACTAATATGCATCCATGCAAATGATCATATCACATGAAATAACAAGTCCTCCGAAATGAGGTGGTGTTATAAACGTGTCAACGAACACACCAAAAATATTATGCCGGGGTTCAGAATGCTTGCCTTCAAGGTGTGGAGAGGTGGGGTGCTCTCCACAACTTTTGAAAGCTTTCTGCCTCTCTCCAAAATCCTATTTTGAAAATATTGGAATTAACACACAATTCCAAAACAGCACAAAGAAGTTGTTTGAATTTTTTTCAAATGAATCTTAAAATAAACTAGACAGAATTTGAGAGATGTAGGAAAAAGAATCAATTCATTTGGAGTTATATTTTCAAAGTTATAGCCAGTCAAAGATTTGGTCAAAAATCTATTTTTTTAAAATAAAACAGAAAAGAAAACGTTTCGGCAGAATACGTTTTCGAAAAGGGGAGACGTACTCGCGGGTTTGCGCTTCCACTTAAAACACGTGGAGGCGGGGCTGGGTCGCTGACAGTGGGTCCAGGGGGCCCACTGGTCAAGTTTGACCAGTCCTTCTCTCCCTCCTCTTCCTCTGCCCGAACGGCGGCGAGGCAACGGCGTTCAACACCGGTGAACGGCAGCTCCCTGCGGGCTCCAGAGGGTCGGGACGGATCCGCAAGACCGGGGCGGTCCTCCCGGTGGTCGTTGAGTCGGCGGGGATGGAGTGAGCTGCCGGCGGCGAGCTTCGCGGCGGAGGAGGCACTCGGGAGCAGAGTGGTTTTGGGGCTGCGGTGGTTCCCGATCGAAATTGAGCAGGGGGAAGGGTTCACGGGAGGAAGAGAGAGCTTCTGGTGGAGAGAGTGGAGAGGGGGAGGCTCTGGTGGTGCCGGAGTGGTCGAGACAGCGGCGGCGGCTGTGTTTGCCGGAGAAGAGGAAGACGACCCCTCTGGTCTTTCTACTACCACGGGAGGGTCAGTGAGGGCGTGAGGGAAGTTCCTTGAGGGCTTGCCGAGCTCGAGGCTTCCTTTTATAGCGCGACGAGGTCGGTTCCGCAGCGGTGGGGATAAGATCGCCGGTGACCGATGTTCTGTAGCAGCAGGGGGACGTGGCGGGGTGGAGGATGGCGGCATGAGCTAGCGGACGAGCGGGGCACTGCTCCAGGGTGAGCTGGCGAGCGGGAGTGGCTCGGGCGGCCGACACGGCCGGGGCCTGCATGCGGCCGTCAGCTAGCCGCCACGGCCTTCCTGGCGGTGGCGCTGTGGGGTGCCTGGGGTGGTCGGGGTGGCGTGGCGGTGCAAGAGGGTACGTGGCGCTAGTTGCTGTTGGTCAAGGGCCGGAATGAGTGCTGGGCGGGACGCGGCGGCTCGGGCGCACATGCGTGCCAAACGCATGCTCTGGGCGTGCCCAGGGCACGCCCGAGACGTGATCGACGAAATGCTAGGGTAGCCTAGAGTGCTTGAGCGGGGCTGGCAAGAAATAGGGCTAGGTTAGGGTTAACAAGGGGATCAAGGGACATGGTGGATAGGTCAGGGGCTCAAGTTCACAGTGTAAACTTGAAATCATGCCAAATCTGGATATGCACTCAGGGTGTTTGTCAAAATGCCAAGGGCATCTAGGCATCATTTGGGGTGGCCAATTTCTCTAGATCAGTGTCTCTTTGGATGGATGAGAGGGTGGTGAAGTTAGTTTGTTAAAAGGAGAAACTTGTTAGTGCAAGTTTTGCAAAACTTCAGTTTTTGACAGAAAGAAGAGGGCATGATTGCAAGCACTTAGAATCATACAATGGGTCCACTCTCCTGGACTTAAGGGTTTTCCAAAGTGCACTACAAGCAGGAGAAAGTTCAAGGGTAAAGGAGCAAGTTAGAAGGTGGTTGCAGTACAAATCACCAAGTTGCACCAGAATGAAGATGAGGATGATTCACTCAAATCTTTCAAAGAACATCACTGGATTTTTGCATAAAGTTGAATCATAAGCTACTACCAGCATCCCATAATTTTGGTGGAGGCTAGAAAGAAGTATTTAAATGAGTTGCAGTGCAAAATTGCCCACTGGACCATAGAAGAAAAAATGGGTGTACAGATCAAAATATTTCATGAATAAAAGATATTTTTGCATAAAAGTGATTTAAAAACATCACCTGACATCTCCAAATTTTGGTTGGAATTTTAAGTGAATTTATCAAATGGTTGTAGTTCAAATATGGCCATATAACCTTGGAAAACCATTTTTCAAGAAAATAAAGATCAAGCAAATTAATTATGTAATTAGTTCTACTAATAAAAGAAAAGTTTTTCTTGAGAGGTTAAACAAGTCCAATAACATATTTGAAAAGTTTTCACTTTGGGGAAAACTCCATAATAGCAAGGGAGAAAAAGGTTCAAAAATAAAAAGGGAGCCGAGAAAATAAAAGTTTCAATTTCCTGGCAAAAATTTAATTAATAAAACAAGGTCAAAATTTTGGGGTGACACATAAAATTTCAGAAATTTGCAGAAAAAGAAATATGCTTAGAAGAATGTACAAGGTGGTTCCTCGGCAAAGAAAGGGCTAAGGATTGCTATACGTGAGCAAGATGTTAAATTGCCGAGGGACACAAATGTACGGGCTTGTGAGTGGCCATCCAATGATTTTATGGTTGAAGCCGGCTTCAAGGAGGAATTTGACGCGTATGTGCGTAATGCCGAGCTGGAGGACTTCTTACAAGATAAGTGTCCTCAATATTATCAATTGACTGATTCCTTCGTGCGGAGGTTCGAATATATCTCTGCGCGTAATTCTCCTAGTGTCATTTTTGATATTTATGATACATCTTATACCATGGATTTAGAGGATTTCACGACTGCTTGCAAACTCCCGCAGTGGGGTAATATTAATGATCCTCGCAAATCTGAATTTAGAGATTTTCTTGCTAGTATTACTGTGGGAGAATCTAGGGACATAACATAAGCTACCATAGGGAGCATTCATTTTCCTGCTATGCATTATTTTGCTCTTTTCATTGGTAGATGCATTAACAGTAAGGATGAAGCATGTCACATGTGTGTCCCTGATCTTTGTGTCCTCAAGAGTGCTATGTCAGGTTATAAAGGTTATAACTTGGGGGCAATAGTTGCACGTAGGTTGCAGAATAATAGTAGAAGGGGTGATTTCTTTGGAGGAATTTACCCGCATGGCTAATTTTCTTAATATAGCTCCACGAGAGGGGGATATGATTGTACCTCCTGTTTATTTGGATAAAGAAGCTATGTTTGATCATCATTTTCTTGAGAGGAATGAACAATTCCTCCATTATCGACTAATCTATGATAAACGCAATGTCGTCCCTGTTACTCTTCCTGCCCCCTACCTTTTTGATTATCAGGCAAAAGGAAGATATGTTGTCACCAGTGAGGAAGCAACTGAATATGAGAGGGGAATGGAGGCAGCTCGCCAACATGCTGCTGCTCACGAGGCTGTTGCCTCTCATCTCAGTACAACCCCAGTTTCACTTATGGATATCAGCCAGGCGGTCATTGGTATTAGACCAACTTAGGCCAAAAGCCTAAGCTTGGGGGAGTACGTATTTCTCACCGACTTTACATTCATGTTCACACACTAGTCGTCGGTGCTCATACTCTTTCATTGTATTATCCATGCTAGTTTAAATTTCCTTTTCTAGTTTTCTTCTTGTGTGTTTGATAAACTTAAGAAAAACCAAAAAAATTAGTTAGTTTAATTTCCATGCTTGTAGTAGAAATTAAAATGAAAACCCAAAAAGATTTCTTCTTCTCCTTTTACTTGTTGGGAGCTTTCCCGTGTAAATAGTTTCATTTTTTTTCTTTCTTTTGGGGGGCGAGAAGACCGTATTGAAAATGCTTAGTGGCTCTCATATGCATGATTGTTTTTTAACTTAGAGCCTATATTACTTGTCTTCTCTCTTGAGTTGAATGCTTGTAGTTTCCAGCTTAGTCAAATGCACGTGCACTCTTATTATTATACACATCGTTCGGTCGTGCAAGTGAAAGGCAATAATGACGATATATGACGGACTTATTGGGATGAGAAAAGCTGGTATGAACTCGACCTCTCTTGTTTTTGTAAATATGATGAGTTCATCGTTCCTGAGTCAGCTATTATGAAGTAAACATATTTGCAATGACATTTAGAGATTATAGTTACTTGTGCCATGCTTGATTAGCTATGAGTTATAATGGTTTACCTTGCGTGCCAACATGCTATTAGAATGATTATGATGTTATATGATGGGATGGTATCCTCCTTTGAATGAATTGAGTGACTCGACTTCGCACATGTTCACGCATGTAGTTGAATCAAATCAACATAGCCTTCACTATATTTATGTTCCTGGTGGATTATATCCTGCTCATGCTTGTACTCGGTGTAAATTAATTTTAATGCATGTTTACGACTGTTGTCGCTCTCTCAGTTGGTCGCTTCCCAGTCTTTTGCTAGCCTTCACATGTACTAAGCGGGAATACTGCTTGTGCATCCAAACTCCTTAAAACCCCAAAGTTGTTCCAGATGAGTCCACTATACCTTCCTATATGCGGTATTTACCTGCCGTTCCATGTAAATTTGTATCTGCCAAACTACCTTCAAATGAAATTCTGTTTTGTATGCTCGAGCAGCTCATGTTACAACTAGGGCTGCTTATATCTTCCATGATAGGTGGGTTATTCTCAAGAGGAGTGGACTCCGCTCCTCATTCACGAGAAAGGGCCGGTAACCAAGATGCCCAGTCCCATGATCCAAAAAGATCAAAGCAAATCAAAATAATTAAACAAAACTCCCTCAGGGTTGTTGTATGTTGGAGGCACTCATTGTTTCGAGCAAGCCATTGATTGATGCTTGTTGGTGGTTGGGGGAGTATAAACCTTTACCATTCTATTCGGGAACTGCCTATAATACATGTAGTATGGAAGATACAACCATCTCGTAGTTGTTGCGTTGACAGTGAAAGTATGCCGCTCGAAATGTTATTCAATCTCTATTTTAAAATCGAGCTCTGGCATCTCTACAAATCCCTGCTTCCCACTGCGAAGGGCCTCTCTATTTACTTTTATGTTGAGTCATCATCCTTCTTATTAAAAGCACCCGCTGGAGAGCACACTGTCATTTGCATTCATTATTATCTGTTTATATTGGGTATGACTTGACTGGATCTCTTTTACCATGAATTACAATGTTTAGTCAGTCCTTGATCTTTAAAGGTGCTCTGCATTTATGTTTTGCGGTCTCAGAAAGGGCTAGCGAGATACCATTTTGTTATATCATGTTATGATTATTTTGAGAAAGTGTTGTCATCTGAGTTTTATTATTATGGCTCGCTAGCTGATTATGCTATTGATATGAGTAATTGTGAGACCCATGTGTTATTGTGAGTATGGTTAGTTCGTAATATTTGCTGAAACTTGAATGCTGGCTTTTCATGTTACAACAACAAGAGCAAACAGAGTTTGTAAAAGTTTTTCTTTATCACTTTCAGTTTATCAACTGAATTGCTTGAGGAAAAGCAAAGGTTTAAGCTTGGGGGAGTTGATACGTCTCCAACGTATCTACTTTTCCAAACACTTTTGCCCTTGTTTTGGACTCTAACTTGCATGATTTGAATGAAACTAACCCGGACTGACGTTGTTTTCTGAAGAACTGCCATGATGTTGTTTTATGCGTTGAAAAGAAAAGTTCTCGGAATGTCCTGGAAATCCACAGAGGAACTTTTTGGAATTAATAAGAATTTTTGGCGAAAGAATTAATGCCAGGGGGCCCACAGCCTGTCCACAAGAAAGGGGGGCGCCCCCCTAGGGCGCGGCCTCCTATCTCGTGGGCCCCCTAGACCTCCATCGACGTCAACTCCAACTCCATATATTCACGTTCGGGGAGAAAAAATCAGGGAGAAAGTTTCATCGTGTTTTACGACACGGAGCCGCCGCCAAGCCCTAATCTCTCTCGGCAGGGCTGATCTGGAGTCCGTTCGGGGCTCCGGAGAGGGGGATTCGTCGCCGTCGTCATCATCAACCATCCTCCATCACCAATTTCATGATGCTTACCGCCGTGCGTGAGTAATTCCATCGTAGGCTTGATGGACGGTGATGGGTTGGATGAGATTTACCATGTAATCAAGTTAGTTTTGTTGGGGTATGATCCCTAGTATCCACTATGTTCTGAGATTGATGTTGCTATGACTTTGCTATGCTTAATGCTTGTCACTAGGGCCCGAGTGCCATGATTTCAGATCTAACCTATTATGTTTTCATGAATATATGTGTGTTCTTGATCCTATCTTGCAAGTCTATAGTCACCTATTATGTGTTATGATCCGACAACCCCGAAGTGACAATAATCGGGATACTTCTCGGTGATGACCGTAGTTTGAGGAGTTCATGTATTCACTATGTGCTAATGCTTTGTTCCGGTTCTCTATTAAAAGGAGGCCTTAATATCACTTAGTTTCCGTAAGGACCCCGCTGCAACGGGAGGGTAGGACAAAAGATGTCATACAAGTTCTTTTCCATAAGCACGTATGACTATTTACGGAATACATGCCTACATTACATTGATGAACTGGAGCTAGTTCTGTATCACCCTATGTTATAACTATTGCATGAGGAATCGCATCCGGCATAATTATCCATCACTGATCCATTGCCTACGAGCTTTTCATATATTGTTCTTCGCTTATTTACTTTTCCGTTGCTACTGTTACAACTACTACAAAAACCCAAAAACATTTATCTTTACTTTTGCTATCGTTACCTTTATTATCATACCACTTTTGCTACTAAACACTTTGCTGCAGATACTAAGTTATCCAGGTGTGGTTGAATTGACAACTCAACTGCTAATACTCAAGAATATTCGTTGGCTCCCCTTGTGTCGAATCAAAAAATTTGGGTTGAATACTCTACCCTCGAAAGCTGTTGCGATCCCCTATACTTGTGGGTTATCAAGACTAATTTCTGGCGCCGTTGCAGGGGAGCATAGCTCTATTCTCTGAGTCACTTGGGATTTATATCTGTTGATCACTATGAAGAACTTGAAAGACGATCGAACTACTATTTTGCCCTCAACTACGAGGGGAGGTAAGGAACTGCCATCTAGCTATGCACTAGATTCTACTTCCGTTATTAGTAGGCTTGCGATACCTAAACCTACTACTGCTATGAATTCTGATATGTCGCATGTTATTGATGATGCCACTTCTGCTATGCATGATGAAACCACTTCTGTGCGTGATACTACTTTTCCATTAGGTGAATTTCTAGATGAACAACTTGCTAGAGTTAGGGGGAATGAAAATATTGAAGAACCTATTATTGATGATAGTGATGATGAAGGTTCCCCCAATGATTTTGTATTACCTGTTGTTCCTAAGGGTTATGTTATAAATGAAAAGCTGCTACGGAAATTCTTCCTTGCAATGATAGAAATGATCTTAAGAAATTATTAGCTAAATGGAAGCAGCAGTCTCTTAATGCTAGAATGAAACCCGATCCTACTTTTTCTACTTCACCTATCTATGTTACTGATAAGGATTATGAATTCTCTGTTGATCCTGAGATTATTACTTTAGTTGAATCTGATCCTTTTTATGGCCTTGAATATGAAACTGTTGTGGCCCATCTTACCAAGTTGAATGATATAGCCACCCTGCTTACTAATGATGATAAGTCTCGTTATTTATATATCCTTAAGATATTTCCGTTCTCATTAAAGGGTGATGCTAAGACTTGGTATAATTCTCTTGCTCCTGGTTGTGTGCGTAGTCCCCAGGATATGATTTATTACTTCTCTGCTAAATATTTCCCTGCTCATAAGAAATTAGCTGCCTTGCGGGAAATATATAATTTTGTGCAAATCAAAGAAGAGAGTCTCCCATAAGCTTCGGGAGGCTTCTCCGGTCACTTAATGCTTTTCCTGATCATCCTCTTAAGAAAAATGAAATACTTGATATCTTTTATAATGGACTAACCGATGCTTCCAAGGACCACTTGGATAGTTGTGCTGGTTGTGTTTTCCGGGAAAGAACAGTCGACGAAGCTGAAATACTATTGAATAATATGTTGACTAATGAAAATAATTGGACTCTTCCAGAGCCAGTTCCTGAAGTAATTCCTGAACCAATTGAGCCAACTCCTGAGCCTATTCCTAAACCCACTTCGAAGAAGAGAGGTGTTTTATTTCTCAGTCCTGAAGATATGCAAGAGGCAAAGAAATCAATAAAAGAAAAAGGTATTAAAGCTGAAGATGTTAAGAATTTACCTCCTATTGAAGAAATACACGGTCTTAATATACCACCTGAAGAACCACATTGTCTTGATAACCCGACACAGGTAGTAAAGGTAAATTCTCTCTATAGATATGATAAAGTTGAAATACCCTCTACTAAATTTCATAGCCCATGCTTAGATGAATTTGATGACTTTATGGCTAGACAAGAAAGTTTTAATGCTTATGTTGGTAGAGAGTTAAAGAATAATGCTTTCGAGATAGGACGCGTAGGTGATAATCTGGCTAGAGTTAAAGATGAACTTCACCGCGTTAGCAAATATGCTTCTATGGTTGCTACTCAAGCTGAGCAAGTACTTAAAGCTCAAAATGATTTGCTTGATGAATTAAATAATAAAAATGACTTTGCTGTTAGAGTGGCTACTAGAACTGGTAGAATGACTCAGGAACCTTTGTATCCTGAAGGCCACCCTAGGAGAGTCGAGCAAGATCCTCAGAGAAATAATTTAGAGGCACCTAGTTCTTCTAAAAAGAAGAAAAAGAAAAATGATAGGACTTTGCATGCTTCTAGTGAACCGACTGTAGACACACCTGAGAATCCCAATGATATTTCTATTTCTGATGCTGAAACGCAATCAGGTGATGAACATGAACCTAGTGATAATGTTAATGATAATGTTCATGTTGATGCTCAACCTAGCAAAAATAATGATGTAGAGATTGAACCTGCTGTTGATCTTGCTAACCCACAATCAAAGAATCAACATTATGATAAGAGAGATTTTGTTGCTAGGAAGCACGGTAAAGAAAGAGAACCATGGGTTCAGAAACCCATGCCCTTTCCTCCCAAACCATCCAAGTTGAAGGATGATGAGGATTTTGAGCGCTTTGCTGAAATGATTAGACCTATTTTCTTACGTACGCGCTTAACTGATATGCTTAAAGTAACTCCTTATGCTAAATATATGAAGGATATCATCACAAACAAAAGGAAGATACCGAAAGCTGAAATTTCCACCATGCTTGCTAATTACACTTTTAAGGGTGGAATACCAAAGAAACTTGGAGATCCTGGTGTACCAACTATACCATGCTCTATTAAAAGAAATTATGTTAGAACTGCTTTATGTGATCTTGGAGCTGGTGTTAGTCTTATGCCTCTCTCTTTATATCGTAGACTTGAATTGAATAAGTTGACACCTACTGAAATATCTTTGCAAATGGCTGATAAATCAACTGCTATACATGTCGGTATTTGTGAGGATGTGCCTGTTGTAGTTGCAAATGTCACTATCTTAACGGACTTTGTTATTCTTGATATTCCCGAGGACGATAGTATGTCTATCATCCTTGGTAGACCTTTTCTTAATACTGCAGGGGCTGTTATTGATTGCAACAAAGGCAATGTCACTTTTGATGTTAATGGTAATGAGCATACGGTACACTTTCTGAGGAAAGAATCTCAAGTTCATAGCATCAATTCTATTGAAAAAGTTCCAACTATCATTCTTGGAGGTTTTGAATTTCCTCTCCCAACTGTCAAGAAAAAGTATGAAATTCTTATTATTGGTGATTTTCATATCCTCGTTGAGGTAACTTAGTGTTATTCGAAATTTCTCTAGTTCTGTGTTATTCGGAATGAGTTGGTTAACAAGACTTGATCAACCTTGTTAGTGGATTCATTTTCATGATCACGAGATGGATAAAACTAGAAGGCACAACCTTCTGTACCCTCTCTTTACTTTCTGTTATTTAGAATAAATAAAAGCAAAAATAGTATTATCTATGTGTTTTCTGAATTATCCGTGCATTAAAAAATAGTCCGAAAATAAAAGTGCTCCAAATGCCCTGCAAATTTAGTATGATTTTTTTCTCGAATATTTGAGGATTTTAGGCACTGAAAACACTGTAGGAGGGGCAAGCACCAGGCCACGAGAGAGGAGGGCCCCCCCTGTAGGGCGCGCCCCCTGTCTCGTGGGCCCCTGTTGGCCCCCCTCCACTTATGCCAGCACCCACACACTTCATCTTCTACCCAAAAAATCCCCATCAAGCTCTAGCACGAGTTCTAGCTCGTTTTGCTGCGATTTTCGATCTCTTAGCTCAAAGCTCCATTCACAAAACTGCTTTGGGAGATTGTTGCTTGGTATGTCACTCCTCCATTGGTCCAATTAGTTTTTGTTCTAGTGCTTTATTCATTGCAAATTTTTGCTGCATAGGGGACCATGTTCTTGAGCTTGCATGTTAAATTTTTTAGGTCCCAAGCAATTCCAATGCATGATATAGGTTTTAGGCACTTGTAGGAGTAGTTGCTATCAATCTTGTTTAGTTTTATTCACTTTTATTTTGAAGTTACTAAAATTTCAGAAATTTTCAGAAAATGTTAAGGAGGCTCTTTAAAGGCTCTTCTAGCTAAAGCTCTAAGGAAAAACAAGACAAAGAGAAGGAAAACGCCAAGTATAATCTTCCTCGCTTAGCGGAAGTACGGTCGTGTGAATGGCCATGCGAGGATTTCTTGAAAGAAGCCGGAATTCATGAAGACTTTTATGCTTTTATCGAGAGTGCAGGCCTCACCGGTTTCATTAATGACCGAATCGATCAGTATCTCTTACTTACCAATTCTTTCGTGCAAAACTTTTATTTTTATCCTAAGAAGTCACCGCCTGCAGTATCATTTCATTTATATGATGAATTTAAAGAAATGTCTTTACGTCATTTTTGTGCGGTATGTAGGATACCTTATGAGGGAGAATTAGAGGAACCCCATCGTGAAGATGTGGGTGGCTTCGTTAAAACTATTGCTGTGGAAGAGCCAAAGAAGGGCTCTGAGGCAAAAGTCTCGAGCATACACTTTCCTGTTTTATGCTACTTTGCCATATTTGCTAGTAGATGCTTGATTGGTCGTGGAAATAGTGGAAATTTGAGCGTTCCAGATATTATTATTCTTCAACATGCTTTGCTGGGAGTCAACACTTTTAGTATGGGTGCCGTCGCTGCTAAACGGCTAGCCCTAAATCGTACAAAAGGCCCCATATTTGGAGGTATCTATGTTGCACGTCTTGCTGAACATTTTCAGATACCCATTAGGCACCATGAGGAAGATGAGATAACATTGCATCCTCACATTTTAGATTACAAGAGCATGGTAGCACACAAGTTTATTGTTGACGACGAAGAAAAGATGCTCTTGTATAAAGTTAGATTTAATAAGAAACATATTGAGATTATTATTTTGCCTGCGCCTCTGTTGTTTGATTTGCTTGCAGAAAATCGTCTTGTCACACCGGAGGCGGTGAACAACCATCTAGCCCAAGCTTTTACTCCAGAACCTGAACCTGAGCCGGAACCTGAACTGGACCCTTATCGTGCATCATCTGTCCAGTGGGATCCGGAGATGACCAACCAGTGGTATCCTGATTTCACCTCCCACTACACCGGGGAGAGTAGCAGCGGTCATTGGTATTAGACCAACTTAGGCCAAAAGCCTAAGCTTGGGGGAGTACATATTTCTCACCGACTTTACATTCATGTTCACAAACTAGTCATCGGTGCTCATACTCTTTCATTGTATTATCCATGTTAGTTTAAATTTCTTTTTCTAGTTTTCTTCTTGTGTGTATGATAAACTTTAAGAAAAACCAAAAAAATTAGTTAGTTTAATTTCCATGCTTTTAATAGAAATTAAAATGAAAACCCAAAAAGATTTCTTCTTCTTCTTCTTTTACTTGTTGGGAGCTTTCCCGTGTAAATAGTTTTCTTTTCTTTTCTTTCCTTTGGGGGTCGAGAAGACCATATTGAAAATGCTTAGAGGCTCTTATGTGCATGATTGTTTATTTAATTTAGAGCCCATATTACTTGTCTTCTCTCTTGAGTTGAATGCTTGCAGATTCCAGCTTAGTCCAATGCACGTGCACTCTTATTATTATACACATCGTTCGGTCGTGCAAGTGAAAGGCAATAATGACGATATATGACGGACTTATTGGGATGAGAAAAGTTGGTATGAACTCGACCTCTCCTGTTTTTGTAAATATGATGAGTTCATCGTTCCTGAGTCAGCTATTGTGAAGTAAACATATTTGCAATGACATTTAGAGATTATAGTTACTTGTGCCATGCTTGATTAGCTATGAGTTATAATGGTCTATCTTGCGTGCCAACATGCTATTAGAATGATTACGATGTGATATGATGGGATGGTATCCTCCTTTGAATGAATTGAGTGACTCGACTTGGCACATGTTCACGCATGTAGTTGAATCAAATCAACATAGACTTCACGATATTTATGTTGATGGTGGATTATATCCTACTCATGCTTGTACTCGGTGTAAATTAATTTTAATGCATGTTTACGACTGTTGTCGCTCTCTCAGTTGGTCGCTTCCCAGTCTTTTGCTAGCCTTCACCTGTACTAAGCAGGAATACTGCTTGTGCATCCAAACTCCTTAAACCCCCAAAGTTGTTCCATATGAGTCCACTATACCTTCCTATATGCGGTATTTACCTGTCGTTCCAAGTTAATTTGTATGTGCCAAACTCCAAACCTTCAAATGAAATTCTGCTTTGTATGCTCGAGCAGCTCATGTTACAACTGGGGCTGCCAATATCTTCCATGGTAGGTGGGTTATTCTCAAGAGGAGTGGACTCCGCTCCTCATTCACGAGAAAGGGCCTGTAACCGGGATGCCCAGTCCCATGATCCAAACCGATCAAAGCAAATCAAAATAATTAAACAAAACTCCCCCAGGGCTGTTGTATGTTGGAGGCACTCATTGTTTCGAGCAAGCCATGGATTGATGCTTGTTGGTGGTTGGGGGAGTATAAACCTTTACCATTCTGTTTGGGAACTGCCTATAATGCATGTAGTATGGAAGATACAACCATCTCATAGTTGTTGCGTTGATAGTGAAAGTATGCCGCTCGAAATGTTATTCAATCTCTATTTTAAAATCGAGCTCTGGCACCTCTACAAATCCCTGCTTCCCTCTGCGACGGGCCTATCTATTTACTTTTATGTTGAGTCATCATCCTTCTTATTAAAAGCACCCGCTGGAGAGCACACTGTCATTTGCATTCATTATTATTGGTTTTTATTCGGTATGACTTGACTGGATCTCTTTTACCATGAATTGCAATGTTTAGTCAGTCCTTGATCTTTAAAGGTGCTCTGCATTTATGTTTTGCGGTCTCAGAAAGGGCTAGCGAGATACCATTTTATTATATCATGTTATGATTATTTTGAGAAAGTGTTGTCATCCGAGTTTTATTATTATGGCTCGCTAGCTGATTATTCTATTGATATGAGTAATTGTGAGACCTACGTGTTATTGTGAGTATGGTTAGTTCATAATATTTCCTGAAACTTGAATGCTGGCTTTTCATGTTACGACAACAAGAGCAAACAGAGTTTGTAAAAGTTTTTCTTTATCAATTTCAGTTTACCAACTGAATTGCTTGAGGACAAGCAAAGGTTTAAGCTTGAAGTAGATACGCACAGAAGTATTTTTATTGGTTTATAGGTCTCCAACGTATCTATAATTTTTGATTGTTCCATGCTATTATATTACCCCTTTTGGATGTTTATGGGCTTTATTTTACACATTTATATCATTTTTGGGACTAACCTACTAACCGGAGGCCCAGCCCATATTGCTGTTTTTTGCCTATTTCAGTATTTCGAAGAAAAGGAATATCAAATGGAGTCCAAACGGAATGAAACCTTCGGGAGCATGATTTTTGGAACGAACGTGATCCGGAGAGCTTGGAGTGCAAGTCAAGAAGCTTCCGAGGAAGCCACAAGATAGGAGGCCGCACCCCCTGTAGGGCGCGCCCCCTGTCTCGTGGGCCCCTCGGGCGGCCACCGACGTACTTCTTCCTCCTATATATACCTATGTACCCCGAAAACATCCAGGGGCACCACGAAACACAATTTCCACCGCCGTAACCATCTGTATCCGCGAGATCTCATCTTGGAGCCTTTGCCGACACTCTACCGGAGGGGGAATCAACCACGGAGGGCCTCTACATCAACATCCTTGCCCCTCCGATGAGTTGTGAGTAGTTTACCACAGACCTACGGGTCCATAGGTATTAGCTAGATGGCTTCTTCTCTCTTTTTTGGATCTCAATACAATGTTCTCCCCCTCTCTTGTGGAGATCTATTCGATGTAAACTCTTTTTGCGGTGTGTTTGTCGAGATCCGATGAATTGTGGGTTTATGATCAAGTTTATCTATGAATAATATTTGAATCTTCTCTGAATTCTTTTATGTATGATTGAGTTATCTTTGCAAGTCTCTTCGAATTATAAGTTTGGTTTGGCCTACTAGATTGGTTTTTCTTGCCATGGGAGAAGTGCTTAGCTTTGGGTTCGATCTTGCAGTGTCCTTACCCAGTGACAGAAAGGGTTGCAAGACACATATTGTATTGTTTCCATCGAGGATAACAAGATGGGGTTTATATCATATTGCATGAGTTGATCCCTCTACATCATGTCATCTTGCTTAATGCGTTACTCTGTTCTTATGAACTTAATACTCTAGATGCATGCTGGATAGCGGTCGATGTGTGGAGTAATAGTAGTAGATGCAGGCAGGAGTCGGTCTACTTGTCATGGACGTGATGCCTATATACATGATCATGCCTAGATAATCTCATAACTATGATGTCGGTGTTCTGGGAACGGGGGTCCCCAGACTTGCCTGCCTGCGGCCTGCGGCGTGGCTCAAAGGGGGCCCAGCGCGGCCCATCTTCATCAACTCAAGCTCAAGACCCTCGCGAGGGGCCAAGCCTTGCGGGGCGGATGACAAGGAGCTTCCTCAGGCATGGCCTCATCAGGCTGGCTCACGAGGAGGCGGAGAGTTCAAGGCGGGGTACCTCGCGAGGTGCCCATGACGCAAGCCATGACGACCAAGGGTGCCAGTCGGGTGCCAGCCCGCGCAGTGTCCCCCTTTCCTCTTTGGTGCAGAGGGAGCAAGCGCAGGCGAGAGCGTCAAGCAAAGGCATCCATTTCGGTGCAACAAGACCAAGACCAGCCCAACGGCAGGGAGGAAGTCATTGTGGAGCCCAAGCAGGCGTCACCACCAGAGCCTTTGATAGGCGAAGACCAACTTTAGTCAGGATAAGTGTACCCGCTGTTCCCCTTCAAAATGGCCAATTGTTGGCGCCCTTCCCGCTCAATATTTGGGAAGAGGCCCAGGGCCTTTGCCTATAAATAGGACTAGCCACCCCCGGGGTAGAGGCATCTGGAAGGCATCCATAATCGAGCATTAGCATCTGGATCCTCACCAAGAAACCAGTAGATAGAGCGATCGAACTCCTCCTAGCAGTTCATCACACCAGCCAAGAACAGACCCTCGCGAGGCTGTTCTTCCTTGTATTGTTCATCATCAGCCCAAGAGGCAATCCACCACACCACACACTGGAGTAGGGTATTACACCACAATGGTGGCCTGAACCAGTATAAACCTTGTGTCTCTTGTGTTGTTCTGTTCGTAGTTTAGATCCTAGCAATTCGGCGAGGAGCAGGTAGGTAGAGGGCGAAATCTCCGCGCGCACCCCAGTGTTCGAACCTCAAGGGTCTGCCGGAACCCGAAATCTGACATTTGGCGCGCCAGGTAGGGGTGCGCCGGAATTTGCCTTCCGTCGTCTTGTTCTTCTCCGACCATCCCATCCATGTCTGACGCTCGTCGGGCTCGCGCCGAGCACCGAGCCGCCCTTGCTTCCCGCGTCGCCCAGACGGCTCCCGTCGGCAGGCGCCCTCGTTGTTCCCTGTCACCTGCCGTCAACGCCGCCACCGGCCCGGCGGGGAACGAGCAGCAAGCATCATCCCAGCATCCATCCATGAGGCGAGACGGCCGCTCTGCTACACCCTCGCTCACCCCCGCTGGTTCTTCGTCCCGCGCGCCCTGCGCGGCCATGGAGGCTTGAGCTGCGCTCATCGTGGCAAACAAGCTCCTGCACTACCGCCCAATCGACGACGTCTACGAAGAGTGGCTCGACCGAGTCGCCGAGCTCGTCCGCGCCGCTGGGGGCTCCCCCGCGCCATCCTTCTCGCTGCACCGCGCCCCGCCCTGCGCGCGGGCAATGAAGCTCCTGGGGCGCCTCAGCTTCCTCCCCCTCAAGAAGGCGCCTTGGCCCCAAGGCGCGCGGCCCCTGGGCGGAACCCGCTCTGTCAGGCGCCAGCGCGGCAAGAGCACAGCTGCCAAGAAGTCCCTCGCCCTCGAGAAGCTGCCCGAGCGCTCCTTGCTCCAGCACATCAAGACCCGGTGCTGCTCCCAGCTACAGCGCATGGGGACCCACAGGACCAAGCTCTTCGTCGCCCAAGGCCTCCTGTGGCCACAGCGGGCTGCCGCGCCTTCACCACCGAGCTGCGCAACGTCGCGTGGCCCGGCAAGTTCAAGCCAGACCTGCCTCCTCGCTACGACGGCACGGCTGACCCTGCAGAGTTCCTCCAGCTCTACGAGCTGGGCATCGAGGCTGCCAACGGAGACAAGAAGGTCATGGCGAACTGGTTTCCCATGGCGCTCAAGGACGGGGCCCACACCTGGCTCCTGAATCTGGCTCGAGGCACGATCTCCTCCTGGGACGAGATGCGCACCCGCTTCATCACCAACTTCCATGGTACTCACGACCGGCCACCCGCCGTGAGCGACATGCGCCGTATCAAGCAGCAACCAGGGGAAACCCTGCAGAAGTACATCCAGCGCTTCAACAACGTGCGCCTCAAGATCCCCAAGGTAACGGAGGAGGCCATCATCGCAGCCTTCTCCAACGGCGTGCGCAACGTCAAGATGAAGGAGGAGCTGGCGATGCATGAAGACCTGTGCACCTCCTTGGAGCTGTTCAACATGGCGACCAAGTGCGCCAGGGCTAAGGAAGGACGCCTCTCCCTCCTCGAGCTGCCTGCCGCAGACCCAGAAGAGAAGAAGCCCAAGGCCAAGGACGTGAAGCGCAAGGGGGCTGCCGTGCTCGCGGCAGAGCCAGACACCAAGCAGGGCTGAGATCAGCCCGAATCCTCCAAGGGAAGTCGGTACTGCGTGTACCACGACCTCCACACCCACAACACCAATGAATGCCAAGAGCTCCAGGCCGTGCGTGAAGGAAGCGTCGGCAGATGTCCCGACCGCAGCGACCGGGGCTACGACAGAGGAGGAGGAAGGAACGCAGGACGTTGGGAAGACCGCGGCCCACGCTAAGGGTGGCGCGACCAACCTCGCGAGGATCGCTGGCAAGACCCGCCTCGCGAGGGAGGCCGGAGGGATCAGTCTCGCGAGGATCGCCAGCAAGGGAACGCAGGCCTCCCTCCGCTGCCGCCGCAGCCAAGGAGAAATGAAGACCATCATCAGGACGAGGGGGCTGGGGGCTTCCAGGAACCACGTGCAATCGCCTGCATCTTGGGTGGAGCTCAAGCCCCAGCCTCTCAGCGCATCTTCAAGCAGTTCGCCCGCGAAGTAAATGCAGTTCTCCCCAAGCTCGAGGCCACGCGCCCTCTCAGGTGGTCATCATGCGCCATCATGTTCAGCTCAGCGGATCAGCTCAAGTGCGCGGCCACAGCCGAAGTCCTCCCGATGCTTTGTTCCCCAATCATCAGCAACGTGCTAGTCACCAGGACCCTCATCGACGGCAGGGCAGGGCTCAACGTCCTGTCCGTGGAAATGTTCAATAATCTCCAAGTGCCCTACAGTCAGCTTCAGCCAACCAAGCCTTTCTCCGGAGTCACCAACGGCTCCACGGTCCCGATTGGGCAGGTCCGCCTCCCTGTCACCTTCGGGGCACGCGACAACTACTGCACCGAGCTCATCGACTTCCACGTCGCCCACATTCGCTTGCCGTACAACGCCATCCTCGGGTACCCGGCGCTGGCCAAGTTCATGGTCGTAACCCACCACAGCTACAATGTCCTCAAGATGCCAGGAAGTGGCGGGGTCATCACGGTGCCCTGCGAGGATAGAGACGCAGTGTGCTCCCTGGAGTGAGCCTTTCAGGCCGCATCACTGGAAGACCCGGATCGCGGAAGCAGGAGGCTTCCAGAGGCCACCCCAAGAAGAAGAAGACATCGTCCGGCCCGGCCCCTCAGGAGGCAGGCCCCTCAAGGCCCGCGCCTGCTCAGGGGGAACCTCCTTCCATCGCATAGGGAAGCGCACCCGGTGCCCTCCTCAGGCAGGGCTCGGGGGCTCTCCCCTGGAGGGCCGCCGACCTCGCCAAGGTCACGAGGGAGGCGCTTGGGCACCACGTGGAGGCATGTTCCGAAGCACATTTCCCTCAAGAAGGAGCAGGGCAAGGAGGGCCAAACCCTCAGGAGTTCGTCAGCAAGGCCATTCAGGAGCTACAGGAGTCAAGAGTCATGAGAGGCAGCCGCCGCTTACCCGCTGTGGCCCCCCATCAAGGCGAGGATGGTGGGCTGCGCGTCTGCATCGACATACCAGGGCTCAACCGAGCCGCGTATCAAGAGCGCCTCTGGCCCTCGCAAGTGGGACGCTACAAGGGTCCGCCCCACAGCTGCATTCGCATGCCTTATGGCTTGCCGAACGCGGCCGCCCCGTACCAGCGCCTCATGAGGGCCATCCTGGAGGCTCAAGAGGTCAGGCGTTCCGCAGCCCTGGTGGAGATGGAGATGGTCCGCGAGGAGCCACCAGCGCCTCCGGAGCCTCCCGAGGCCCCTGGGCCTAGGGGCTCGTGAGGATCGGCTCCCGCAGCCCACTGAGTCTGCTACACCAACACCCCTTCGTCCCCAACATCATCAGGTGACATCTTTCAAGTTTCATTTCTAGCTGGGAGCACCCTCAGGGCCGCATTATTCCTAGGCCGCGTGGGTCCGTCCCTGTGGCGTGTATCCCTTTTATTTCATGTTCTGGGGGCGCCCCTCGGGATGCATCATCCCCAAGTCGCTCGGGTCTGACCCAGCGGCGTGTACCTTTCTTGCGTTTATCTTAGGGCCATGCTTTCGACCCATCATGCTTGTTATTTGGTGCCTGTCTATGGCACCTTTTCTTCCTGGATGTCGGAAGCTTGCGCGTTAAAGGGGGGGGGGTGCCTGAGCATCACGACCCAGGGCTCCTACCGGCTCTCCAGCCCTCACCCTCTGGTCTTGTCCACGGCATCGTGACCTGCCATACCAGCGACGGCTGAGACCAGCTCGAGAGCCGGGACCCGAGGACGTAGAGCACCGGCATCTAGCCAAATTTGCAGGAACATACTCCAAGATAAGGCCCAGTGCCTGGCGCAACCCGCCCTGGGGTTGGGCCCCATGAGTCCCGCGCTGGCTCACAGGTGCCCCAATACACCTCGCCAGGCCTTTCGTGCCTCGTCGCCTCTCCCGAGCAACTAACGGCTAACTGTCGATTGCCACGGCGAACTCTCATTCCTTTTGTGATGAGCCTGCAGGGTCCCTCCAAGGAGCATCGTCAGGCGAGGCCCTCACGGTGTCTTCTTCAATCTCGTCCGTGCAAACCGCTTGCACGTTAAAGGGGGGGGGTACCTGAGCATCGCGACTCAGGGCTCCTACTGGCTCTCCAGCCCTCACCCTCTGGCCTTGTCCACGGCATCGCGACCTGGCATACCAGCGACGGCTGAGACTCGCTCGAGGGCCGGGACCCGAGGATGTAGAGCAGAAAGGGGAGCGAAGGCGAGAGGGGAGGAGCACGCGAGGACCTCGCCAAGCAACCCCTCGCCGGCCAAGGCACAGACCTAGCGCCGCACCAGGAAGCGTTTGCTGACCCTCGAGATAAGTCGCTCTCCGGAAACACTAGTTATCGCAGCACCATCCCCGCACCTAATGCAATCCCGTGTTAGCAACGTCGCTCTCCTTCCTCACCGAATGGTAGCTGCTTGAGCGCTAAGGGGGACCTCCTGAGCATCGCGACTCAGGGGCTCTTACCGGACCTCGGGCCGCTCACCTCCTGGCCTTGACCACGGCATCGCGACCTGGCATACCAGCGATGGCTGAAGCCGCCTTGGGACTGGGACCTGTCGGTGCAGAGCATCAAGCCCTCACGAGGTCTGAAAGGAAGAAACTAAGCTAAGAGGGAATAAGCATCTCACACTGCTTCACAATGAGGATCATATTGGCAAACGAAGCTACAAACATCTTACAAGCCCTCGCGGGGTATGTTCTTGGCTCCTCGCAGGAACAAAAGATGTGAATCCTAAGGAGTCCTAACTACAGGGACCATCACGGCAGACGCCATCATCAACAGTGGGCCGTCCGGCATCGGCGCCAACCCCATCCAGATTAGGGGCGATGACGGCCTGACGAGCCGCCCTGCTCCGAGAGCAGCGCAGGCTCGGGGGCTCGTAGCTGTCGTCGCTCATCTCCGGAGTCGCGAGGAGCTCGTCGAAGTCGCTGGATCCTCCGATGCTCCCATCACCTGAGGAGCTGCCAAGGGAGTGGTTGGCCAGTCTCTGTCTCACCGCTGCAGGGTCCCGACCACCTCTTCCGGGGCAGCACTCCAGCCGGCGACCCTCCACGTCGAAGACCTTGAAGAATATCACCGAAGCACCATCATACTCCAGATGGATCGCGAGGGCGCCCCTTGCTCTGCAGACCCGGGCGACCTCGCCCCAGCCTCGAGTCATGAAGACCTCGCCCGGGGCAACGACCGCTACCTCTGACCCGGTCGCGAGGGTGCTGCAGCCGGCGTGCTGCAGCCAAAGCCCCAGGGGTTCCCCCTGCGGGATGACAGAGGCGAAGAAAGGGGGAAGGCGAATCCAAGACTTAGGAGGTGTGGCAGCGTGAAGCACGAACTCTCGGGAGGAGCCTTCGGCATGGACTCCAGGGGGAAAGACGCACACCTTCGTGACCCGTCGGCGCTGACGGCAGCGCCGCCCGTGGCGTTCGGCGTCGACTCCTTCAGAGACCCTGATATGGGCGTACAAGGGAAGTGGGAACCCCGGTGGTGGCTCCTCACACCAGGGCCTCGGCACTTCCTGGCGGGAGGCCTCACCCCAATGGCAGAGGGCAAACCGTTTCTTCGGTGGAAGCGGGTCAGGATCCTCTTGCGGAGCCTTTCCCTTCTCTACCGCGGAGAACCGGCGGATCGGAGCCATTGCAGCAAGATGGAGCAAGGCCCAGGAAGAAGGAGAAGCAAGGAGAGATAGACATGAAGGGTGTGCGCCTTTCCGTACTTATAGCCGGCGAAAGCCAACCGTCGACCTCCATGATCGCAGGTAATCATAACCCGCTTTGCATGCAGGGACTTGTCGAATCCGTGCGGTTACCGAGGCGTCATGGGGAAGCGGAGGCACCCACGTCCAATAAACCGCCGCGTGGCGCCCAAGGCCGCTGGCTGTTAGGGCCCACGACGCTTAGCACTTGCCCTTTCGCCTCTCTGCTCGGCCAAGTCCGGGCGCGCTGTGGGCTCGGGGGCTACTATCGGTGTTCTGGGAACGGGGGTCCCCAGACTTGCCTGCCTGCCGCGTGGCTCAAAGGGGGCCCAGCGCGGCCCATCTTCATCAACTCAAGCTCAAGACCCTCGCGAGGGGCCAAGACTCGCGGGGCGGATGACAAGGAGCTTCCTCAGGCACGACCTCATCAGGCTGGCTCACGAGGAGGCGGAGAGTTCAAGGTGGGGTACCTCACGAGGTGCCCATGACACAAGCCATGACGACCAAGGGCACCAGTCGGGTGCCAGCCCGCGCAGTGTCCCCCTTTCCTCTTTGGTGCAAAGGGAGAAAGCGCAGGCGAGAGCATCAAGCAAAGGCATCCATTTCGGTGCAACAAGACCAAGACCAGCCCAACGGCAGTGTCACATCCCTAGCTTTACCCTGGCCTTGGACTAGCTTGGTTGCTGCATCATGTTTAAATTCAAATGAAATTTGAATTGAGGAATTTTCAAAGCCTCAGAATCCTTTAAAAAAATGATCAAGATAAAAATTGCTTCAAATAAGTCCAAGAAAATGTTCTTGTTATCCTCTGGAAATATTGGCAAGAGGTAAAATCCAAACCAATATTTTCGGTATCTCAGAAACATTTATTTTGGGAATTTGAATTAAATCAATAGCTATTTGAATTGGACTTATATCTACTGTTAAATAAATATAGGTCCAATAATTCTGAAATATTTTTGTGGAGCATTGTTTTAATTCTTTTAGCTCCTAAAAATATTGTCAGAAGCAAAATAAATTGAATTGGTTTCAAAACCAAATTCAAAACAAACCTGCAAAATAGAAAACAGAATTAAAACAGAAAGAGAGAGAGAGAGAGTTTTACCTGGCCACTTACCTGGCAACCCACTGGCCGGCCCAGCACTGTGCTGGCCCGTGCCAGCCAGCTGCTTCCCCTTGCCAGAGCAGGCAGGGAGGTGAGCATGGCGCGCCCGAGCTCGCCACGCACCACCCAGCCTCTCTGCATCGCCCTGGTCGCCGTTGCGCCGCGTGGATCGTCTCCTGGTCGTCGCCCCGACCTTGCCGACACCCCATTCGCCCCCCCTACGCCTCTCCTCGCCCGTTCCCCGCCATGGCCGAAGCCTCCATGGACGCGCTGCCGTAACCCCGCACCCACAGCCACTGCCCCACCTCTCCGACGTGATCCCGAGCTCCGCCACGATGTCGTCGTCCTCTCCATCGAGTCACGCGGCGCCAGAAGCTCTGCTGCATCTCCAACGCCGCCGTTTCCGACCTCGGGTGCCGGTGATCCCCGTCGTCGATTCGCCGGACCCCGTGCCTCCCCTGCCTCGCCAGCAGCACCAGAAGAACCGCGGTGAGCCGCTGCATCATTTCCCCCATGCCTCGTTGCCTAATTCGCCCCCTAGCCGCATCAACCACCGGAGCCGAGCGCTCCCCGCCGCCGGCCATGTCGCCGCCGCGGTTGCAACCCCCGCACGTCGCACCAGAGCACGTAGGCGTGCTCAGCGTTTCCTCAGGAAGCCGCAGATCCCACCAGTTCTTCGTGAAACGCGCCGTAGCGCCTAACCGTCGGTGCCCGAGCTCCGGCCGCCGCCACGAGCTGGACTCCGGCGAGCTCGCTCCACCCTAGCTCCTCCCGCTCGCACCACTCAACGCGGACGACTGCCCGCTACGCGTGAGTGCCCTTCGCCACGCGTTTAGCCGCCGGAGAAGCAATCCCGCAGCGCTCCACCGCGTTTGCCGTCACCGGCGTTAAGCCGCCGGTGGCGTTGACTTGTTTGACCGGGGTTAGACTTTTCCTTGACCCACTGACATGTGGGCCCAGGCCCCCTGTTTAATTAGTACCAAGTTAAGTTAGTGTTAACTAACTTAGTTAAGTAGATAGGACACTGACACGCGGGCCCAGGCTCTAATTAAACTTAGGTTAGTTAACTGTGTCACTGACCAGTGGACCCCACTGGTCAGTTTGACCCGGACCAGCCCCTGTTGACTCTGCTGAGGTCAGAATGACGTCATGCTGACGCAATATTCCTTTTCTGGAATTTAGTTTATTTTATAATAATCAGGAAATTCCAGAAAATGCCTAAAACTTCTAAAATTCATAGAAATTCAACCGTAGCTCCAAATGAAACAATTTATAGATGAAAAATTATCAGAAAAATTCAAGGAATCCATCTGTACCATTTTCATGCATGTTAGAACAACTTATAGCTGCTGTTTAGCACAAATCAATTAAATGACATTTGAATAATCACATATGGAGTTTAAATTTGAATCTTGTATTCAAACCAACTTCATTTAATCTGTTGCTAGTTGCATTAGCTCAAAACACATTCATTTTGCCATGTCATGATCATGCATCATATTGTGCATTGCATTGATTGTGTTTCCTTCTGTGTTGCCGGTATTTGTCCCCTCTCGATAGACGTGATACCGATGATGTGATCGTTGACACTGATGAAGACTCAATGTTATCTTCAGAAGTGCCAGGCAAGCAAAACCCCCTTGTTCATTCCGATACAAACCCACTCTCTCGCTCCTGCTCTCTTTTACTGCATTAGGACAACAACGATTCATCTGTTACTTGTTGCGGTAGTTGAACCCCTTTATCCTTTGCATGACCTGTCATTGCCACAGTAAATAGATGAAACCCACTAGCATGAGTAGGAGTTGTTTGAGCCCTGTTGTGCCTACTCATTCTTGCTTGTTTGTCATGCCTGCTACTGCTTAGAGTTGAGTCAGGTCTGATTCATCGGGGATGAATCAGAGGCGTGTGAACATGTCCTACTGTGTGTGAGCTAAGTGTGTGAACACGATTTGGTAAAGGTAGCGGTGAGAGGCCATGTAGGAGTACATGGTGGGTTGTCTCATTGAAGCCGTCCTCAGGAACTGAGTTCTGTGTTTGTGATCCATGATTCAGCTACTACCATGCATTGGGCCCTGAAATATGACCCCGCTCGACTTCTTATTCACCCTAGTCCTCTGTCCAGGAGTTGCAAGTAGTTTCTGGTGTTTGTAGCTTGCTGGAGGCCGTGGACAGTGCTGACCGTAGGGGTGGGCTGTGATGCGGTAGGCACGTGGCCGGGTATACCGGGCGCCCGTTTGGTGTCACGGAACCCTGTTCACATCGTTTGGGGCTGTGAGCGAAACTCCGGCCGGATCTCCTCATGGATGGAACCCGAATAGGCGATAAACCTGGACTAGAGACTTGAGTGTTTAGGTAGGTCGTGGTCTACACCCACGTCGGCTTTCACTTGAAGTCTGCCGAGCACATGTCGTGTGCAGACGCTAAGTGGTGGAAACATGTGTGAAGAAGTTCATAGACAAGTGAAAGTGGATACTCTAAAATACGCAAGATAAGCGTGAGTGCTATGGATGGCGTTCTTGTAGGGAGACGGGAGCGGATCCATAGTGGTGTATTGATATGGATAATATGTGGACTCGTGTGCGCCACCTCAAGAGAGTTACTTGCAGTCGTAGTTCAGGATAGCCACCGAGTCAAAGCTGGCTTGCTGCAGTCAAACCCCTCCACCCCCTTGTTGATAATGATGCATATGTAGATAGATCTGATGTAAGTCTTGCTGGGTACATTTGTACTCACGTTTGCCTATTTTATGTTTTGCAGAGAGACTTCAGTCTCACTAGTAGTTCCGCGTGGACTTCGATGTTTAGCTTGATACCTCAGCTACGATCTTGTGCCCTCGGCAGGATCTGATAGATAGTCAGGCTTCTCAGCCTTTTTCATTTATAGATGTCTGTACTCAGACATGATAGCTTTCGCTTGTGCTTTGATTTGTATGCTCTGAATGTTGGGTCATGAGACCCATGTTTGTAATATCTCGCTCCTCGGAGCCTAATCAACTACTGAGTCGTAGAGTCATTTTGTGATGCCATGTTGTATTGCACATATCGAGCATATTGTGTGTATGTTATTGAAATGCTTGGTATGTGAGGGATCTGACTATCTAGTTGTTTATCTTTAGTAGCCTCTCTTACCGGGAAATGTCTCCTAGTGTTTCCACCGAGCCATGGTAGCTTGCTACTGCTCCGGAACACTTAGGCTGGCCGGCATGTGTCCTTCTTCGTTCCTGTGTCTGTCCCTTCGGGGAAATGTCACGCGATGAATACCGGAGTCCTGTTAGCCCGCTACAGCCCGGTTCACCGGAGTCCTGCTAGCCCAGTGCTACAGCCGGGATTCACTCGCTGATGACCGACACGTTCGATGCTGGGTCATGGATGCCTGTCCCTGTAAGTTAGTGCCACTTTGGGTTCACGACTAGCCATGTCAGCCCGGGTTCTTTGTCATATGGATGCTAGCGACACTATCATATACGTGAGCCAAAAGGCGCAAACGGTCCCGGGCCAGGTAAGGTGGCACCCGTGGGAATACCGTGCGTGAGGCCGCAACGTGATATGATGTGTTACATGCTAGATCGGTGTGACTTAGGATCGGGGTCCTGACAGGCAGGGAGGAAGTCATTGTGGAGCCCAAGCAGGTGTCACCACCAGAGCCTTTGACAGGCGAAGACCAACTTTAGTCAGGATAAGTGTACCCGCTATTCCCCTTCAAAATGGCCAATTGTTGGCGCCCTTCCCTCTCAATATTTGGGAAGAGGCCCAGGGCCTTTGCCTATAAATAGGACTAGCCACCCCCGGGGTAGAGGCATCTGGAAGGCATCCAGAATCGAGCATTAGCATCTGGATCCTCACCAAGAAACCAGTAGATAGAGTGATCGAACTCCTCCTAGCAGTTCATCACACCAGCCAAGAACAGACCCTCGCGAGGCTGTTCTTCCTTGTATTGTTCATCATAAGCCCAAGAGGCAATCCACCACATCACACACTGAAGTAGGGTATTACACCACAATGGTGGCCTGAACCAGTATAAACCTTGTGCCTTTTGTGTTGTTCTGTTCGTAGTTTAGATCCTAGCGATTCGGCAAGGAGCAGGTAGGTAGAGGGCGAAATCTCCGCGCGCACCCCAGTGTTCGAACCTCAAGGGTCTGCCGGAACCCGAAATACGACATATGCGCTTTTCCATCAATTGCTCGATAGTAATTTGTTCACCCACCGTAATACTTATGCTATCTTGAGAGAAGCCTCTAGTGAAACCTATGGCCCCTGGGTCTATCTCTTATCATATTTGCTTTCAATCTACTTTTATTTGCATCTTTACTTTTTGCATCTATATTATAAAATAGCAAAAATATATTTATCTTATCTTACTATCTTTATTAGATCTCACTTTCGCAAGTGGCCGTGAAGGGATTGACAACCCCTTTATTGCGTTGGTTGCGAGTTCTCAGTTTGTTTGTGTAGGTGCGTGGGACTTTTGAGGAGTCTCCTACTGGATTGATACCTTGGTTCTCAAAACTAAGGGAAATACTTACGCTACACTTGCTGCATCACCCTCTCCTCTTCGAGGAAAACCAATGCAAGCTCAAGATGTAGCAAGAAGGATTTCTGGCGCCATTGCCGGGGAGGTCTTCTCTCAAGTCAAGACATACCAATTACCCATCACAAACCCATCTCCCTCGCATTTACATTATTTTCCATTTGTGTCTCGTTTTCCTCTCCCCCACTTCACCCTTGCCATTTTATTCGCCCTCTCCCAATCTCCTCCTCTCTTTTTCGCTTGCCATTTTTCTGTTTGCTCGTGTGTTGGATTACTTGTGTCCATGGCACAAGATAATACCAAATTGTGTGATTTCTCGAATACCAATAACAATGATTTCCTTAGTACTCCGATTGCTCCTCTTAATGGTGTTGAGTCTTGTGAAATCAATACCTCTTTGCTGAATCTTGTTATGAAAGACCAATTTGCCGGCCTTCCTAGTGAAGATGCCGCTACTCATCTAAACAGTTTTGTTGATTTGTGTGATATGCAAAAGAAGAAAGATACGGATAACAATATTGTCAAATTGAAGTTATTTCCGTTTTCACTTAGAGATCGTGCTAAAGTTTGGTTTTCATCTTTGCCTAAAAATAGTATTGATTCTTGGAACAAGTGCAAAGATGCTTTTATGTCTAAGTATTTTCCTCCCGCTAAGATCATCACTCTTAGGAACGATATTATGAACTTTAAACAACTTGATCATGAGCATGTTGCCAATCTTGGGAAAGAATGAAATTGATGCTTCGCAATTGCCCTACTCATGGTTTGAATTTATGGATGATCATACAAAATTTTTATGCCGGTTTGAACTTTGCTTCTAGAAATCTCTTAGATTCGTCCGCGGGAGGCATGTTTATGGAAATTACATTAGGATATGCTACAAAACTACTTGATAATATTATGGCTAATTATTCTCAATGGCACACCGAAAGATCTTCTAGTAAAAAAGTGCATGCTATATAAGAAATCAATGTTTTGAGTGGAGAGATGGATGAACTTATGAAGATGTTTGCTACTAAAAATACTCCTCTTGATCCCAATGACATGCCTTTGTCTTCTTTGATTGAGAATAATAATGAATCTATGGATGTGAATTTTGTTGGTAGGAATAGTTTTGGAAACAATGCTTATAGAGGAAACTTTAATGCTAGACCGTTCCCTAGTAATTCCTCTAATAATTATGGAAATTCCTACAATAATTCTCATGGTAATTTTAATAAGATGCCCTCTGATTTTGAGAATAGTGTGAAAGAATTTATGATTTCTCAAAAGAATTTTAATGCTTTGCTTGAAGAAAAATTGCTCAAAGTTGATGATTTGGCTAGGAACGTTGATAGACTTTCGCTTGATGTTGATTCCCTTAAAAAAGAAAGCTTTATAAAAACATGTTCTTCTAGTTTCCGTGAAAATAATGAAGAGGATCTTAAAGTTATTGATGTGTCTCCGATTAGATCTATGTTTTGCAGTATGAATTTTGATGATTATGGGACTGATGATGAATCAACTTTGCCTAGAAGGCGTCCCAAGAACTCGGAATCTTTAGATCTTAATGCTAAATTTGGTAAAAGTGAGATTGGAGAATCCTCAACTTCTAATAATATTGAACCTACTATCTCGGATGTCAAGGAATTTGATTATGATAATTGCTCTTTAAAAGGTTGTATTTCCTTGTTGCGATCCGTTGTTAATTCTACTCATGCTTATAGTCAAAATAAAGCTTTTACCAAACATATTGTTGATGCCTTGATGCAATCTTATGATGAAAAACTTAATTTGGAAGTTTCTATACCTAGAAAATTTAATGATGAGTGGAACCTACTATAAAGATTAGAATTAAATATTATGAGTGTTTTGCTTTGTGTGATTTGGGTGCTAGTGTTTCCACGATTCCGAAAACTTTATGTGATATTCTAGGTTTCCATGATCTTGATGATTGCTCTTTAAATTTGCACGTTGCGAATTCCACCATTAAAAAGCCTATGGGAAGGATCAATGATGTTCTCATTGTTGCAAATAGAAATTTGGTGCCCGTAGATTTTATCGTTCTTGATATAGATTGCAATCTTTCTTGCCCTATTATTCTTGGTAGACCTTTCCTTAGAACGATTGGTGCGATTATTGATATGAAGGAAGGGAATATTAGATACCAATTTCCCTTAAAGAAAGGCATGGAGCACTTTCGAAGAAATAAATTCAAATTACCTTATGAATCTATCATGCGTGCTACTTATGAATTTAGTGCCAAAGATGGCGCTCGTTAGATCTATCTTTTCTTTTATGCCTAGCTAGGGGCGTTAAACGATAGCACTAGTTGGGAGGCAACCCAATTTTCTTTATGTTTTTTTGTTTTTGCTCCTGTTTAGTAATAATTCTTGCATCTACCTTCTGTTTAGATGTGTTTTTATCTTTTAATTAGTGTTTGTGCCAAGTAGAACCTATAGGATAACCTATGATGATAGTTGATTTGATCTGCTGAAAAACAGAAACTTTGCACGCACGAATATAATTTTGTTAAATCACAGGAACGTGATTTTGCGTTGATTCTTTTTTCTGCTGTTCAATAAATAAATTTTCCAGGACTTCCTATTTTGGTAGGATTTTTAGAGTTCGATAAGTTTGCGTTAGTTACAGATTGCTACAGACTGTTCTGTTTTTGACAGATTCTGTTTTTCGTGTGTTGTTTGCTTATTTCAATGCATCTATGGCTAGTAAATTAGTTTATAAACCATAATAAAGTTGGAATACAGTAGGTTTAACACCAAATTAAATAAAGAATGAGTTCATTGAAGTACCTTATGTGGTGGTTTTGTTTTCTTTCACTAACGGAGCTTATAAGATTTCCTGTTGAGTTTTGTGTTGTGAAGTTTCAAGTTTTGGGTAAAGCTTTTATGGACTATAGAATAAAGGGTGGAAAGAGCCTAAGCTTGGGGATGCCCATGGCACCCGAAGATATTCAAGTACAACCAAAATCCTAAGCTTGGGGATGCCCCGGGAAGGCATCCCCTCTTTTGTCTCCGTTCATTGGTAACTTTACTTGGAGCTATATTTTTATTCGCCACATGATATGTGTTTTGCTTGGAGCGTCGTGTATTGTATTAGTCTTTCCTTTTAAGTTTACCACAATCATCCTTGCTGTGCACACCTTTTGGGAGAAGTCTATTTGATTAGAATTTGCTAGAATACCCTATGTGCTTCACTTATATCTTTTGAGCTTGATAGTTTTTTGCTCTAGTGCTTCACTTATATCTTTTAGAGCACGGTGGTGTCTTAATTTTGAAGAAATGGCTAGTCTATCATGATTCACTTATATTATTTTGAGAGTCTTTTAGAACAGCATGGTATTTGCTATAATCATAAAATTGGTCCTAGAATGGTAGGCATCCAAGTTGGATATAATAAAAACTATCATAGGAAGTGAATTGGATGCTATGATCAACTTGATGCTTGATAATTGTTTTGAGGTATGGAGGTAGTGATATTAAAGTCATGCTAGTTGGGTGATTATGAATTCAAAGAATACTTGTGTTGAAGCTGGCAAGTCCCATAGCATGCAAGTATGGTTAAAGTTGTGTAACAAATTTGAAACATGAAGTGTACCTGGCTTGTGCATCCTTATGCGTGGCGGTCGGGGACAAGCGATGGTCTTTTCCTACCAATCTATCCCCTAGGAGCATGCGTGTAGTACTTGGTTTTTGATGACTTCTAAATTTTTGCAATAAGTATATGAGCTCTTTTGACTAATGTTGAGTCCATGGATTATACACACTTTTACCTTTGCGCCTTTGCTAGCCTCTTCGGTACCGTGCATTGCCCTTTCTCACCTTGAGAGTTGGTGCAAACTTGGCCGGTGCATCCAAACCCCGTGATATGATACGCTCTATCACACATAATCCTCCTTATATCTTCCTCAAAACAGCCACCATACCTATCTATTATGGCATTTCCATAGCCATTCCGAGATATATTGCCATGCAACTTTCCATCGTTCCGCTCATCATCATCATGACATACTTTACTTTTGTCATATTGCCATTGCATGATCATGTAGTTGACATCGTATTTGTGGCAAAGCCACCATGCATTATTTTTCATACATGTCACTCTTGATTCATTGCACCATCCCGGTACACCGCCGGAGGCATTCATATAGAGTCATATCTTGTTCTAGTTTCGAGTTGTAATTCTTATGTTGTAATCAATAGAAGTGTGATGATCATCATTATTAGAACATTGCCCAAATAAAAAAGAAGAAGAAGAAAGGCCAAAAATAAAAAAAAGAAAGGCCCAAAGAAAAAAAAGGAAAAAAAAGGACAATGTTACTATCTCTTTTCCACACTTGTGCTTCAAAGTAGCACCTTGTTCTTCATGTAGTGAGTCTCATATATTGTGCTTCAAAGTAGCACCACGTTCTTCATGTAGTGAGTCTCATAAGTTGTCTTTTTCATACTAGTGGGAATTTTTCATTATAGAACTTGGCTTGTATATTCCTACGATGGGCTTCCTCAAATGCCCTAGGTCTTCGAGAGCAAGCAAGTTGGATGCACACCCACTAGTTTTATTTTGTTGAGCATTCATTTGTAGCTCTAGTGCATCCGTTGCATGGCAATCCCTACTCCTCATGTTGACATCAATTGATGGGCATCTGCATAGCCCGTTGATTATCCTCGTCAATGTGAGACTTTCTCCTTTTTTGTCTTCTCCACACAATCCTCATCATCATATTCTATTCCACCCATAGTGCTATATTCATGGCTCACGCTCATGTATTGCATGAAGGTTGAAAAAGCTTGTGATTATTTAATTATGAAACAATTGCTTGGCTTGTCATCGGGGGTATAGAAGTTGGGAACATCTTTGTGTGACGAAAATGAAGCATATCCTAACTATATGATTTTGTAGGGATGAACTTTATTTTGCCATGTTATTTTGAGAAGACATGATTACTTTGATTAGTATGCTTGAAGTGTTACTATTTACTTTATCAATATAAACTTTTATTTTGAATCATTTGGATCTGAACATTCATGCCACAATAAAGAAAATTACATTATGAATTATGCTAGGTAGCATTCCACATCAAAAATTCTCTTTTTATCATTTACCTACTCGAGGACGAGCAGGAATTAAGCTTGGGGATGCTTGATACGTCTCCAACGTATCTATAATTTTTTATTGTTCGATGCTATTATATTACCCCTTTTGAATGTTTATGGCTTTATTTTACACATTTATATCATGTTTGGGACAAACCTACTAACCGGAGGCCGAGCCCATATTGCTGTTTTTTTTCCTATTTCAGTATTTTGAAGAAAAGGAATATCAAACGGAGTCCAAACGGAATGAAACCTTCGGGAGCGTGATTTTTGGAACGAACGTGATCCGGAGAGCTTGGAGTGCAAGTCAAGAAGCTTCCGAGGAAGCCACGAGATAGGAGGCCGCACCCCCTGTCTCGTGAGCCCCCCGGGCGGCCACCGACGTACTTCTTCCTCCTATATATACCTATGTACCCCGAAAACATCCAGGGGCACCACGAAACACAATTTCCACCGCCGTAACCTTATGTATCCACGAGATCTCATCTTGGAGCCTTCGCCAGCACCCTGCCGGAGGGGGAATCAACCACAGAGGGCCTCTACATCAACATCCTTGCCCCTCCGATGAGTTGTGAGTAGTTTACCACAGACCTACGGGTCCATAGTTATTAGCTAGATGGCTTCTTCTCTCCTTTTTGGATCTCAATACAATGTTCTCCCCCTCTCTTGTGGAGATCTATTCAATGTAAACTCTTTTTGCGGTGTGTTTGTCGAGATTCGATGAATTTTGGGTTTATGATCAAGTTTATCTATGAATAATATTTGAATCTTCTCTGAATTCTTTTATGTATGATTGAGTTATCTTTGCAAGTCTCTTCGAATTATCAGTTTGGTTTGGCCAACTAGAATGGTTTTTCTTGCCATGGGAGAAGTGCTTAGCTTTGGGTTCGATCTTACGGTGTCCTTACCTAGTGACAGAAAGGGTTGCAAGGCACGTATTGTATTGTTGCCATCAAGGATAACAAGATTGGGTTTATATCATATTGCATGAGTTTATCTCTCTACATCATGCCATCTTGCTTAATGCGTTGCTCTGTTCTTATGAACTTAATACTCTAGATGCATGCTGGATAGCGGTCGATGTGTGGAGTAATAGTAGTAGATGCAGGCAGGAGTCGGTCTACTTGTTATGGACGTGATGCCTATATACATGATCATGCCTAGATAATCTCATAACTATGCGCTTTTCTATCAATTGCTCGACAGTAATTTGTTCACCCACCGTAATACTTATGCTATCTTGAGAGAAGCCTCTAGTGAAACCTATGGCCCCCGGGTCTATCTCATATCATATTTGCTTTCAAGCTACTTTTATTTGCATCTTTACTTTTCGCATCTATATTATAAAATACCAAAAATATATTTATCTTATCTTACTATATTTATTAGATCTCACTTTCGCAAGTGGCCGTGAAGGGATTGACAACCCCTTTATTGCGTTGGTTGCGAGTTCTCAGTTTGTTTGTGTAGGTGCGTGGGACTTTTGAGGAGCCTCCTACTGGATTATTACCTTGGTTCTCAAAACTGAGGGAAATACTTACGCTACACTTGCTGCATCACCCTCTGCTCTTCGAGGGAAACCAACGCAAGCTCAAGAAGTAGCAAGAAGGATTTCTGGCGCCGTTGCCGGGGAGGTCTTCGCTCAAGTCAAGACATACCAAGTACCCATCACAAACCCATCTCCCTCACATTTACATTATTTGCCATTTGCCTCTCGTTTTCCTCTCCCCCACTTCACCATTGCCGTTTTATTTGCCCTCTCTTTCCCAATCTCCTCCGCTCCCTTTTGCTTGCCCTTTCATTTGCTCGTTTGGTTGGAATAGATGCTTATTTATTGCTAAACAGAGAACCTAAGATCTATGGATCCTCATCCGCTTGCTAATCTTTTTAAGAGATCCAATTATGATGAACCAATTGCTAGTGAGTTTTGTGCACTAGATTATCTTTATGAAGCTTTGCTCAAAATTTGTGAATCTGAAAATTATGATGAAGAAATTTATGAAGAGATTCACGATAACTCCTTGAATAAAAAGCATGATTGCAATGATTTTCCTATAAATTCTCTTGATGTTAATTGTGCTAATAATATGCAAAACCCTAAGCTTGGGGATGCTAGTTTTGCTATGTCTACTACTTGTTTCAATGATCATGATAGGGGTAATTCTTCTTATAACCTTGAAAATTTATTTAACCCCCATGATGAATATGAGATTGATAATAGTGTTTGCAATATTATTAAAAGTGGTTTTGGAGAGTTCATGACTTTAGTTAATGTTAATCCCACTTTCTTGGAAGAGTGTAAACTTTGCATGCATGTGGATCATGTTGAGAATATATTACGTGATAGCTATTTTGTTGAATTTTCTTATGATCCTACATGTAATTATTATGAGAGAGGAAAATATGGTTGTAGAATTTTTTTATCTTACTAAATTACCTCTCGTCATGTTGAGATTGCTATCGTCTCTTTCTTCTTCCATGCATATGCTAGCTTTTGCTTGCCTTGAAAATTTGTTTTCTTATAATATGCCTATTCATAGCAATTATGTTCGACTTAGATGTGTTTGTCACATGTTTCATGATGCTCTATTTGTGCTTCAATTCTTGTCTTTCATGTGAGCATCATTGAAATTATCAATGCCTAGCTAAAAGACTTTAAAAAAAGCGCTTGTTGAGAGACAACCCAATATTTTTCCTTGCTGTTATTCAATAAATCTTGCATCTACCTTCTGTTTAGATGTGTTTTTATCTGTTAATTAGTGTTTGTGCCAAGTAGAACCTATAGGATAACCTATGATGATAGTTGATTTGATTCTGCTGAAAAAAGAAACTTTGCACGCACGAATATAATTTTGTTAAATCACAGGAACGTGATTTTGCGTTGATTATTTTTGCTTCTGTTCAACAAACAAATTGTCCAGGACTTCCTATTTTTCTAGGATTTGTAGAGTTCCAGAAGTTTGCGTTAGTTACAGATTGCTACAGACCATTCTGTTTTTGACAGATTCTGTTTTTTGTGTGTTGTTTGCTTATTTCAATGCATCTATGGCTAGTAAATTAGTTTATAAACCATAAGAAAGTTCGAATACAGTAGGTTTAACACCAAATTAAATAAAGAATTAGTTCATTGCAGTACCTTAACTTGATGCTTGATAATTGTTTTGAGGTATGGAGGTAGTGATATTAAAGTCATGCTAGTTGGGTGATTATGAATTCAAATAATGCTTGTGTTGAAGTTAGCAAGTCCCATAGCATGCACGTATGGTTAAAGTTGTGTAACAAATTTGAGACATGAAGTGTACCTCGCTTGTGCATCCTTATGAGTGGCGGTCGGGGACGAGCGATGGTCTTTTGCTACCAATCTATCCCCCTAGGAGCATGCGCGTAGTACTTGGTTTTTGATGACTTCTAAATTTTTGCAATAAGTATATGAGTTATTTTGACTAATGTTGAGTCCATGGATTATACGCACTTTTACCTTTCCACCTTTGCTAGCCTCTTCGGTACCGTGCATTGCCCTTTCTCACCTTGAGAGTTGGTGCAAACTTCGCCGGTGCATCCAAACCCCGTGATATGATACGCCCTATCACACATAAACCTCCTTATATCTTCCTCAAAACAGCCACCTTACCTACCTATTATGGCATTTCCAAAGCCATTCCGAGATATATTGCCATGCAGCTTTCCACCGTTCCGCTCATCATCATCATGACATACTTTACTTTTGTCATATTGCCATTGCATGATCATGTAGTTGACATCGTATTTGTGGCAAAGACACCATGCATTATTTTTCATACATGTCACTCTTGATTCATTGCACCATCCCGGTACACCACCGGAGGCATTCATAGAGTCATATCTTGTTCTAGTTTCGAGTTGTAATTCTTATGTCGTAATCAATAGAAGTGTGATGATCATCATTATTAGAACATTGCCCAAAGAAAAAAAAAAAAGAAGAAAGGCCAAAAAGAAAAAAAAAGAAAGGACCAAAGAAAAAAAGGGAAAATAAAAAAAGGGAAAATAAATAAAAAGGGTGTCGGTGTACTAGAGTAGGGGTACCCTAGTATCCTGAACTTGTGCACGGGCAGTTGCAGCACCCCACGGCAAAGCTTGCCGGGCGACCGCCAAGGTCCTCCGTGGTTCCCTTGGAGCCATTCAAGAACAAAGTATTTAAGCTCAGGAGACAAGGCCCCGGCAAGAGGAGCTTGCCGGGAAGGCCAACCAAGGCATCCCAAGGAACTTGCCGCGACGCGCCATGCGTCCCAGCAAGGCAACAAGGCCCCGACAAGAGGAGCTTGCTGGGAAGACCAACAAAGGCATCTCGAGGCCCGGTGAGCGACAAGATTCCGGACCCGACAAGACAACGGCCGTGGCAAGGCGCTTGCCGCGGCAGGCGGCCACCCTATACCCACGCTCCAGCACATCCACCAACGTGTCGCTCTGGGGGCCTTTCCAGGCGCGCGTGGCGGGAGGCTGTGCAGCCAGCGGTGCGCGGTGGCATGCGAAGCTGACACGATCGCCATCGTGGCGAACGGTGGCGCCCCTAACGGTCCTTTTCTGCACTGTTTGGGCGATACAGACGGGCATTTAATGCCCTTGTCCCCTGCCATCAGGGTTAGGTAGGGAACACTATACAAGCAACTGTACCAACCACCTCGTTTTTTTACATTTGTACCTTTGTTTACGTTGCCACCTGTCGGTGACCCCTTTAGCATATAAAAGGAGGCCCATGCGCAATGTAGAGGGGGTTCAGATCATTCGGAAGCCAGAGAAACACTTAGCTCACTCTCGAGCAAGAACATAATAGAATCAGACAAGCAGCAGTAGGAGTATTATCTCTCCGGAGAGCTCCGAAGCTGGGTAAACTGCTCGTGTGCTTCGCCTCGATCTGCTCTTCGTGCGACCTCTGCCCCCCGCCGAACCGAAAGGGGCTCGGTCCGCCGGCCCCATAGGTGTTCGTGGATCAGTTTCCCCGACATCTTTGGCGCGCCAGGTAGGGGGCGTCGAGATTGTGTGAACCTGATACGGCGTCCACACGAGCTAGATCTTCATTTTCTTCATCAGCATGCCACCGAAGAAGAAGGCTTCGGAGGCAGCTGTTCCATCCACGTTGATCCCACCGCCACCGGAGCAAGCGGGTGGTGGGGTAGACGCCGGCGGAAGGACGGACGTCGAAGAGGAAGCTCACGACGCTGCCAGGTCCAAGGGCAAGGCGGCGCAGACTTCGACGTCCGCGCTTGTTCCGCGCCCATCTTAGGAGGCACAGGACCGACAATGTCATGGTACTCGCAGTACCATACGTTTGTTGGGCCAAGATCAAGCTGGTGGATCCCGGGGCGCTCAAGACCAGCATGCACGCCAACATGCCAGCACGAGCGAGACACGGTCGCCCGGACGGGATAATGCTCCTTCTAACATAGTTAGAAGTCCGAGCATATCCCGCTCCTCGCGCCGTCCGCCACTGCCACCCACCACTCCAGCAGAAGCTTTGGCGCGAGCTCAACTGCTCCTGGATTACCCTCCGATGTCGGGCACGATCGATGAATGGAGGGCCACCATTCAGAGTCTCATCGGCTACGCCAACGTTGACACTCCACGGCAGCCGAGCACGTCGCTGCCGCGGCAGGGTTGCCAGGCGCGAGCCGGTGGAGACGAAACTGGTGGGGGTGCAACCACCATGCAATCACCACCCCGAAGGCCAAGATCGCCGACTCGCCGGATACACATCGACAGCGACTCCACCGCATCGTCGGATCCACGAGCTCATCGCGATCAGCGCCAAGTTCTTCACGATCGACAGCAAGAAGACGCTCGTACTCGCATCGAGCGCCGAAGAGAAGCGCGACGTCAATCCGACAAGCGCGCTGGGCCCTCTGTTGACATGCATGCGCCAGGGGAACCAGGCGATCTGCCATACGCGGTAGGTTGCCCTGCGTTCACTCGTGAGCTGCGGCAAGTCCAGTGGCCCAGCACGAAGAACTTCAAGCCGGACGTACCGGAGAAGTACGACGGCAAGACGCATCCGTCGGAGTTCCTCAGCATCTACACCATTGCGGTGCAGGCTGCCGGGGGACAGGATGACAAGATCCTTGCCAACTACTTCCCGCTGGTACTGAAACCCAACGTCTGATCCTGGCTCATGCACTTGCCGGACAACTCCATATCCTCTTGGGCCGATCTGTGCCATCAGTTTGTCGGCGCCTTCACATGCAGCCACAAGCCTCATGGCCAAGAGAGTGACCTTCATCTGCTCACCCAGAAGGAAGGAGAACCCCTGCGCAAGTACATTCAGAGATTCAGCAGCGTGCATCACAACATCCGAGATGTCCACCCTGCCGCGGTAATCAGCGCGTTCCATCAGAACGTGCGGAATCGCAGGATGACGGAGGAGATGGCGATGTGCAAGATCAGAGACGTCAGCGAGCTATATGCCCTGGCCGACAAGTGTGCACGTGCTGAGGAAGGGAGGAGACTCCCCGGAGAGAACATAGGAGCAGGAGGATCTGACAGTGATGATGCTGCCCCGGCAAAGAAAAACCGGCGGCGGAACAACAAGAGGAAGAAAGGCAAAGAGGTGCTAGTCGTTGAGCAGTCCGGCAAGACGCCCAAAGCTGGCAGCTCCAGCAAGGAGGTCGCTGCGGAGGTGGCGGTCGCCGACAAGCAGGACGGCACCAACAAGCAGTACTGCAAGATCCACCGCACCAAGGGCCACGATCTCCAGAGCTGCAAGAAAGTCGAGCAGCTTGTTGAGCAACAGAAAGCTGAATACGAGCGGCGCGACAAGGAGAAGGCCCAGGAAGGTGCTGGAGGATCCGGCAAGAAACGTCCCGGCCGAGGAGGACGCCGCGGCAAGGCCAAGCAGCGGCAAGGAGACACACCTCCTCACGGCCGCGACAAGGATGAAGATGAAGACGACGAAGAAGACATGGATGATGATGAGACTGATGAGCAGGAGTTCTAGAAAGCCACAGAGGTCCTGTGCGTTGACGGCGGTGCTTCTCTGCATACTTCACACCGCCAGCTCAAGCAGTGGGTGCGGGAAGTTAATGCAGCAGAACCACCCGTCGAGTCACGCAAGCCTCTGAAATGGTCCAGCACGCCTATCATCTTTGATATTGAGGACCACCCTGATCGCATAACTGCGGTCGGGTGCTTGCCGATGTTGGTTTCACCAACTATCCGCAACCTCAAAGTCACTAAGATGCTAGTTGACGGCGGGGCCGTCTTGAACCTGATCTCCTCCGCGGTGCTCCAGAAACTCCAGATCCCTGACAGCGAGCTCGAAGAGACCGGTACATTTCAAGGAATCAACCCGGGAAGGAGCAAGCCGAAGGGAAAGATCACGTTGCCGGTAACATTTGGCAGCGAGTTGAACTTCAGGACTGAGAGGGTTACGTTTGATGTTGCTGACTTTCCATTGCCTTACAATGGAATCCTTGGCCGTCCAGCACTTGCCAAGTTCATGGCAGCCTCTCACTATGCATACAATGTTCTGAAGATGCCAGGCCCGATAAGTGTCATGTCTGTCCCTGGCGACAAGAAGGATGCTCTTATCTGTGCCGACAAGATCTACCGGGAAGCAACAGCCGCAACAGATCGCAAGTCACTTGCCGCTGAAGCTCCCGGGGGGAAGAAGAAGACCAAGTCCGGCAAGAGCTCTGATGCCCACTCCGGCAAGCGCACCTCTTCGGAGTGCTGCGCTACCGTCGAGGACGCACCATCGAGCTCCACCGGCAAGTGTAAGAAGGCAATGGCAGCTCCACCTGAGACCAAGAAGGTGTCCGCCAAGGAGGACGACACTGGTGGTACCTTCACCATAAGTGCCACTCTCGACCCCAAATAGGAAAGCGCACTCGTTGCTTTCCTGCGGGCGAATGTCGACGTGTTTGCATGGCAACCGTCTGACATCCCCGGTGTTCCCAGGAAAGTAATTGAGAACCACCTTGCCATTTGTCCTCATGCGTGGCCCGTCAAGCAGAAAGTCAGGAAACAGGCAGTGGAGCGCCAAGAATTCACGGCAGAAGAAATCAAGAAGTTGGAAGCAGCAGGCCTTGTCAGAGGAGTGCTCCATCCTACGTGGTTGGCCAATCCTGTAGTTGTGCGCAAGGCAAACAGGAAATGGAGGCTTTGTATCGACTTTACTGATGTCAATAAAGCGTGTCCCAAAGACCCATTTCCCTTGCCGCGCATCGATCAGATTGTTGACTCCACGGCTGGATGTGATTTGCTTTCATTTCTTGATGCATACTCAGGATACCATCAGATCTTCATGGCAGAAGAGGATGAGGAGAAGACTGCATTCATCACCCCGTGTGGCACGTACTGTTTCGTACGGATGCCTTTCGGTTTGAAGAATGCTAGTTCAACGTTTGCAAGGGTAGTCCACCACGCTTTTGAACCACAGATGCACAGAAATGTGGAGGCCTACATGGATGACATAGTGGTCAAGAGCACAGACAGGGCGACCCTGATTCAAGATTTAGACGAGACATTTGCAAATCTGCGCAAGATCAACCTCAAGCTTAACCCCGAGAAGTGCGTGTTTGGAGTCCCTTCCGGCAAGCTTCTCGGGTTCTTCGTGTCTCAGCGCGGAATTGAAGCCAACCCCGACAAGATCAAGGACATTGAGCAGATTGAAGCACCAAAGCGCGTCAAGGATGTACGAAGGCTTGCCGGTTGTGTGGCTGCTCTTAGCAGGTTTATCTCTAGATCTGCTAAGCGCGCCCTGCCATTTTTCAAAATATTGAAAAAGGCAGGTCCATTGAAATGGACTCCGGAGGCGGAGGCTACGCTGCAGGACTTGAAGAGATACCTGTCCTCCACTCCAACACTTGTCGCACCTAAACCACAAGAGAAGTTGCTGCTGTATATAGCGGCAACCAATCAAGTGGTTAGTGCTGCGTTAGTGGCGGAGAGGGAGGCAGATGATGAGCCGGCAACCACGGCAGGTACATCCAGCGACAAGCAGGGGGCTTCGCCGACGAGCTCTGGTCCCGACAAGGATGGATCTGCGCAGGAGCATGATAAGATGCAGAAGAGAATGGTGCAGCGCCTAGTTTACTTTGTCAGTTCCCTTCTGCAGGGGGCTAGGTCAAGGTACTCTGGTGTGCAGAAATTGCTTTTCGGCCTTCTCATGGCCTCGAGAAAGCTGCGCCATTACTTCCAAGCACATGAGATCACAGTCGTCACTCGTTTTCCGCTGAAGAGGATACTGCAAAATCCAGAAGCGACAGGCAGGATTGTCGAGTGGGCACTGGAACTATCAAGCTTTGGCCTCAAGTTTGAAAGTACTTCAACTATCCAAAGCAGAGCATTGGCGGAATTCATAGCAGAATGGACGCCAACACCAAATGAAGAAACTCCGGAGATGAGCATCCCCGTCAAGGAGGCGAGCAAAGAGTGGCTGATGTACTTTGATGGTGCCTTCTCGCTACAAGGTGCCGAAGCGGGCGTGCTGCTTGTCGCACCCACCGGAGAGCACCTGAAGTACGTAGTCCAGATGCACTTTCCCAAGGAGCAAGCAACCAACAATACTGCAGAGTATGAAGGATTGCTTGCCGGTCTCAGAATCGCAGCAGACCTTGGGATCAAGAAGCTCATTGTCAGGGTGACTCATAGCTTGTCATCCGCCAAGTGAACAAGAACTATCAGAGTCCGTTGATGGAAGCGTATGTTGATGAAGTGAGAAAGCTGGAAGAGCACTTTGACGGTCTACAGATGGAGCATGTTCCGAGAGCTCAGAATGATATTGCTGATGGCCTGTCGAAGTGTGCCGCACTAAAGTTACCTGTGGAACCAGGGATCTTTGTGCTCAAGCTGACTCAACCATCCGTAACGCCATCAACTGGATAGAGCAAGAAGAGGAAGTTGATTTCTGGTGAGTACTTTCCGGCAGAGCTCCCCGAAGCGAAGGTCCCCAAGATCAACGCCAAGGATGCTGAGGAGCAGTCTGCTCCGACAAGCCTTATGGTTTGTTCCGTAGTAGCAGATGCTCCCGACAAGCTTTGCTCCGACAAGCTTGCCGGGGAACATCAAGCTCCGGCTGAGCCGCAGGTTCTCGCCGTGGAAGCGGATGTTCCCGCAGTAGCAGATGTGCCTTTAGTCCTCGTTGTCGAGCCACAAGCTCCAGCATGGGCACAGCAGATTGTCCATTTCCTTCAAACAGGAGAACTTCTCGAAGAGCAAGAAGAAGCGGAAAAAGTAGCCCGGCAGTCAAGTATGTACCAGTTTGTTGACAGCACACTGTATAGAAGAAGACTCAAGGTGTGAAATTGAAGTGTATTTGCCGGGAAGACGGACAAAAGCTGTTGGCAGAGATACATGGAGGCATATGTGGCCACCACATTGGCGCAAGAGCACTTGCCGGCAAAGCATTCTGGCACGGTTTCTTTTGGCCGACAGCCCTCCAGGATGCAACTGCACAAGTAACCAAGTGTGAAGCGTGCCAGTTCCATTCCAAGAAGATACACCAGCCAGCTCAAGCTCTCCAGACGATCCCTTTATCCTAGCCATTTTCGGTCTGGGGGCTCGACATCCTCGGTCCCTTTCCCCGAGCTGTCGGGGGCTTTGAGTACTTGTACGTTGCAATCGACAAGTTCACAAAGTGGCCGGAAGTGGAACCAGTGAGGAAGGTGACAGCACAGTCAGCAGTCAAGTTCTTCAGGTCGATTGTTTGCCGTTTCAGGATCCCTAACAGGATCATCACCGACAACGGCACGCAATTCACGAGCCGCACCTTCATGCAGTACGTCCAAGATCTTGGCGCCAAGGTCTGCTTCGCTTCTGTTGCTCATCCGAGAAGCAACGGTCAAGCGGAGAGGGCAAATGCTGAAGTGCTGCGCGGGCTCAAGACCAGGACTTTCGACAGGCTGCACAAGTGCGGAAGAAACTGGATCGAGGAGCTGCCGGTGGTTCTTTGGTCGATCAGGACGACGCCAAATCGAGCCACTGGCCAGACACCTTTCGCTCTAGTCTATGGAGCAGAGGCAGTTCTCCCCACGGAACTCGTATACGGGTCACCTCGAGTGCTCGCTTATGATGAGCTTGAGCAAGAGCAGCTGCAGCAAGATGACGCACTGCTCCTTGAGGAGGATCGTCTTCAGGCTGCTGTACGAGCTGCTCGATACCAACAAGCTTTGCGCCGCTACCATAGCCGCAAAGTTAATGCCAGAAGCTTCGAGGAAGGCAACCTTGTTCTTCGGCGCGTTCAATCCGCCAAGAATTCCAACAAGTTGACGCCGAAGTGGGAAGGCCCTTATCGGGTGAAACGAGTCACTAGGCCTGGCGCTGTCTGCCTTAAGACCGAAGATGGCACTCCGGTGAGCAACTCCTGGAACATTGAGCATCTTCGTAAGTTTTACCCGTAGGGCGCGGTTGCCGGAACCTATTCCGACAACCACCTTTTGTACAAGTGTTGCCGATGTTGCATGTAATCCTTTGTACAAAGCCGGGCGCAGATCCCGTGCATAAGTAAAGCTCATGTGCTCCGCACATCTTGTCAATTTCATGCATTATATAATTTCTAGCATGTGTTATCTGACACTTTGTGCAGCACCTACCTCGGGTAAGCAATAACGAGCCGAAAGGCTCCATATCTTTATTTTCTCTTCTTTCTCTTTCTCAACAAAGGAAAGGAAGGTTCCCTCGCACACAAGTTTGCCGGGGGGGGAAGGAGAAGATAATGGTGTGGACCAGGCGTCGTTTAAGGAAGTTTCGCCTTGCCGGGAAGCAAACGACAGAAAAGCTAAGTTGCCAAAGTTTGAGCAATTAGTTTTAATATTTAAGTTATCTTCCTCGAACGACCGGACTTTGTATGGAAAACTTGTGCGCGGAGGAACCAACTCGTAGCTAGTTGCGCCCTTACTTTGTTTCGAGTCTGCTCAACAACTTAAGTGTGCTGCAACTAGTCGCGACAAGGTTTCTTGTCGGAAGCGGCACCGCCAGCAGGCTGCTGATGTCCCGCACTCAGCGCTCGCGGCTCGGGTGCCTGCGCCGACAAGTTCCCTAAAAGCGTAGGGTAAAAACATACAAAGGAAGGAATCTAGTAAAGGAAATAACGTAGCAATCGATAACAGAAATAGAGTTATATTACAAAATAACTTGTCGCAGCTCTAACAGATTGATCTTGTAATATGGCTAGCAGCGACAAGGAGAAAGAGAAAACGGGCGGCCTAGTCTACGCGATCGCCCTCAACCCTCTTGATCTCGCTCACCTTGTCCACAATGGGTGCGACAAGGGCCTTGAGCGCATCCCGATTAGCATCCGGCGGCAAGGATTTGAGGACGTTGGTAAGGGTGAGGCCTGGATTGCGGAACGCCACCTTCATCAGCACCTTCTGGAGAACTCCCGCGCAAATCCTGCGCGACTCGTCGGCCAGATGCTTTGGGATCCTCTCCCGGAGTCGCTGGAGTGCCGTCGCCACGCCCTTGAAGAATAGGCTGAGCTTGGCGCTGGGTTGGAGATGCTCGTCGGAGGGATACCCAAAATCCTCTATCCCCAGCTGCGCCAACTCCCTGTCGATGGCAGTGGCAGCATCCACAAGCCTTTCAGTCCAATGCTCCACTGTCTCCCTGAAGGCGTCGTGGGCGGCAGTAGCATTCGCTAGTAGCGCCTCGTCGGCCTTGACCTTCTCCGACAAGGTCACCTCTCGCTCCCTGGCAGCGTCCAGCGTCTGAGTCAACGTGGCCAGCTTCAGCTCGAGATCCGCCTTGGAATCCTTGGCGGTGCTGAGCTCCTTGCTCCTCTCTGCGAGAAGACCCTGCAGCTCGCCATGAGCGGCAGCGTCCTTCTCGCGCTCGCGCTTGAGCACGACAAGCTCCTCGCCGCTCGCCTTGAGATCTGCCTCCAGCTGCGCCACCTTCACCTCCAGCTCTTTCTTGGCGGCCTCAGCAGCTACGGCAGCGTCCTTTGCTTCCTTGAGAGCCCCGCCAAGTGTTTCCTCGCGCGCGACAAGCTCCTCCCCGTAGCTGTCGAGATTGGCCTTCTGCTGCACCAACTCGCCTTCTCGCGCGGATTGCTTCTCGGCAGCAAGCCTTTGTTCCTCCTCAGCGCCTTCTCAAGAAGGAAGGTTGTACGCTCCTCGGCGAGTCGCTCCCGCTCCTGTGCCAGGGACCGGAGAGCTTCTTGATTGAGGCCCCGGAGCTCCTCTGCGCATTTCTCCATATCGACTCCCGCCTTCGCGACAAGCGCTTCCCGGGAAGCCAGCTTGGCTTGTCTTGCACGATAGAGTGACAGCAGCTTCCGCAGCAGCTGCTCCTCCTCAGGCTCGCCACTGCTGCTTCTTGGCGCATCGACCAACGACAGCCCGGCGGAGGCGAGCAGATCCTCATCGAAAGTTTCTCCTTCGACCGGTGCCCTGGAGCTCGACGCCCAGGGAAGCTTGATGAAGATACCGTCGCCGGCCTTCAAGTAGGCGCCGGGCTGGGGCTCTTCGGAGCCCGGCTCCGCGGCAGCAGCGGAGGGATCGGCGGTCGGCGTAGCGCCTGGCGCTCCTGCGGCCTCAGGGCCGTCAGTGCGATCGCCCGACCCCTCGCCAGCTTCTGCGGCGGCAGCCTTGGCGGCCTCTTCGCCGGCGGGATCATCAGCACCAGCCCCTTCTTCGTTGGTGGCGGCGTCGTCGTTGCTCCCACGCGCGCCTTCCTCGCTGGCGTGCTCAGTCTCCATTGGCTCCTCAGCAGATGGATCTGAAGAACGAAGAAGGGAGAAAAGTCAAGCAAAAATCCAAGAAAGGGAATTCAGAAGAAGAAGAACCCAAGGGAAGTTTTTAGACAAGCGGATTACCTGTACCAAGATCTGCAGTTGCGGTCTCAGCCGCCATGGGGTCGTTGGTGCTGTCCCTTGTCGGAGAGCTGCCCCTTGCCGGAGAGTTCTCCCTTGCCGGAGAACGCTCCCTTGCCGGGGACTCCTCCCTTGGCGGCATAGTTGAAGCAGATGGCGCTTCGGGAGCGGCTTCCGGGCCCTCCTGGTGAGGCTGCTCTGCTCCTACACAAATCCAACAGTCAAGATATCAGTAGAGAAAGGATCACCCATGCGCGCCTGATAGCAGGAAGTAAACTATAAACTTACGCTGGGGGCTGCGCTGGGGGCTGCTTTGGGGAGTAGTTGCCGGGTCCGTCAAGGTGGTCTCGGACACACCCCCTGCTGACCTGGTGGGGTCATCCTCGATGACGATCACCGCGGCCTTGGCTCTCTTCGCCGCTCTCTGGGCCAGCGTCCTGAAAAGGAATAGGTTCAGATTGAAGCAAGTCAGATACAAGACAAAAACAACAAGAATTGGAGAGCTACAAGAACACCAAAGAAACTTACTCTTCTTCCTCCTCGTCGGAGCTGAGCACCGAGAGATCGAAGTCCGGCTCCCATCCGGTGCGGCGAGGCGGAGGAATAGGATCCCTTGCCCGCTTGGCAGGGGCGGTGGCGGTGGACCGGGAAGATCCCGCTTCAGTTGCCGCTGCAGCGTGAGGCGCTCCCGCGGCAACATTGCTTGCCGCGGTAGAGCGTGTCGCACGGCTTGGCGGCTGTTGGCTCGTTTGCCGCCCCGCTATGTCCCCGGCCCTGCGGAGATGCCTTCTTGGCGGGGCCAGGGGCTCTGCCTGCGGCAAGCTGTCTGAAGGTTCGGGCTCTTCCTCGCCGGGCTCGCTCGGCTCAGCTTCAGAGCCGGCAAGATCTTCCTCGCCAGCAAACTCCGCGCGCTCGACAAGGCTTGCCGCCTCTGCTGCCTCTGCCTCCTCCATGGTGAACCTGAACTCGCCCGCGGCAACTGCTGCCGCCACCTCTTCCAGCCTGGTGGCGATGCGCTGCATCTCATCATCAGTGGTGTCGCGGGTGAGGCTCTTCTGCTCATCAGTGCGGACCGGCACTTCCACCAAGTCATCGAAGAACGCTTGTACGACGTCATCCGCAGGTTCTTGCCTAGTTGGGGTGAGTCCGTGCGAATCGCACAACGGCATCATTGCGCGGATCCGGTCAAGCGACGAATTGTTGCACAGCGGAACAACAGTCCGCCGCAACGTAAATGGGTGCTGAGGGTCGCGCTTGAACAGCTCCAAGAGCATCGCATCCAGCTCCAGGACGGTGAAGTTGAAATTGAGGCCCGGGCGCAGCCTCATGATGTCCGCCGAGTTCTTGAACTCCCAGGCAGGTCTCCCCCTCTCCTGCAGGGGAGCGATGTGGCGGCGAAGAAAGTCTGCGCCTACAGCGCCTACAGTGAGACCGGCAAGCCTGAGGCGAATGATTCGGGTGGTGGCGATCTTCAGCCTGTCGTCTTTCGGGGCCATGCTACTCCAATCGTTGCCGCCTACTATTGGGGCTTGGCGCACGGCAGTGAACGGCTGCGGGTTCTCCTCGACGATCCAGCACCACTCCGCTCTCCACTCCTCCCACTTGCTGCGGAGCTCACCCTCCAGGTACGCCTCCTTCTTGCCAACTCTCGAGATCCAGGCGATCCCTCCGGCAAGCGGCTCTCCTCTCTCGACCCGAGGCATGAAGAAATGGCGGAAAAGGGCTACATTTGGGTGGACTCCGACAAAGTTTTCGCACAAATGTGCGAAAACCGCCATGGTCAGAACAGCGTTGGGGGTGAAATCGAGGAGGCGGAACCCGTAGGTGTTCATGATGTCGCAGAAGAAATCAGAAAAGGGGGGGCAGAGCCCGCAGTAGAAGAACATCACGAAAAAGGGGTACCCGTTCGCAGCCAATCTCGAAGCGGTGGCCGGGAGTACCCTCGTGCGCGGATGCGCCCGCGTCTCCGTCGACTAGAAGAGATAGAAGTACTCCCTCAGCTCCTTCGCACCGAGCTGAGGGGAGAAGAGGGCCCGCTCCTTCCGCAGCGCCGCGAGCCGCTGCGCCTCGGCCGATTTCACGCCCTTCCCCTTGTCGGCTTTCGGAGCCATGGAGGAGGTGGCGAGGGAGATCGGCGGCGTTGGTTGCGCCGGTGGCAATGGGGGGCGGAGCGCTGTTCTCTTTTGGCTTTGAGAAGATGGGGGGAGCGGCGGAGATTTTTGGAGTCGGAGCAACAGACGGCGAGGTGGGCGAACTGCCCCTGTTTCCTCTGCTTATAAAGAGGGAGGGGGCGGACGTTTCGCCCTTCCGAATAAAGAAACACCCACGATCTCTCCCACGACGCCGCATTCAATGCGTGCCATTAAGGGAGGGTGCGGTGGATACGGGGCAAGATTCGGCGTGGCCCAGGCCGCGTGTGCCCGTGCCCTGTCTTGGGCCCGGCCCAACAGCGCTCGGCACCATGTATGGCCCAGGCCCGGGGGCTCCTGTCGGTGTACTAGAGTAGGGGTACCCTAGTATCCCGAACTTGTGCACGGGCAGTTGCAGCACCCCGCGGCAAAGCTTGCTGGGCGACCGCCAAGGTCCTCCGTGGTTCCCTTGGAGCCATTCAAGAACAAAGTATTTAAGCTCAGGAGACAAGGCCCCGGCAAGAGGAGCTTGCCGAGAAGGCCAACCAAGGCATCCCAAGGAACTTTCCGCGACGCGCCACGCGTCCTGGCAAGGCAACAAGGCCCCGGCAAGAGGAGCTTGCCGGGAAGACCAACCAAGGCATCTCGAGGCCCGGTGAGCGACAAGATTCCGGAACCGACAAGACAACGGCCGCGGCAATGCGCTTGCCGCGGCAGGCGGCCACCCTGTACCCACGCTCCAGCACATCCACCAACGTGTCGCTCTGGAGGCCTTTCCAGGCGCGCGTGGCGGGAGGCTGTGCAGCCAGCGGTGCGCGGTGGCATGCGAAGCTGACATGATCGCCATCGTGGCGAACGGTGGCACCCCTAACGGTCCTTTTCTGCACTGTTTGGGCGACACAGACGGGCATTTAATGCCCTTGTCCCCTGCCGTCAGGGTTAGGTAGGGAACACTGTACAAGCAACTGTACCAACCACCTCGTTTTTTTACATTTGTACCTTTGTTTACGTTGCCACCTGTCGGTGACCCCTTTAGCATATAAAAGGAGGCCCATGCGCAACGTAGAGGGGGTTCGGATCATTCGGAAGCCAGAGAAACACTTAGCTCACTCTCGAGCAAGAACATAATAGAATCAGACAAGCAGCAGTAGGAGTATTATCTCTCCGGAGAGCTCTGAAGCTGGGTAAACTGCTCATGTGCTTCGCCTCGATCTGCTCTTCGTGCGACCTCCGCCCCCCGCCGAACCGAAAGGGGCTCGGTCCGCCGACCCCATAGGTGTTCGTGGATCAGTTTCCCCGACAAAGGGCAATGTTATTATCTCTTTTCCACACTTGTGCTTCAAAGTAGCACCTTGTTCTTCATGTAGTGAGTCTCATATATTGTGCTTCAAAGTAGCACCACGTTCTTCATGTAGTGAGTCTCATAAGTTGTCTTTTTCATACTAGTGGGAATTTTTCATTATAGAACTTGACTTGTATATTCCTATGATGGGCTTCGTCAAATGCCCTAGGTCTTTGTGAGCAAGCAAGTTGGATGCACACCCACTAGTTTTCTTTTGTTGAGCATTCATTTGTAGCTCTAGTGCATCCGTTGCATGGCAATCCCTACTCCTTATGTTGACATCAATTGATGGGCATCTCCATAGCCCGTTGATTATCCTCATCAATGTGAGACTTTCTCCTTTTTTGTCTTCTCCACACAATCCCCATCATCATATTCTATTCCACCCATAGTGCTATATCCATGGCTCACGCTCATGTATTGCGTGAAGGTTGAAAAAGTTGAGATTATTTAAGTATGAAACAATTGCTTGGCTTGACATCTGGGGTATAGAAGTTGGGAACATCTTTGTGTGACGAAAATGAAGCATAGCCTAACTATATGATTTTGTAGGGATGAACTTTCTTTTGCCATGTTATTTTGGGAAGACATGATTACTTTGATTAGTATGATTGAAGTGTTACTATTTCTTTTATCAATATGAACTTTTATTTTGAATCATTTGGATCTGAACATTCATGCCACAATAAAGAAAATTACATTATGAATTATGCTTGGTAGCATTCCACATCAAAAATTCTCTTTTTATCATTTACCTACTCGAGGACGAGCAGGAATTAAGCTTGGGGATGCTTGATACGTCTCCAACGTATCTATAATTTTTGATTGTTCCATGCTATCATATTACCCCTTTTGGATGTTTATGGGCTTTACTTTACACATTTATATCATTTTTGGGATTACCTACTAATCGGAGGCCACACCCATATTGCTGTTTTTTTTGCCTATTTCAGTATTTCGAAGAAAAGGAATATCAAACGGAGTGCAAACGGAATGAAACCTTCGGGAGCGTGATTTTTGGAACGAACGTGATCCGGAGAGCTTGGAGTGTAAGTCAAGAAGCACCCAAGGCCCCCACGAGATAGGAGGCTGCGCCCCCCTATAGGGCGCGCCCCCTGTCTCGTGGGCCCCTTGGGCGAGCACCGACGTACTTCTTCCTCCTATATATACCTATGTACCCTGAAAACATCCAGGGGCACCATGAAACACAATTTCCACTGCCGTAACCTTCTGTATCCGTGAGATCTCATCTTGGAGCCTTCGCCGACACTCTGCCGGAGGGGGAATCAACCACGGAGGGCCTCTACATCAACATCCTTGCCCCTCCGATGAGTTGTGAGTAGTTTACCACAGACCTACGAGTCCATAGTTATTAGCTAGATGGCTTCTTCTCTCTTTTTGGATCTCAATACAATGTTCTCCCCTCTCTTGTGGAGATCTATTCGATGTAAACTCTTTTTGCGGTGTGTTTGTCGAGATCCGATGAATTGTGGGTTTATGATCAAGTTTATCTATGAATAATATTTGAATCTTCTCTGAATTCTTTTATGTATGATTGAGTTATCTTTGCAAGTCTCTTCGAATTATCAGTTTGGTTTGGCCTACTAGATTGGTTTTTCTTGCCATGGGAGAAGTGCTTAGCTTTGGGTTCGATCTTGCAGTGTCCTTACCTAGTGACAGAAAGGGTTGCAAGGCACGTATTGTATTGTTGCCATCGAGGATGACAAGATGGGGTTTATATCATATTGCATGAGTTTATCCCTCTACATCATGTCATCTTGCTTAATGCGTTACTCTGTTCTTATGAACTTAATACTCTAGATGCATGCTGGATAGCGGTCGATGTGTGGAGTAATAGTAGTAGATGTTGGGAGGAGTCGGTCTACTTGTCATGGACGTGATGCCTATATACATGATCATGCCTAGATAATCTCATAACTATGCGCTTTTCTATCAATTGCTCGACAGTAATTTGTTCACCCACCGTAATACTTATGCTATCTTGAGAGAAGCCTCTAGTGAAACCTATGGCCCCCGGGTCTATCTCATATCATATTTGCTTTCAATCTACTTTTATTTGCATCTTTACTTTTTGCATCTATATTATAAAATACCAAAAATATATTTATCTTATCTTACTATCTTTATTAGATCTCACTTTCGCAAGTGGCCGTGAAGGGATTGACAACCCCTTTATTGCGTTTGTTGCGAGTTCTCAGTTTGTTTGTGTAGGTGCGTGGGACTTTTGAGGAGCCTCCTACTGGATTGATACCTTGGTTCTCAAAACTGAGGGAAATACTTACGCTACACTTGCTACATCACCCTCTCCTCTTCGACGAAAACCAACACAAGCTCAAGACGTAGCAGAGCCCTAGATTGGTTTCGCCAGGTTCCGCCTCGAGACGGCGGCGCTTCGTCCCGAAAGCTTCCTTCTCATTTTTTCAGGGCAAAAGATTCATATAGCAAAAGATGGGCACCGGAGGCCTGCCAGGGGGCCCACGAGGCAGAGGGTGGGCGCGCCCGCCACAGTCGTGCACAGGGTGTGGCCCCCTCTGGTGCTTTCTTCACCCAATATTTTAAATATATTCCAAAACTGACTTTCATGGAGTTTCAGGACTTTTGGAGTTGTGCAGAATAGGTCTCTAATATTTGCTCCTTTTCCAGCCCAAAATTCCAACTGCCGGCATTCTCCCTCTTCGTGTAAACCTTGTAAAATAAGAGAGAATAGGCATAAGTATTGTGACATAATGTGTCAACCATAATGTAATAAATACCGATATAAAAGCATGATACAAAATTGACGTATCATTGAGTATGAACATTATATCTGGATCTTGTTGGATGCGAGACGATTATTCATTTAAATCAGAGAATAATGGTTGTTCTATTTATATGAGTAATATCTTTTATGGTCATGCACCCTTGAAGAGTGGTCTATTTTTGTTGAATCTTGATCGTAGTGATACACATATTCATAATATTGATGCCAAATGATGCAAAGTTGATAATGGTAGTGCAACATATTTGTGGCACTGCCGTTTAGTTCATATTGGTGTAAAGTGCATGAAGAAACTCCATGCGGATGGACTTTTGGAATCACTTGATTATGAATCATTTGATGCTTGCGAACCATGCCTCATGGGAAGGATGACTAAGACTCCGTTCTCCGGAACAATGGAGCGAGCCACTGACTTATTGGAAATAATACATACCGATGTATGCGGTCCGATGAGTGTTGAGGCTCGTGGCGGGTATCATTATTTTCCGACCTTCACAGATGATTTGAGTAGATATGGGTATATCTACTTAATGAAACACAAGTCTGAAGCATTTGAAAAGTTCAAAGAATTTCAGAGTGAAGCGGAAAATCATCGTAACAAGAAAATAAAGTTTCTACATTCTCATCGCGGAGGCGAATATTTGAGTTATGAGTTTGGTCTTCATTTAAAACAATGTGGAATAGTTTCACAACTCGCGCCACCTGGAACACCACCGCATAATTGTTGGGGATATTACCACTGGGCGTGAACCGGCCTACCTGGGCCGGGTTAACTTCATTAGTAGTGTAAAGGTGATTAAGCAGATGAAGGCCCAAGGCCTGTAGTCGGTTTAGAACCTGTAGCCGTAAACCGGCTTGGTATGTAAACTTGTATTGTAAGTTAGGAATAGAGAGAGACCAACCGGGATACGAGTATGAACCGGTGTGGGACTCTATGGACCGACGGGCGTCACCCGTGTATATAAGGGGACGACCCGGCGGCGGTTCAAGGAGAGACAACAACAACTCGAGCCTAGGCGAAGCTTGTTTGCTCCCTAGCCATCGAAACCACATCAATTCCATCACAACTAGACCTAGGCTTTTACCTTCATTGAAGGGGCCGAACTAGTATAAACCCTTGTGTCTTTGTGTCCGCTTTAACCCCTTCAAGTTAACCCGTAGCGATGGCTCCACGACTAAGTCCTTTCATGAGGACATCTGCGGTGACAAATCCACGGCAGTTGGCGCCCACCGTGGGGCTATCGCACGATGGTTTGACGATCTTGGAGGGCAAGCTCAAAGGACTCGAAGGCTATTCTGTGGGCCGGATGACCAAAAGTCGTCGCGGCAAGCTCTACATCGACGATGCAGGATGGGGTCCTGAAACCGGCTCGATCGAGTGTGGGTACCGGGTCCCCTTTGGTGGCATACACGTTTTTATCGACAAGATTGGTGAGCCTGGGCCTGAGCCGGACATCCGCACCGACCTTGTCGAGACGGCTCAGCGTGCGAGATCTACCCAGATTAAACCGGCCGTGAGGCGTGCCTTCGTGGGAGTCATCCACAGAGGAGAGCATGGGAACGAGTCAGAATATGGTAGCGAGACCGTCGTCTATTCCGGTGACGAGTCCTCAACTGGCGAGACAGAATCATTGTATCAGTTGCAAGACGACCAGATTAGGGGCTGTTCCGACAGCGACAGTATTCCGGACCCCCCTGAGCAGATCAACCGGGTTGGAATATTCATGGCCGGTACACAGGCGGCGAATCACTCTTTGACCACAGCAGCAATGCTCTCCGGATCAGCAGCAGCGGCGGCAGCAGGGGCAGGAGGCCTTGTGTGCCCGCCGGTTCAAGTTTTGTCTGACCTGTTTGATGCACTAGCTGTACTGATGGCAGAGGCCAATCCGGTGGATCAGGAGGCCCATGATGCAGAGAACGCAAAAGTGAGAGAGCCGATCGCACAAGCCAAAGCCAACTTGGCAGCAGAGAAGGACCGGATGGCCGCAGAGCGGGCCACTTTGGACGCCCAGGCCTATAAACTTATGCTCGACCAGAACGCATCACAGGAAGTCTTGAAGCGGAAGCACAGATCACGCCTGCCGTTAGGGTTCGACCCTCGAAATCTCTTTCACACTCCGGGAGCGGGAACCAGTAATCCGCCGGGGCACCTGGAGGTAAACCGGGTCGAGGCACCAGGGCCAGGAGCGACGGTCCAACCCCGCCTGATGGAACCCCCTCGGCAGAACATTGTGATTCCTCCGCCGGTCCAGACACCTCTGGGTCATTATTCTAATCCTATGGACAATCTTGTCGCAGCTGCTGCATGATTAGAGGCTATCCCGGTCGAAGGAGACTCTTCGCAAGCAATAGAGACGCGCCGGGATAAGGAGCTTCTCCGGACCGCTTTGATTCAATAGGAGGCATATTCATACAGCCGCGATCGGATTCATTCAACACCCCGTCCAAGCCGGAGCTATAGTAGGTGCCTGGATGAACCGGCCATATCAAGCAATGCGCGGGTCCGTGAAGCGGCCCGTGGCAATAACCCAGCCGGTGGTGTTCACGATGCTCAGGATGTAGTGGACCGGGCCCGGGCACGAAGGGAGGCCGAGTTAGCAGCACAAAACGAGGCGGATCAGCTCACACCGGTTCGTCCAACCACCTCTGTTGGGCCAGGGGTTGCATCTAGCTTGGGAGTACCCTGTTTAGTCCCCGCTTTATGCAATGTACGCCTGCCCAAGGACTTCAAGGGCCCGCGCAAGGTACCGAATTACACTGCTGATTTATCTCCAGAAGCGTGGGTAGAGAGTTATGAGATGGAAATGGAGATGCTGGATGTGGATGAGACCGCGTGTGCAAAGTACTTCACCATGATGCTTGAAGGCACAGCCCGTACTTGGTTGAAGGGCCTGCCGCCTAATTCTATCAGTTCATGGGCCCAGTTGCGGACCTGGTTTATCCAGAATTTCAAAGATACATGTAAGCAGCCTAAATCCATAGTAGACTTGGCGTCTTGTGTTCAGGAGGATGGAGAGTCAACAACCCATTGGGTACGCCGCGTGTCTGAAGTCTTGCACTCGTCGGACAGGATCAATGCTTACTCTGCGATCTTAACCCTGGAGGGCAATTGCCGGTTTAAGCCTCTAAAGCAAAAGTTAGGGCGTATGAAGCGGTTCTGTAATGATATGGGAACTCTCATGGCCGCTTTAGTGAAGTATGATGATTCTGATAGTACCAAGGATCCTGAGACTGACGATGACGAAGCAGGGAAGGGAAAGAAGAATGGCAACTCTAAGGGGCATCAATACAAACCGGTGGGCCAGGGAAACGGAGGCAAACGTAAGGCGGATGGCAGCCTGGACTTTGTGGCTAACACTAATGCGCAGGACAAGGGTCAGCGGCGCAGAGGTAAAGCGGCAAATCGTAATGGGGCTCCAAATCCTAACCCGCATCGTTTAAACTATTTGCTGAATCAGCCTTGCCCAAAACACGGGACGAAGGAGGCGCTGGCTAACCACCTTTGGAAGAATTGTTTCATTATGTAGGAATTTAAAAATTCTAATGCCTTCCGGTATAACCGTGGATCAGGTGGTGGCTCAGGATCCGGTTTCCATGGGCCGGGTCACGATGGAGCTTCCGGTTCAGGTTTCAATTAGGGCGGTAATAATGACCAGGATAATCAGAATGGTCAAGGGGGTTACAACCAACAGCAGCAGCAGCAGCGATCAGGTTACCAGAGCCAGCCAAAACAGTTGAACAATGGGCAGTATCACGTTTTCACAACTAGCTCAGATAAGCACGACCGGAAACTTCATAAGCGAGCAGTAAACTCTGTTGAACCGGCCGTACCACGTTATTTATGCTGGTCAGAGCAGCCTATCATGTGGAGCAGGGAGGATCACCCCTCCCGGGTTGACAATCCGGGCCAGTTGGCATTAGTGGTTGACCCTTAGGTGGGAGGTTATAAATTCACCAAGGTACTCATGGATGGAGGGAGCAGTATTAGCATCCTTTACTATGAGACATTCCGCCGCATGGGGCTAACAGACAAGGATCTCAGACTGTCTAATACGGTGTTCCATGGTGTGGTGCCTGGAAAATCAGCATATCCTGTTGGTAAGATAGCCCTGGAGGTGGCTTTTGGGGACGAGCACGATTCCTGATCCGAGACACTAACCTTTGAGGTGGTGAAGATCCGGAGCCCGTATCACGCCTTGTTTGGGCGGCCGGCTTATGCCAAGTTCATGGCACGGCCTTGTTACATCTATTTGCAGCTCAAGATGCTAGGTCACAAAGGGACAATAACGGTTCATGGGAGCCGCAAGGTTGCTTTGGAATGTGAGGAAGGTGATGCGGCCTATGCAGAGTCGGTTTGTGCCACGCAGGAGTTAAAATATTATAAGGACAATGTTGATCCGGCGGACATGACCCCTTTGAAGAAGCCAACGACAGAGCATGATTCAGATCTGAAGTTCAAATGAGCGGCTGAGACTAAGCTTGTTGATTTCATGCCTGGCGATTCGTCCAAGCAGTTCACTGTCAGTGCTAACTTGGACCCTAAATAGGAAAGCGCGCTCATCGAGTTCATTCATGAGAATCGGGACATTTTTGCATGGAAGCCTTCTGACATGCCAGGTGTACCGAGGGAACTCGCTGAGCACACTCTTAATGTGGATCCTAAGTATAAACCGATAAAGCAATTTCTCCGCCGGTTTAACGAAGAGAGGCGCAAAGCTATTGGGGAGGAGGTAGCCAGGCTCTTAGCAGCTGGTTTTATCATTGAAGTGTTCCATCCAGAGTGGCTTGCTAATCCGGTGCTGGTTCTTAAGAAAAATGGCACTTGGCGTATGTGTGTGGATTATACGGATCTTAACAAGGCTTGTCCAACGGATCCTTTTGCCCTCCCCCGCATTGACCAGATTATTGATGCCACGGCGGGTTGTGAGCGCTTGAGTTTTTTGGATGCATATTTTGGGTATCATCAGATCAAAATGGCGGTTAAGGACCAGGAGAAGACGGCGTTTATTACTCCCTTTGGAGCCTTCTGCTATGTATCTATGCCTTTTGGGCTCAAGAGCGCCTAAGCCACTTATCAAAGATGTGTATAGAATTGCCTGCATAAACAGATCGGCCGCAATGTGCACGCCTATGTGGATGATATTGTAGTCAAGTCAAGGCAGAAGGAGACGCTGGTTGATGATTTAAAGGAAACCTTTGACAACTTGCGGGTTTACAAGATGATGCTTAACCCTGCCAAATGTGTCTTTGGTGTTCCGGCAGGCAAGTTACTGGGCTTTCTTGTGTCCAACAGAGGAAGTGAGGCTAATCCGGAGAAGATTACGGCCATTACCTCCCTGGCTAAACCGAAGTGTATCAACGATGTTCAGCGGTTGGCGGGTCGGATCGCCGCACTGAGCCGGTTTATCAGCCGCCTCAGAGAGAAGGCCATCCCTTTATACCAGATGTTGAGAAAGACAAATCAATTCATCTGGAGTCCAGCTGCTGATGAAGTGTTGGAGGACTTGAAGCGGCAATTAGCCAATCTGCCCGTTCTTGCCGCTTCGGTCGACAAGGAGCCGTTATTGTTATACGTAGCGGCCAATGCTCATGCAGTTAGCGTGGCTATTGTGGTAGAACGCAAGGAGGCAGGCAAGGAATATCTGGTTCAGCGACCGGTTTACTATATCAGCGAGGTGCTTATTGAATCCAAGCAAAGGTATCCGCATTGGCAGAAGCTGGTATATGGAATTTTCATGGCAAGCCGGAAGCTGAAGCAATATTTCCAAGGGCACCCTATCATAGTGGTCAGTTCAGCTCCCTTGGGCGATATCATACAGAACCGGGAGGCGACTGGCCGGATTGCCAAGTGGGCTATAGAACTTGGGCCGCACGAATTGAAGTACGTACCCCGGACGGCGGTGAAGTCTCAAGCACTTGTTGATTTCATCAATGATTGGACAGAGTTGCAAGCACCAGAGGAGAAACCGGATCACACATATTGGACTATCCATTTTGATGGATCCAGGCAATTGGAAGGCTCGGGGGCTGGAGTCGTGTTAACTTCCCCACGAGGTGATAAGTTTTGTTATGTTCTCCGCTTAATGTTCCCTTGTACTAATAATGCAGCTGAGTATGAAGCCTTGCTCCATGGTCTCCGGATGGCTAAGGAGATGAATCTAAGTCGGGTTTAAGTGCTTCGGTGACTCGGACCTCGTAGCTCAACAGGTGTCTGGCACTTGGGATTCTAAAGACCCACTCATGGTTGCATATCGTCGTGAGGTGGATATTGTTGCAGGTCACTTCAAGGGTTATCAGGTGGATCACGTGGATCGTTGAAAAAATGAAGCGGCGGACTCTTTAAGCCGGTTGGGCTCTCAGCGTAAACCGGTCCCGCCTAATGTCTTTCTTGATGTGTTGCACAATCCGTCAGTCAAGCTCCTAGGTGAAGCGGATTTGGCTATTCCTGATCCGTAGGCTCAATTGGTGGCAGCCCTGCATGTTATATCGGATTGGACAGTTCCCTATCTTGCGTACATGAACCGGGGAGAGTTGCCAGAGGATGAGACTCTAGCCAGGCAGATAATCCGGCGATCCAAATCTATGACAATTATCAATGGCGAATTGCATCATTGCAGTGTATCAGGGGCGTTTCAACGCTGCATCTCTCCTGAGGAAGGTTGTGAAATTTTACGCGAAATCCATGAAGGGGATTGTGGTCACCACGCCGGTTCAAAGTCTCTGGTGGCTAAGGTGTTTCGTCACGGGTTTTACTGGTTGACGGCTAATGCTGATGCGGAGGACTTGGTTAAACGGTGTGATGGCTGTCAGAAATTTTCAAGGCGTGCTCATGTGCCGGCTCAAGAATTGAGGATGATTCCAATTATTTGGCCATTTGCGACTTGGGGGCTGGATATGGTCGGACCTTTTAAAAGGTCCAAGGATAAGAAAACCCACCTTTTGGTGGCAGTTGACAAGTTTACCAAGTGGGTTGAAGCGGAGCCTGTCAGCAAGTGTGATGCAGCTACAGCGGTTCAGTTCATTAAAAAAGTGATTTTCCGGTTTGGCTTTCCACACAATATCATTACTGACAATGGTACCAATTTATCCAAGGGTGCTATGAAGGAATTCTGTGAACGTGAGCACATCAGACTGGACGTATCGTCAGTGGCTCACCCCCAGTCCAATGGGCAGGCAGAATGAGCTAATCAAGAGATCTTGCGAGGCATCAAAGCCCGGCTTATGGTTCCACTGCAAAGAACACCGGGATGTTGGGTTGAAGAACTACCATCTGTATTATGGAGTATCAACACTACGCCCAACCGATCCACAGGATACACACCGTTTTTTATGGTCTACGGAGTAGAGGCGGTTCTCCCTAGTGATATCCGGCACGATTCGCCTCGTGTGGCGGCTTATGTTGAAGCGGACAATGAGACAGCATGGCAAGATGCTTTGGACCTATTAGATGAGGAGCGTGACATAGCGGCTGCCCGCTCGGCGATTTATCAACAAGATCTTCGTCGCTATCACAGTCGCCGGGTCAGAACCAGAACTTTTCAAGAAGGAGATTTGGTGCTTCGGCTCATCCAAGATCAGACGGATATGCACAAGTTATCCCCACCTTGGGAGGGACCTTTCGTGGTTAGAAAGAATCTGCACAATGGGTCGTACTATCTGATTGATATTCGAGAGCATAAAGACTCACGTACATCAGAGGAGGAGACCAACAGGCCGTGGAATATAGCTCATCTTCGGCCTTATTACACTTGAGCTATTGGCTCTATCCATGTACATATTATGGCAGTGTATATATTATCATTGAAATAATAAAACCGGAGCCTCAGCTAAAGCGGGGTCTCTGTCCTTTCATATCATGCGTGGTTACATGGAGTGGTTCTGTTTTAAAACGGCCTCCGGTTTACCCCTTGAAATTTGCTTTTCAAAGCAGTTTTGTGATATCACTTGGGGCCTTGGTCGTGTCCGAACCAACGCGACACCTTTTGATAGGCGAAAGCCACCAGATCACTTGGGGACATGGTCAAGTCTGAACCAGTCATGCCTCTTGATCGGCCTAAGGCCACAAAATCACTTGGGGGCTTGGTCGAACCCGAACCATTGCCACGCCTCTTGATCGGCATAATTGCCACGGTTTCATTTGGGGACCTGGCTGACTTGAACCATTGTCACTCCTATTAGGGGCTTGGTCCTGTCCGATCACGGTAACACCATTGGATCAGCTCAGTAAAGCATGTTTTTGCAAACGGTTTTTATCATTGCCTTTGCTGCCATATTTCTTTTATGACTATTCTTCAATTTTTTGTTGTGTTTCCTTTGAACCAACAACACTTTTTTACCGGTTCAGCTTACGGAAATCGGTTCATTGGTATTCCGGAGAAATATGCCCGGTTTAACTTTCCTGTTAACATCATGAAGTAGCAGGGGGGCTCATAATGACCCAACACGATTTTCAAGGGAATTGTTTTCTCCCCTTTGATGATCACGGTTTATAAATACTCTGTTTCAAGCCTGGCTAAGCCAACTTCATGCCCAGCGATGGTAGGTATTTTGTATCGCATATTTGATTATATGTTTTGAGTACATTGATATATATATATCAAGGTTATAAACCGGTTGGCGGTATAACCGCCACCGCAGTTCAAGATTTTCTGATTGCAGGAAATATAATTAAGGATTTCAAGCAAAAGCATCAGTACTTATGCACGAAGGCATATTTCGAGACAGAAGTATTGACTATCCTATTACAAGGCAACGCGGTGCCCAAATAAGATCATTGTTGTTCCGGCGGATCATAATAAATCAGTTATGTAAACCGGCTTCTGGTTCAAGCTTGCTCATCAAACCGGTCTGATGGTTGTGGGTCGTCCCGCGCTACTTCAGCTTCCTCATCTCTATCCATTGGCTGGAAATCAACAGTGGACCATTCGATTCCCATTAAAGCTTGAAAGATAGCTTCTTCATGGATCAGAGAAGACGGTTCAATATCAGGAGCGTAAGTATGCTTACGAATGGGAGGAATCAGATTTTCCGCTTCAGGAGTTGGTGCAGGCACTCGTTTGTTCTGGTCATTGTACTGAGCTTGATAATGCGACAAGTCTGCCTCTTCAGCCAATTGACAAGCCAGAGGGCGTACTGCACGGTTTATCACCCTCAAATCATCTTCATTGAACTCTGAGCCATCTTCCTTCAAGCTGGGATAGCCTTCAGCTGCTTCAATTGGATCGAAATCCGGCACCCAAGCTTTTGCCCGGATCAAGGCATTAATGGCTCTGGTTCGAGCAGCAGATTTCTTTAGTTCTTCAATCCGGGCAGGAAGCATTGACAACCTATTAAGAGTGTCTTGGATTAAGGAAGGTGCCAGATTGTTATGCGATACAGTGGTGATGATCCGTTGCGCTCCGGTATACAGTTGTTCAATTAAAGTGTAGGCAGCCTTCAATTTCTTTCGAACATCTGACCCTAAGTGACCAATGCGTGTACCTGTAACAATACAACAAAGATCACAAACCGGATTTATTATAAGCAGGCCAGAGTTGTTCACGCAATCCAAAGGGACTTACCAAAGATAGCAGCGGTCATGGAATGTACTTGCCGCTTTACGGCGGTCAGCTCATCTACCACCGGTTTAAGAGCAGCTTCAGCGTTTTCAGCTCTTTTTATTAAATCGGCCTTCTCAGTGGCCCAATCAGTCCGCTCCTTCTCAAAGCCCTCCTTCAGCTGTTCTGTCACACTCAAAGCGCTGGTTAATTCTTCCCTTGCCTTGTCAGTTTTAGCTTGCTGGGTTTTCAAAATTTCCTGCAGATCAGTAATCCGGTCTTCTTTGATCTGCACTTCAGCCTGCATAAAGACAGTGCTTGGCTTTCAACAAACGGTACAAGAATTTGAAGTACCAACCACATAACAAGTTATATGCTTGATACTTGGGGGCTAATGCACCTTCAATTTTCATCTGTTACTAAATTGCAAGTCCCAAGCTCAATACAGGTATTCAACTTGGCACTTGGGGGCTAATGGCTATTTGCTCAATTATGTTCTGATGTTAGAATCTTTATTGGAGTCCCGGTTTAACTATACTAAGTTGAACTGGCCCTTGGGGGCTACATTGATGGAGTTCAAAGTATTGAGGACTATATTCAAGTCCCGGTTTGAAGAAGATTACAAACCGGCCCTTGGGGGCTAGGAGGATTAATACAGTGGCAGTAATTAAAGAAAGAAGAAGCATAAGGAAGTTACCTCAAATTTATCTCTCATCATCTTTACCATGCCAGCTTCACAGTCACGACTAGTGTATAACCGGTTCAAGTAACCAGAATGAAGATCTCGGCCACTCAGAGCAGCATATGTTTCCGGATCAACATCCCATTTGCCTTTGTTCATGGCAGAGAAATCCTCTTTGACAGTATGCTTAGCTAAAGCGACAGGATTCCCTGGTTCAGAGTGACCTACGCTGGTAATTACAACATCATCATCCTTGGACTCGCCGGTTTGCGTTGGCGCGGTCGGTTTATCGGCAGGCTTTGAAGGGCTGCAGGATCTATCAATCCGGACGGAGCTGGCAGGCTGATCAGCAGGGACTGAGGTATCGATAGGCCTTTTATCAGTAACGGTATCATCTCGCAAAGGAGGATCATTGGGAATATCCTCAGGAACGAACGCTTCAAGATCCGGTGTTTTATCCTGCTCAGGGGCAGTGTCTTCCTCGGCCTCTTTATTAAGGCGGGCTTTCTTGCTTGGTTTAGGTTTAGCCCTGGAAGAGAAACAAAGAGTCAGGGAGCAGCATAAGTTATAACATGGTATACCGGAAGCATATATTCAGTCTAGCTTACCCAAGAACCGTTTTCAGTGGTGGCAGCTGAGTGGCCGACGATTCACCAGAGGAAGAATGGGAAGTAACCTGATAATCAGAGTCGGACGGATTAAGAGGTTGACGAATGAAACCCGCTTTAGGAGGTAAATTAATAAAAAGGTCGGAGACCTCGGAGCGGCGTTTTCGAACCGGATTGTTTGGTAAACCGGCGGAGGTAACTACCTGGCCGCTGTGCCGGGTTGTGCGGAGAGCTTCATGTTGCCGAGTCTTCATAAGAAATTTGGGATCCAAGTAAGCAAGAGGATGAGAAAATTTAATTTTCCGGTTTGCCTGGCGAAATTTTGGCAAAGGCAAAGGATCTGAATCGGAAGAGAGAATAGTTACCTCAGCAACATCAGCATTACTGGCTTCAGCGTCGTCCTGACAAGTATCATTATCAATAAGGCGTGTAAAAAGTAAGCCTAGTGAATCGAGTTCTACCTCAGGGTCCGAGTTACCCACATCATCATCAACAGCCGGATCAGATGAAGCAGTGGTTTTCCTCTTCTTAGCAGGCTTCTTAACAACCTTGGTTTTTAGCCGGGTTGGCCGTTCTGTCTTCTCCGGTTTGTCTTGTGGAAGCTTCTTGCTCCAAAACGGATTATCACCCTGGTTAAGCAGCAATTAATGTCAGACAGAGATAGCAATAACAGGTTTAGTAAAAAGTACAATTAAAATCTTACAGCTGGCGGTTTGTTGGTAGCACAGAAAGGGGCCAGGCCGGTTTGAGCGCAGAGGTGCTCCGGTTCGTTCAGCATTTTCTTCATAGCCTCTGTGACTTCATCATCAGAGAGCTGAATGTTGGTGTGTCGGAGTGGGTCATCAATGCTACCAGTATACTTGCACATTAAACCGGAGCGCCGGCTGAGAGGCAGTATGCTCCATGATATCCAACAGCGTGCGAGATCAACTCCTGTTAGACCGTTGGCCATGAAGGCTCGGAGCTTGGATAATTGCGGAGCGTATTTACTCCTCTCCTTGGCACTTAACCTTTGTGGGAAGGGGTGTGTATTGCTGAGCCGTTCCGGACGAAAGCCAGGCAAAGGATTTTCATCACCAGGGGAAGTATCTTTGCAGTAAAACCATGTTGCATTCCATTCCTTGGGGTGACTGTGTAGTTTGGCATGGGGATAAGTGATTTCTTTCCTTTTCTGAATTGCCATACTGCCCAATTCGGTATTGGGACCGTCAGTGAATTCTGTGCGGCGGTTTAAGTGGAAGCAGTCTCTGAACAATTCAACTGTGGGCTTCTCTTGAAGGTACACCTCACAGAGCACTTGGAAGTGACATAGGTTGGTAACAGAATTGGGGCCAATATCTTGTGGGCGAAGTTGAAAATTGGCTAGTACGTCCCGGTAAAATTTGGAGCCGGGCGGTTTGAAGCCCCGGGCTAAGTGATCCGCAAAGATCACAACCTCTCCCTCTTGAGGTGTGGGAGGACATTCATTGCCAGGAACCCTCCAGTGGATAGTCTCTTTGCTGTCTAAAGCACCGATCGAAACTAAATCGTCCAGCTGAGTTGCTGTGACGCGAGAAGGAACCCAGTTGCACTCATATACTTGTTTGGCCATGATGAGGTCTACAAGAAATAAGTGATTTTGGTTCAAGAATGCGCTGGTATGAACAATGTTAAACCGGAGGCAGTACCTTTAAACTGGATTTTTATGCAGTGGCATCATTTGGCTACAGAAGTCTGGCGGTTCAACAAGGGGACTAATGGTATCTACCGGTTTATTAACTATTTCTATATTAAGTTAAACCGCCTGATCTAAATATTGAAAGCAATTGAGGTTGCGGATGGCTAAGTATGCAGAAACAGGTTTCACAAGGTCTTATTGCAGCAATGGATCTGAAGCAAGTTCAGAAAAACAGAAAATATTCAGAAGATTAAAGCAGAACGGAAGTGAATCAATGGGCAGGTATGTAGATGAGATCTATGGACTTGAGCGTGAAACTATAGGCGGATACTAAGAAGCTACTGCTGGTCAGAGCAAGGTTTCACAAATATGTTCAGGAATCTAGGTGCGAGTACGAACAAGTGATGAACACGGCAAGAACATGAAACCCTAGAGTGGATCTATGTTAAGAAGAACAGAAGACTTACCTGAGTTGAAGAAGACGCGGAAGGCTACCACAGTGCTCTGGTACGTTCAGGTTGATGCAGCGGCCCAAGACGGTGCAGAGGTCAACGGCGGCGGCGGAGCTCCGAGGCTGGCGACGCGAGGAAGACGAAGAGAAAGAGACGAAGGGGAGAAAAGGAAATGACCCTTCGGTCCTATTTATAAGGCAAAGGACGTGTGTCAGGCGCGCGAATCCAGGAGCCACAAGATTCGGACGTGGAGTTGTTGCCTTGGGTATCACAGAAGGCGTTATAAATATTGAACTTCATGATGATGTCATGCCGGTTTACAGCAACCAGAGATGATGACGACATGGCGGTTTACCAATTACCAGAAGATGTTGAAGACAAAGATTTTTGTGAAGGATTGACATGAACCAGTTCAAATCAATCTGGGGCCTAATGTTGGGGATATTACCACTGAGCGTGAACCGGCCTACCTGGGCCGGGTTAACTTCATTAGTAGTGTAAAGGTGATTAAGCAGATGAAGGCCCAAGGCCTGTAGTCGGTTTAGAACCTGTAGCCGTAAACCGGCTTGGTATGTAAACTTGTATTGTAAGTTAGGAATAGAGAGAGACGAACCGGGATACGAGTATGAACCGGTGTGGGACTCTGTGGACCGACAGGCGTCACCCGTGTATATAAGGGGACGACCCGGTGGCGGTTCAAGGACAGACAACAACAACTCGAGCCTAGGCGAAGCTTGTTTGCTCCCTAGCCATCGAAACCACATCAATTCCATCACAACTAGACGTAGGCTTTTACCTTCATTGAAGGGGCCGAACTAGTATAAACCCTCGTGTCTTTGTGTCCTCTTTAACCCCTTCAAGTTAACCCGTAGTGATGGCTCCACGACTAAGTCCTTTCATGAGGACATCTGCCGTGACAAATCCACGACAATAATGGTGTGTCTGAATGTCGTAACCGTACTCTATTAGATATGGTGCGATCTATGATGTCTCTTACCGATTTTCTGAAGGAAATATGCCCTAGAGGCAATAAGAAAGTTGTTATTTTATATTTCCTTATATCATGATAAATGTTTATTATTCGTGCTAGAATTGTATTAACCGAAAACTTGATACATGTGTGGATACATAGACAAAACACCGTCTCCCTAGGAAGCCTCTACTAGACTAGCTCGCTAATCAAAGATGGTTAAGTTTCCTGACCATAGACATGTGTTGTCATTTGATGAATGGAATCACATCATCAGGAGAATGATGCGATGGACAAGACCCATCCGTTAGCTTAGCATAATAATCGTTCAGTTTTATTGCTATTGCTTTCTTTATGTCAAATACATATTCCTTTGACTATGAGATTATGCAACTCCCGGATTCCGGGGGAATACTTTGTGTGCTATCAAACGTCACAACGTAATTGGGTGATTATAAAGATGCTCTACAGGTATCTCCGAAGGTGTTTGTCGGGTTGGCATAGATCAAGATTAGGATTTGTCACTCCGAGTATCGGAGAGGTATCTCTGGGCCCTCTCGGTAATGCATATCAAAATAAGCCTTGCAAGCAATGTGACAAATGAGTTAGTTGCGGGATGATGCATTACGGAATGAGTAAAGAGACTTGCCGGTAACGAGATTGAACTAGGTATGAAGATACCGACGATTGAATCTCGGGCAAGTAACATACCGATGACAAAGGGAATAACATATGTTGTCATTACAGTATGACCGATAAAGATCTACGAAGAATATGTGGGAACCAATATGAGCATCCGGGTTCCGCTATTGGTTATTAATCGGAGAGGTGTCTCTGTCATGTCTACATAGTTCTCGAACCCGTAGGGTCCGAACGCTTAATGTTCGATGACGATTTTGTATTATATGAGTTATGTGATTTGGTAACCGAATGTTGTTAGGAGTCCCGGATGAGATCACGGACATTATGTGGAGTCTCGAAATGGTCAAGAGGTAAAGATTCATACATAGTATGATGATATTCGGACACCGGAAGTGTTCTGGGGGTACCGGGTACATATCGGGTCAGCGGAAGGGGTTCCGGGCATTCCCCCGGCAACTACATGGGCCTAATGGGCCAAGAAGGTGACAAACCAGCCCCTAGGGGGCTGTTGTGCCCCCATGTAAGCCAAATAAGGGGGAAGAAAGAGGGGAAGAGAGAAAGGAAGGGGAGCAATCTGGCCTACCCCTTCCTTCTCTCCTCCCTCCTCCTTCCTTCCCCCTTCGGATAAATATGGAAGGGGGGAGGCCGAATAGGGAGGCGCCCAAGTAGGATTCCTCCTACTTGGGGCACCCCCTTGGCTGCCTCTCCTCCCCTCCAACCTATATATATGAGGGGGGCACCGCTAGAACACAGATCAACAATTGTTAGCCGTGTGCGGCGCCCCCCTCCATAGTTTATGCCTCCGGTCATATTCATGTAGTGTTTAGGAGAAGCCCTGCGCGGATCACTTCACCATCATCATCACCACACTGTCGTGCTGAAGAAACTCTCCCTTGACACTTTGCTGGATCAAGAGTTTGAGGGACGTCATTGAGCTGAACATTTGCAGAACTCGGAGGTGTCGTACGTTCAGTGCTTGATCGGTCCGAATGAGAAGAAGTTCGACTACATCAACCACGTTGGAAAACGCTTCTGCTTTCGTTCTACGAGGGTACATGGACATACTCTCCCCCTCTCCTTGCTATGCATCTCCTAGATAGGTCTTGTGTGAGCGTAGGAATTTTTTTGAAATTGCCTGCTACATAATCCAACAGTGGCATCCGAGCCAGGTCTATGCATAGATGATATGCATGAGTAGAACACAAAGAGTTGTGGATGGTGATCATCATACTGCTTACCACCAATGTCTTATTTTGATTCGGTGGTATTGTTGGATGAAGCGGCCCGGACCAACCTTACTTGACCACGTTCATGAGACCGGTTCCACCGACAGACATGCAACTAATTTTGCATAAAGGTGGCTGGCGGGTGTCTGTTTGTCCAACTTTAGTTGAATCGAATTTGACTGCGGCCGGTCCTTGTTGAAGGTTAAAACAACAAACTTGATAAGTCACCATTGTGGTTTTGGTGCGCAGGTAAGAACGGTTCTTGCTAGAAGCGCGTAGCAGCCACATAAAACTTGCAACAAGAAAGTATAGAACGTCTAACTTGTTTTTGCAGGGCATGTTTTGATATGATATGGTCAAGACATGATGTGATATACGTTATTGTATGAGATGATCATGTTTTGTAAAAGTCACTAGCAACCGGTAGGAGCCTTATGGTTGTCTCTTTATTGTATGAAATGCAAATGCCATGTAATTGCTTTACTTTATCACTATGCATTAGCGATAGTTGTAGAAGCAATAGTTGGCGAGACGAGAACGACGCTACGATGGAGAACAAGGTGTCAAGCTGGCGACGATGGAGATCATGACAGTGCTTTGGAGATGGAGATCAAAAGCACAAGATGATGATGACCATATGATGTCACATATTTTGATTGCATGTGATGTTTATGTTTTATGCATCTTATTTTTCTTAGTACGGCAGTAGCATTATAAGATGATCCCTTAACTAAATTTCAAGGTATAAGTGTTCTCCCTGAGTATGCACCATTGCGACAGTTCTTCGTGTTGAGAAACCACGTGATGATCAGGTGTGTTAGGATCTATGTTCACATACAATGGGTGCAAGACACTTTTGCACATGCGGAATACTCGGGTTAAACTTTACGAGCCTCGGAACACTGGAGACCGAAAGGTCGAACGTGAATCATATAGTAGATATGATCAACATAGAGATGTTCACCATTGATGACTACTCCATCTCACGTGATGATTGGACATGGTTTAGTTGATTTGGATCACGCATCATTTAGTTGACTTGAGGGATGTCTATCTAAGTGGGAGTTGTTAAGTAATTTGATTAATTGAACTTAATTTATCATGAACTTAGTCCTGATAGTATTTGCATATCTATGTTGTAGATCAATAGCTTGCGTATAGCTTCCCTATTTTATTTTTTGATATGTTCCTGGAGAAAACTAAGTTGAAAGATGATAGTAGCAATGATGTGGACTAGGTCCGTAATGCACCGCTAGGTGACAGACCTATTGCAGGAGCAGATGCAAACGTTATAAATGTTTGACAAGCTCGGTATGAGGACTACTTGATATTTTAGTGCACCATGATTTATGGCATAGAACCGGGACTTCAAAAATATTTTGAATGCCATGGAGCATATGAGATGTTCCTAGAGCTGAAAATGATATTTCAGACTCATGCCCATGTTAAGAGGTCTGAGACCTCTGACAAGTACTTTACCTACAAGATGGAGGAGAATAGCTCAGCTAGTGAGCATGTGCTAAGAACGTCTGGGTACTACAATCTCTTGAATCAAGTGGGAGTTAATCTTCCAGATAAGATAGTGATTGACAGAGTTCTCTAGTCACTATCACCAAGTTACTAGAACTTCGTGATGAACTATAATATGCAAGAGATGACAAAAATGATTCTCAAGCTCTTTGCGATGCTGAAATCGGTGAATGTAGAAATCAAGAAATAGCATCAAGTGTTGATGGTTAACAAGACCACTAGTTTCAAAAGGGAAAAGGAAAAGAAAGGGAACTTCAAGAAGAATGACAAGCAAGTGGCCACTCCCGTGAAGAATCCCAAAGCTAGACCTAATCCTTAAACTGAGTGCTTCTACTGCAAAGGAAATGGTCACTGGAAGCGGAACTACTCCAAATGCTTAGCGGATAAGAAGGATGGCAAAGTGAACAAAGGTATATTTGATATACATGTTATATATTGATATGTACTTTACTAGTGTTCATAGCAACCCCAAGGTATTTGATACTAGTTCAGTTGCTAAGATTAGTAACTCAAAATAGGAGTTGCAAAATGAAAAGAGACTAGTTAAGGGGGAGGTGACGATGTGCGTTGGAAGTAATTCTAAGGTTGATAAGATCACCATCGCACAGTCCCTCTACCTTCGGGATTAGTGATGGACCTAAATAAATTTTATTTAGTGATTGCATTGAGCATGAATATGATTGGATCATGTATATAGCAATACTGTTCTTCTGTAATTGTTGTTTTGTTTACATGAATAAAACCTTCCATGGTCATACATCCAATGTAAATGGTTTCTTGAATCTCGATCGTAGTGATACACATATTCATAATATTGATGCCAAAAGATGCAAAGTTAATAATGATAGTGCAACATATTTGTGGCACTGCCGTTTAGGTCATATTGGTGTAAAGCGCATGAAGAAACTCCATGCGGATGGACTTTTGGAATCACTTGATTAGGAATCATTTGATACTTGCGAACCATGCCTCATGGGCAAGATGACTAAAACTCCGTTCTCCGAAACAATGAAGCGAGCCACTGAGTTATTGGAAATAATACATACTGATGTATGCGGTCCGATGAGTGTTGAGGCTCGCGGCGGGTATCATTATTTTCTGACCTTCACAGATGATTTGAGCAGATATGGGTATTTCTACTTAAGGAAACACAAGTCTGAAACATTTGAAAAGTTCAAATAATTTCAGAGTGAAGTGGAGAATCATCGTAACAAGAAAATAAAGTTTCTACGATCTGATCACGGAGGCAAATATTTGAGTTACGAGTTTGGTCTTCATTTAAAACAATGTGGAATAGTTTCACAACTCACACTACCTGGAACACGACAACGTAATGGTGTGTTCGAACGTTGTAACCGTACTTTATTAGATATGGTGCGATCTATGATGTCTCTTACCAATTTACCACTATCGTTTTGGGGTTATGCATTAGAGGCAGCTGCATTCACGTTAAATAGGACACCATCTAAATCCATTGAGATGACACCGTATGAATTATAGTTCGGCAAGAAACCTAAGCTATCATTTCTTAAAGTTTGGGGTTGCGATGCTTATGTGAAAAAGCTTCATCCTGATAAGCTCCCAAATCAGAGAAATGCCTCTTCATAGGATACCCAAAAGAAACCGTTGGGTACACCTTCTATCACAGATCCAAAGGCAAGATCTTTGTTGCTAAGAATGGATCCTTTCTAGAGATGGAGTTTCTCTCAAAAGAAGTGAGTGGGAGGAAAGTAGAACTTGATGAGGTAATTGTACCTTCTCTCGAATTGGAAAGTAACTCATCACAGAAAACCGTTCCCGTTATGCCTACACCAACTAGAGAGGAAGCTAATGATCATGATTATGAAACTTCAGATCAAGTTACTACCGAACCTCATAGGTCTACCAGAGCACATTTCGCACGAGAGTGGTACGGTAATCTTGTCCTGGAAGTCATGTTACTAGACCATGACGAACCTACGAACTATGAGGAAGCGATGATGAGCCCAGATTCCGCAAAATGGCTTGAGGCCATGAAATATGAGATGGGATCCATGTATGAGAACAAAGTATGGACTTTGGTTGACCTGCCTGATGATCAACAAGCCATAGAGAATAAATGGATCTTCAAGAAGAAGACTGACGCTGATGGTAATGTTACTGTCTACAAAGCTCGACTTGTTGCAAAAGGTTTTCGACAAGTTCAAGGAGTTGACTACGATGAGAATTTCTCACCCGTAGCGATGCTTAAGTCTGTCTGAATCATGTTGGCAATTGCCACATTTTATGAAATCTGGCAAATGGATATCAAAACTACATTCCTTAATGGATTTATTATAGAAGAGTTGTATATGATACAACCAGAAGGTTTTGTCAGTCCTAAAGGTGCTAACAAAATGTGCAAGCTCCAGTGACCCATCTATGGAGTGGTGCAAGCATCTCGGAGTTGGAATATACACTTTGATGAGTTAATCAAAGCATATAGTTTTATACAGACTCGCGGTGAAGCCTGTATTTAAAAGAAACCGAGTGGGAGCACTACAGCCTTTCTGATAAGTATATGTGAATGACATATTTTGATCGGAAATGATGTAGAATTTTCTGGAAAGCATAAAGGAGTGTCTGAAAGGATTTTTCAAAGAAAGACCTCGGTAAAGCTGCTTACATATTGGGCATCAAGGAGTTAGATCATTAGCAAGGGGTTACAGTAGTGATCGAGGAGTAGATCATTGGACAACGGTCAAAATTATCCTTAGGTACCTAAAGAGGACTAAGGAAATATTTCTCGGTTATGGAGGTGACAAAGAGTTTGTCATAAAGGGTTACATCAATGCAAGCTTTGACACTGATCCGGATGACTCTGAGTCTCAATCTGGGTACATATTGAAAGTGCGAGCAATTAGCTAGAGTAGCTCCATGCAAAGCATTCTAGACACAGAAGTTTGCAAAATACATACGGATCTGAATGTGGCAGACCCGTTGACTAAACTTCTCTCACAAGCAAAACATGATCACACCTTAGTACTCTTTGGGTGTTAATTAATCACATAGCGACGTGAACTAGATTATTGACTCTAGTAAACCCTTTGGGTATTGGTCACATGGCAATGTGAACTCTGAGTGTTAATCACATGAAGTTGTGAACTAGTGGTGTCAAATCACATGGCAATCTGAACTAGATTATTGAATCTAGTGCAAGTGGGAGACTGAAGGAAATATGCCCTAGAGGCAATAATAAAGTTGTTATTTTATATTTCTTTATATCATGCTAAATGTTTATTATTTATGCTAGAATTGTATTAACCGGAAACCTTATACATGTGTGGATACATAGACAAAACGTTGTGTCCCTAGTAAGCCTCTACTAGACTAGCTCGTTAATCAAAGATGGTTAAGTTTCCTGACCATAGACAAGTGTTGTCATTTGATAAACGGGATCACATCATTAGGAGAATGATGTGATGGACAAGACCCATCAGTTAGCTTAGCATAATGATCATTTAGTTTTATTACTATTGCTTTCTTCATGTCAAATACATATTCCTTTGACTATGAGATTATGCAACTCCCGGATGCCGTAGGAATACCTTGTGTGCTATCAAACGTCACAATGTAACTAGGTGATTATAAAGATGCTCTACATGTATCTCTGAAGGTGTTTGTTGGGTTGGCATAGATCGAGATTAGGATTTTTCACTCTGAGTATCGGAGAGGTATCTCTGGGCCCTCTCGGTAATGCACATCATAATAAGCCTTGCAAGCAATGTGACTAATGAGTTAGTTGTGGGATGATGCATTATGGAACGAGTAAAGAGACTTGCTAGTAATGAGAATGAACTAGGTATGAAGATACCGACGATCGAATCTAGGGCAAGTAACATACAGATGACAAAGGGAATAACGTATGTTGTCATTACGGTACGACCGATAAAGATCTTCGAAGAATATGTGGGAACCAATATGAGCATCTAGGTTCCGCAGTTGGTTATTAACTGGAGAGGTGTCTCGGTCATGTCTAAATAGTTCTCGAACCTGTAGGGTCCGCACGCTTAACGTGCGATGACGATTTTGTATTATATGAGTTATGTGACTTGGTGACCGAATATTGTTCGGAGTCCCGGATGAGATCATGGACTTGACGAGGAGTCTTGAAATGGTCGAGAGGTAAAGATTCATATATAGTATGATGATATTCGGACACGGAAGTGTTCTGGGGGTACCGGGTACATATCGGGTCACCGGAAGGGGTTCCGGGCATCCCCCGGCAACTACATGGGCCTAATGGGCCAAGAAGGGGATAGACCAGCCCCTAGGGGGCTGGTGCGCCCCATGTAAGCAAAATAAGAGGGGAAGAGAGAAAGGAAGGGGAGCAATTCGGCCTCCCCTTCCTTCTCTCCTCCCTCCTCCTTACTTCCCCCTCCGGATGGATATTTAAGGTGGGGAGGCTGAATAGGGAGGCACCCAAGTAGGATTCCTCCTACTTGGGGCGCCCCACTGGAGGCCTCTCCTCCCCTCCAACCTATATATATGAGGGGGCACCGCTAGAACACACATTAACAGTTGTTAACCGTGTGTGGCGCCCCACTCCACAGTTTACGCCTCCGGTCATATTCACGTAGTGCTTAGGCGAAGCCCTGTGCGGATCACTTCACCATCACTGTCACCACGACATCATGCTGACGAAACTCTCCCTCGAAACTTTTCTGGATCAAGAGTTCGAGGGACGTCATCGAGCTGAACGTGTGTAGAACTCGGAGGTGCCGTACGATCGGTGCTTGATCGGTCGGAATGAGAAGAAGTTCGACTACATCAACCGCATTGTCAAACGCTTGTGTTTTCAGTCTACGAGGGTACATGGACAGATTATCCCCCTATCATTGCTATGCATCTCCTAGATAGATCTTGTGTGAGCATAGGATTTTTTTTGAAATTGCATGCTACATAACCCAACATTCACTACTGCTGGATGGTCCAAACGCGACACTACGATCAGAGACCCTTCGACGAAACTGTGTGCGATGCCATAATCGCAAAATGGTGGTGTAAAAAACCGTCAAAAAGGTGCAAAACATTTGCGATGACGGATGCATCAGACATGGTTCAGATTTTAGTTGCATGTGCGATACAGGGCATACAGTTCAGTTCAATTAACTGTCCGGGATGAGGAGGAACAAAAGAAACGGGCAGCAAGATGAAGGGGTGTGCGATATACAGCATATGGTTCATTAGGATGAACTGTGTGTGATTAGGCAACACAATTGAAATGGTTCAACTGAACAAGATGTGTGTGATATGCCACAAACAGGTCCGTAATCAGAAATGTGTGCGAAGACCAATAATAACAGAGACGATGGCTGCTAATAAGCCATGTGATTTGCTCTGTCTAAAGTAGAATAACATGTATATATATGTATATATATAACTGAAATAAACACCCAATTACATAAGTGACTATACAGATCATTCTCACACGCCTCAATAAACAATTGCATGCATTCTAAAGTAGGAGAAACGATCGACTAGTCATCTACTTCTTGTGACGCTCCCGCCACTGATCTGTGGCTCAATCCCTCGTCTGGGGGAGGAAGAAGACACTTCCTCATGTCAACGATCCTCCTGTACATCTCGTAGCTTGTGTACGCGTCCATGGCCGCGTGCTTCACATGTTGTTCATCCAATCTCTCATGCCACACACTGTGCCAGGCGTTCTTGTCCTTATCGCTCTCATCCTTCATCTTCATGTAGTAGGGGCCGATGATGGCCGAGGCGAGGTCAACCAGGGAGTTTAGTTTGTTTTTCTCGCTGCCCCAAACCTTGTAGTGGTGCTGGATGTTGACAAGATTCGGGCATTTCAAGTCCGAAACCTTTAGCGCTTTTAGATCGTTAGTGGTGTCCACCATAGCAAAACTATACTCGGAGCTGTTGATAAACCTGGAGAAACGCTCGCAAGGCCTTGTAGCAAGGTGGTAGTGGTAGACGAGGACGTCATGTCACATGCACAACTGGGTGACGGCAACCTTCTGATCGTGCCCGGCACGACCGATGGTGTACTCGAGGTCGAAGCCGACCACTCGGTACTTGTCCTCAGCAAGGAACTGCTCCATAGTTTGGATGGAGCTTTCCACCAAGACCAGATCATTCGTGTACACCACCGACGGAGCCTTCCCCCTCACATGGGTGTCCACTACGTGATGCGTGGTGAACTGCTCGCCATTGTCATCGTCGGCCGCTGGGAGCGCCACTGGAGCCACGGGGAGCGCCAGGAACCACTGGATGTCCTCTCTGTATGTGTCATCATGGGTGTGCTTATTGTGTCGTGTGACACGAGAGATATAATGTAAATGGCCGAAGGAATAAATGGGGGCCGGGTGGCCTGGATTCTCTGCGCGTCCGCATGGCAGTTTTTGCAGCGGGTAACTGCATCATCGCGCCGCGCCCGATGCAACCGCATGCACACGAACGTGCGTGATCGTGCGTCGGCCCAAAACACTGGCAGTGCACGTGGAGGGACGAGGGCAGAGCACCCAGAGGGACGCGAGAGCAGAGCGTGCCGCGGCCGCCTGAACTGCAAGCAACCACATGCATAGAGTAGTTGAACACGCAGGAAATGGTCACCTACAAGCCGGCTGCCAGTTGCATCGCTACGTAGAGAGCGGCTGTGTGCCACCACCTCCATCTAGTCTATAGTCCCATTTATATTCTATGCCATACTTTGCCCTTAAATTTAACCAACAAAATGTTAATGCATGTTATAAAAATTATATAATTGGAAACTATGTTCAAATACGAATCCAACTATATAATCTTTAGCAACATGCATTCGTATTTTATTAGTTAAATCATACTTATAAACCAGGATGGGGGTATAGTAGGTAATTAAATCGCAAATATTTTTTTATTAACTGTATGTGTACGTGGCCTTTCGTCCTCCTCTGACACATCTTGTCACCACACGCTCCACCGTCGGTGCCCGTCGGCAGCTGTTGCTGGCCGTCATTTCCGCCACACCACCATCAAAAGCCAGGGCCATCACCCGCTCTGCCGCCGCTACCCGAAGGCGAGAAGTGGCCGTCGTGGCCGCCACCCCACTGCCGGCCACCGTGGCCATCACCCGCTCCGCCACCACGGCCCGAAGGCGGGAGGTGGTGGTCGTGGCCGCCACCCCATCGTCAGCCGCCGTGGCCGCCAGCCCACCGTCGACCGCAGGTTCATCACCCGCTCCGCCACCGCCGCCCGAAGGCAGGAGGCGGAGGTGGATGCCCGCACGTGCGTCAGCAACCTTGCGTGCTACACCGAGTTCCTGCAGGAGGAGGAGGAACGCCTCGTTGAGCATGCAAAGAGCCAACAGCCGCCGTGGCCACGACACACACCACCTCAGAGGCGAGGAATCAGGGGATCTACGAGGAGAACCACCGCTTCGAGAGGGGTCGTATGGAGCGGCAAAGGGCGTTCGAGGTGAGCGTCATTGAAGCCGCAACATCGGTAGGCACCGTATTGCGGTTGCCCAGCTCGTCCGTAGGCTCCTCCTCCTCCGCCTCTTATTGAGCATGCTCGGCAGAGGAGAGGCAACCGTAAGTTGTACAAAGGCCCTCCGCAGTAGTAGCAGCAGTAGTATTTAGGGGCTATTTTGTTCAGTTCATCTGACTATAGATGTGGTGGAACTGTACAATGTACTTAAAAATAGCTAGTATATATAGTTGAACTAGCTATTTCAGTACGTGGTTGGCAACAATTGGGGAAATTTTTTGTCGGTTCAGCAGTCGAGTTGAACTATTTGTATAAATTAAGAACGACTACTTAATCTATGAATGAATCTATGCTTAATTACTGAATTTTAGTTGCGAAAATTAGATACTGCTAGTTATTTTTAGCTTCATATTTTGAAAAATCGCAGTGTTACAAGGTTGACAAATGGCAATGTTACTAGATCAAAAGATGTCAATCTTTCCAGTTTGACAAATGGCAACATACCCAATATGAAGATGCAAATCTTACCAAATTGTTTGTAAGTGGTTGCACACAGGTCATCCAAAAGAACCGTTTGCGTTGAAGAGATGCGCAAATCCTGCTCTCACTTTGCATACGATGTTCTATCTAAAACGTTTGCGATCAAGATCCGCAAAAATCCTACTCGGCACATTTTCCGTTGGCTTCCTGGGGAAGTTCCCGGTTTTGCATACGGGTGTTCTAACTAAAACGTTTGCGATGAGTGTTTATATTTAAAAACCATTGACCTTTTTTTCAAAAGAAAATCGTTTGATAAGTCTATACATTAATAGAGAAAAACGCGAGTTTGCTCAAACCATATCTTTCTTCCAGTCATACTGCGAATTTATATTCATATGATCGAGATAGATTATTAAACCCAAGAAAAAACTACTTCTGGCGGCGGCGGAGGCAGCGTGCCGCGACGTCGTTTGTCGTTGTTGTCCTCCGGGATGCCGTTGTTGACGGCGGCGGCCCATGCCACTGAGGGGGGCGCGCACACAGAGAGGAAGGCGGGCGGCATGGAAGTCAAAGGGCTCGCTTCCCAGTGAGCATGTGTAGCGTACAGCTCCCACGCTTCCCGGGGAGCCTGCGCATTCAAGGACAGCTTGCACGTCTCTCGGTCAGCCTAAGCACCAGACTGTGCTCGCACGCCTCCCGTTCAGTCAAGGTCAAGCAACTGTCTGCATGACACCTCCTACATCCATTAAAACCAAGACACGTGGCGTCACATGAATGGTTAACAGAATGCACACGGTTTGAATTATACAAACGTTTGAGATATTAAAGTCGCAGCTATTTTTTCAAAGTTCCTTTGTTGGTTATCATTATTTGAGTACGCCATCTCTCAAAATGGACACGAAAAATACCACAGCATGTCGGGTGCCATTCCATGATAGCATGCCAAGTTTCATCAATTTCACACGAGTTTTGGATTTACTAGAATTTAAAAATAAAGTATCTCAACGTTTTGCCGGCAATCAACGGTGCTCTGGTGTTTGAAATTCATTCCCATTTCCTGCATGGGACCTAAGCATGCACCCAAGGACACATATTTGATTTTTCAACCAATTTATATGCAATGGAGCATGTGGATGTAGTTCAAATTTCAATTATGCACATAAATGCATTGAAAACTCAGTCAATGCATAAAAATGTCCAAACGAACCCTGAGAAATCACAAAAATTGACACAACACTCCTGTTGTTCTATGTTGACACGAGAAAAAATTTGAAAGCAATAAGAGGCATGGATATCGTTTCGTCCCCAAAGGTGGGACGTTCCCTACTGAAACCATCATGCTTGTTGGGAGAAGCCCTAGTTTTTGAGAAGCATATACCCAAACCTTCCCCAAATGGGACAAAAATTTTACCAAGGCATGTTGATGCCGCTCCATGGTAGCATGCCAAGTTTCATGAATTTCAAACGAGTTTTGGATTTACTAGAATTTAAAAACCAAGTATCTCAATGTTTTGCCAGCAATCAACGGTGGCCTGGTGTTTAAAATTCATTCCCATTTCTTGCATGGGACCTAAGCATGCACCCAAGGACATAGATTTGATTTTTCAACCAATTTGTATGCACTGGAGCATGTACATGTAGGTCAAATTTGAATTATGCACATAAATGCATTGAAAACTCAGTTAATGCATAAAAAGTTCCAAACAAACCCCGAAAAATCACAAAAATTGACCCAACACTCCTGTTGTTCTATGTTGACACGAGAAATTTTTTGAAAGCAATAGGAGGCAATGGATATCGTTTCGTCCCCAAATGTGGGATGTTCCCTATTGAAACCATCATGCTTGTTGTGAGAAGCTGTGGTTTGTGAGAAGCATATATGCAAACCTGCCCCAAATGGGACAAAAAAATTTCCATGACATGTTTATGCCTAAGGATGGCAATTTTATCCATGGACATGGATATCCATGGATATCCGACCCGAATGGATAGGGTTTGGATATGCTTTTGTGTCCATGGGCGGCGCCCCAACCTGACCCGATTGTTCGTGGGTAGGGCATGGATATACCCAAACCCGACCCGATAGAATGACTTAATGGGGAAAAATCTGCTACCCCTGCCCCACGTTCACATCTCCCACGGCAATTTTACACTTTTTTTTATCTGAAACATGCATAAGAAATTACATCATAACTTGTATAAGTTGACAGTCAATCCCCTCCGAAACATACTCCAATACTCCTTCCCTTATTTTTATCTCCTTCTTAAATGACTCGTCATTCTAATCTGTTAGAAAAATACTAAATGATCTTAGGTTGTTACTGGATGTTGATTTACCATATGTGAAGCCTAGCCTGCCACGAGGTGAAGATTGGAAGAGTTTATGTTAATATTGTGTTAAGTCTTATTTATATGTCCCGAGAGGACCCAATGGATATCCAGTGGATATGTATATCCATCGAATTTGGACATGGACATATTTTTTCACCCACGGGTTTTTTCATGGGCGGGCAAAGACTGTCTTCATGGATATGGATATGGATTTGATATTGTTCAACTCGATCCAAACCCGACCCATTGCCATCCTTATTTATGCCGCTCCATGATAGCATGCCAAGTTTCATAAATTTCAGACGAGTTTTGGATTTAATAGAATTTAAAAACCAGGTATCTCAATGTTTTGCCGGCAATCAACGATGCCATGGTGTTTGAAATTCATTCCCATTTCTTGCATGGGACCTAAGCATGCACCCAAGGACACAGATCTGATTTTTCAACCAATTGATATGCACTGGAGCATGTGCATGTAGTTCAAATTTCAATTATGCACATAAATGCATTGAAAACTCAGTTAATGCATAAAAAGTTCCAAACGAACCTCGAAAAATTACAAAAATTGACACAACACTCCTGTTGTTCTATGTTGACATGATAAATTTTTTGAAAGCAATAAGATGCAATGGATATCGCGTTTCGTCCTCAAAGGTAGGACGTTCCCTATCGAAACCATCATGCTTACTGTGAGAAGCTGTGGTTTGTCGGAAGCATATACTCAAACCTGCCGCAAATGGGACAAAAAAATTACCACGGCATGTCATGCCGCTCCATGATAGCATGCCAAGTTTCATGAATTTCAGAAGAGTTTTGGATTTAATAGAATTGAAAAACCAGGTACCTCAATGTTTTGCCGGCAATCAACGGTGCCCTGGTGTTTGAAATTCATTCCCATTTCTTGCATGGGACCTAAGCATGCACCCAAGGACATATGTTTGATTTTTCAACCAATTTATATGCACTGGAGCATGTGCATGTAGATCAAATTTGAGTTATGGACATAAATGCATTGAAAACTCAGTTAATGCATAAAAATGTCCAAACGAACCTCGAAAAATCACAAAAATTGACACAACACTCCTGTTGTTCTATGTTGACATGAGAAATTTTTTGAAAGCAATAAGAGGCAATGGATATCGTTTTGTCCCCAATGGTGGGACGTTCCCAATCGAAACCATCATGCTTGTTGTGAGAAGTTGTGGTTTGTGAGAAGCATATACCCAATCCTGCCCCAAATGGGACAAAAAATTTACCATGGCTTGTTGATGCCGCTCCATGTTAGCATGCCAAGTTCCATGAATTTCAGACGAGTTTTGGATTTAATAGAATTTAAAAAACAGGTATCTCAATGTTTGGGGCCGAGTGACGGTGGCAGGGTGTTTAACATTCATTCCTATTTCTTGCATGGGACCTAAGCATCCAACCAAGGACACAGATTTGAATTTTTCAACCAATTTATATGCATTAGAGCATGTGCATGTAGTTCAAATTTGAATTATACACATGAATGCATTGAAAACTCAGTTAATGTATAAAAATGTCCAAGCGAACCCCGAAAAATCCCAAAAATTGACACAACACTCCTGTTGTTCTATGTTGACACTAGGAAAAAAAATTGAAATTGAGAAGAGGCAACGGATATCGTTTAGTCCAGAAAGGTGAAACGTTCCCTACCGAAACCATCACACTTGTTGTGAGAAGCTCTGGTTTATGAGAAGCTTATACCCAAACCTGCCCCGAATGGGACAAAATTTTTTACCACGGCATGTTGATGCCGCTCCATGATAGCATGCCAAGTTTCATGAATTTAGGATGATTTTTGGATTTACTAAAATTACAAAAGCAAGTACGTCGATGTTTGCCGGAGAGCCACGGTGTCGTGGTGTTCGAATTTCATCCCTATTTCTTGAATGGGATATAAGCATAAACCCATGGACACATATATGATTTTACAACCCATGTTGGTGCACCGGAGCATGTGCATGTAGTTTAATTTTGAATTGTGCACCTGAAATGGCTAGAGAACCAATTTAATGTGTAAAATGTTCAAGCGAGCCCTGAATAATTCCAATTCTTTTATGACACACATATAGTTGCATGTTCACTGCAGATAAAAGGTCTAGCAATTCAAACACCGTTCATTGCCGCTTTGAACCAATTATGTAATTCAAATCAAGATGAAAAATCAAGTAGGTCACACACAGTTTATTATCATCAACCATGTGAGATGCAGCACAAAATATCCTGGAGCACCGTCGGTGTATAGTACGCCTATGGCTTACGTGGGAAGGTGCATCGGCTACAGTCCACAACCGGCATCTCAAGCACACTAGCTCGCTCCCTCAAATATCATTTCATTGTTCAACCGTCACCAGTGAAAGATGGGCACGTGGACTCGCGTTGTGAGTGCAACTTTGGTGGCCCACTCCAGCGAGAGCGCGGCCACAGCCACCATGCGCATGCTAACAAGGTGCATGAGTGCAGCCGCAATCTGCGACCGGGCGGCCAAGGCAGCCCAAATGGCCGTTGTTGCTTCTCAGGTAGCGGCAGCAACATCTGCCTCGTGGATAGCAACTGATGAGAGCGGCACAATAGTTGTCAGTTCCGCAGCGGTGGCCTTAGCCCTGACGGAGTCTGCCCACAACCATGTCGAGGCTGCCCACGCCCATCTCGTGGCGGTCACCTCACTAATCGAATGAAGCTTCTCCGACAACGGTCGACAAACCACGGCTGAAGAGTTGGCAATCGCCGAGAGCGTTCGAGCAGCCGTCCGTTCCTCCACCGCATACCTTGCGACGACGGAGCCCGTCCAAGCCCAGATCGCGGCCACCCACGCCCAGCTCGTGGCGGCCTTTTCCAAAGATATGGCAGATGCGGATGGAGAGATGCTTGCCGAGTATGGTGTGATGGATGCCATGGAGCCCCTTCCCCAGGAGACCGTCGGGTGCGAGATGGACATGGAGGCGGCGGGGGAGATCGACGAGCACCAGCCATAGTACTAGTACTCTTTGTTTTGTTTAATTAAAAGCGTCGATTATTAATTTGTTAGAGTAATGTTTAGGTCAGCTAGCTCTGTTTAATTGCTGAACTTGCTTGATTAAGAAGTGTGGGTGTGCTTTAGTCTCCTTTGTGTACCCAAATTATGCAATGACATGGATGACCACTGTAACTAGGGAAATTCGAACCAAAATTTTTGACGTTCAAACTCATCACACACGGGTTAAGCTATCTGAATCATTTGTGATGTTCAGATATCTTACATAGTTCTGAATAAGGAACCGTGTGTGATGACACTTTGCGCTCCAGTTTTTTCGCAGCGATTCCAAATTTTCAGCTTCCGCGGAAATATCTACCTCCCTGCCCCTCCCCCTTACCAAAAGCCACATTTCCCCTATTTCTGCCTTCCTTTCCAAGTTGAAACCTTCACTCCTTTCTTGTAGCACCACCTCCTCGCCGACGACCCTCCTTCATGCTGCTCGGCCTCGTCTATCTAGGCAGGTAATCCACACTCGACACCCATCCTCCTCCTCCTTCCACATCCCACATGCCCCGACCGCCGGCGCGAGCGCGACACCTTCCACCCAAATCACCGACTCCTCCACCAAATAAGCGTGGCCCTAAGCCATGGTGCATGCAGTATAACCAGGATCTGAACGAGCATTTGGTAGCGGAGAAGCAAATCGCAGCCGCACACGCGGATGAGGTCGCAATGGCTCCCATTCGTGCCGACCCCCAGATCTTGGAGGAGCACCTTGCCATTTGCTAGCTACGCCAGTTAAGCATGCTCGGTTTACCCATTGCGTGTGCTACTCCTGCCTTTCCTTCACAAATTCTAGTGAATTGTGCTATCTAATTTTACCGTGCAATCCGTTGCTCTAGTGTATATGTTCTATATGTCGTGCAGTGTGGTGCTCACTTATTAATTGTTTTGTTAATTAGTTGTTGTCTTCAGTTAACTGTTTGGTTCAATTCTGCAAATGTGATGTTCAATTCTTTAGGCTGCAATTTTGTATTGTCTTCCATGTGAGAAATAAATCGAATTTATCTTTACAAAATACATGAGAAATGAATACAATTGCTATATTTCCAAGTTGTCAAGCACGCTTGGTTTGGTCATACATTGTGCAATGTGGTGCTCAGTTAACGTTTGGTTCATTTGTGTTGTGGTGTTTAGTTAACTATTTGGTTCAATTCTGCATTGCGATGTTCAATAGTTGTGGGCGCATTCTGTTATTGTATACCATGTGAGAAATAAATTGAATTTGGCTATAGTAAATACATGAGAAACAAATACAATTGCTATATTTCAAAGTTGTTAAGCATGCTTGGTTTGATTACCTGTCTGATCTTCTATTACGAGTATGTTATATTGTGCAATGTGGTGCTCAGTTAATGTTTGGTTCATTTGTTGTGGTGTTTAGTTAACTGCTTGGTTGAATTCTACAATGCGATGTCCAATTGTCGTGGGTAGAATTTTGTATTGTTGTGCATGTGAGGAATAAATCGAATTTGGCTGCACTTAATACATGAGAAACATATACAAGTGCTATATTTCCTAGTTCTTAATCATGGTTGGTTTGGATAAATGGGTTTTCCATGTGGCTTGAATTAATCTAATGAATCTGCAATGTGGTTATTTTTCATCAATATATTTTACTGATAGCATGCGAACCCTTACTTAACCTGATGACTAACTACCTTATATGTGTTGCAGGGAAACAATGGGAAGCACTGAGGTTTACAATCAAGGTTAGCACGTTCATGGTTCGTTGTCTAATAGAACATTATTATGCAATTGCAGGAACCATTCTAATATTTAGGTTTTTAACAATTTGGTCTTGCATATGTAGGTCCTGCTGTCAGAGGTTTTGACCCACTGTTTGACCCTTTTTGCATATGGGGAAATGAGTTGTCCATGAATATTAATCAAATGAAGAAACTCGGGAAGATTGTTAGGATAAAGAAATTAGCGATAAAAAACAACAAGATCTTTGTATGCACAATGAAGAAGACATCAGTTCACTGACTATTATGCCTTGCCTTTTTTATTCCTTTGCCCCATTTCCAATATAGAGAAGATATTTATGCGCATCCTTGTTTTCAGGCCTTTACAAAGCAGTTCACTGATGATTACCTCTCAAACCACCTGTATGGTCAGGAGGCGAGGAAGGTTTTCATACAACACCCACAGTTCAGTATTGAAGTGTTTCTGAAGAGGACGAAGGACGGACGGTAAATCATCCACAGACACTGGCCTAAAGTTGCAAAGACCTTCAACATGAATGAAGGATCAATATTCGCCTTCCGCTTCAGCAGTTTTCCAGATGAGATGCATCTATCTATATACCATCTATGATGCTAATTTCGAAAGGTTCTACATGTTGCATGTGAAACTTGGTGCTGGTGCAGTTGTGTAATGGGGTAGCTGAGTGCTGAAGCTATATCATGTTGTACTCTGATGTATTTCAATTATGAAATTTCGCTTCCTTAATATGGAAATGAAATATATTTTGGGCTTAATATGAATGTCAATTAGAATAATAAATGAATTATTAATAATAGGGCAATTAGCCTGCTAATGGTGAATTAACCTGCTAATTGGGTTTTGCTATTGCAAATGGTTATTGAAAAAATACCGTGGGCGATGACTTCAAGCAACGCACACAGTTTCTAGAAATAAACCGTGTTGGATCAATGAACAATCACACACGAATTTCTCTTGAAAACTATTTGCGTTAGGCCACCTTGCGCAAATGTTTACCACATAAAAACTGTGTGCGATGGACAATCCTTGACACACAGCTTCTTCTATGCACCATGTGTGATGCATTCAATAATGCAAACGATAAAATTGCTAATATCGTGTGCAATGGCAATGCTATCACAAACGATTTAAGGAGAAAAATTGTGTCTGATGTACGCGTGAACAGAAATGTTTACCTTGGAGTGACTGTGTGGATGTACATACAAAGGGAAACGTTTAGCAGGGACTGACTGTGTGGGATGTACGTGCGATCAGAAAGAATTTCCCCTATATAATTGTATTTTGTAGCTCTACTGTACGTATTTCCGTATTTGAGCGCTCGCCGGTCGCACACAACCTCATTTTGCCGAGCGTGTGTGCCAGGAGGGCACATCCCCGACGGTTTCAGGGTTGTGTGGGAAGGACCCCCCTATCGCCCACACTCACTAGGCGACGGTTCCAAATGCCGTCATGGAAAGGGGTTAAAAGTCGTTTGTATAGCATCGACGCGTACTAGTGATTTACCACTATCGTTTTGGGGTTATGCATTAGAGACAACTGCATTCATGTTAAATAGGACACCATCTAAATCCGTTGGATGACACCGTATGAACTGTGGTTTGGAAAGAAACCTAAGTTGTCGTTTCTTAAAGTTTGGGGTTGCGATGCTTATGTAAAAAAACTTCAGCCTGATAAGCTCAAACATAGATCGGAGAAGTGCGTCTTCATATGATACCCAAAAGAAACTGTTGGGTACACCTTCTATCATAGATCCGAAGGGAAGATATTTGTTGCTAAGAATAGATCCTTTCTAGAGAAGGAGTTTCTCTTCAAAGAAGTGAGTGGGAGGAAAGTAGAACTTGATGAGGTAACTGTACCTTCTCTCGAATTGGAAAATAGCTCATCACACAAAACCGTTCACGTGATACCTACACCAACTAGTGAGGAAGTTAATGATGATGATCATGAACCTTCAGATCAAGTTACTACCGAACCTCGTAGGTCAACCAGAGTACCTTCCGCACCAGAGTGGTACCGTAATCCTGTTCTGGAAGTCATGTTACTGGACCATAATGAACCTACGAACTATGAGGAAGCGATGATGAGCCCAGATTCTGCGAAATGGCTTGAGGCCATGAAATCTGAAATGGGATCCATGTATGAGAACAAAGTATGGACTTTGGTTGACTTACCCGATGATAGGAAAGCCATAGAGAATAAATGGATCTTCAAGAAGAAGACTGACGCTGATGGTAATGTTACTGTCTACAAAGCTCAGCTTGTCGCAAAAGGTTTTCAAGAAGTTCAAGGAGTTGACTACGATGAGACCTTCTCACCTGTAGTGATGCTTAAGTCTGTCCGAATCATATTAGCAATTGCCGCATTTTATGATTATGAAATATGGCAAATGGACGTCAAAACTGCATTCCTTCATGGATTTCTTAAAGAAGAGTTGTATATGATGCAACCAGAAGGTTTTGTCAATCCTAAAGGTGCTAACAAAGTGTGCAAGCTCCAGTGATCCATTTATGGACTGGTGCAAGCATCTCGGAGTTGGAATATACGCTTTGATAGTGTGTGATCAAAGCATATGGTTTTATACAGACTTTTGAAGAAGCCTGTATTTACAAGAAAGTGAGTGGGAGCTCTGTAGCATTTCTATTATTATATGTTGATGACATATTGTTGATTGGAAATGATATAAAATTTCTGGATAGCATAAAAGGGTACTTGAATAATGATTTTTCAATGAATGACCTCGGTGAAGCTGCTTATATATTGGGCATCAAGATCTATAGAGATAGATCAAGACACTTAATTGGACTTTCACAAAGGTTATATCTTGATAAAGTTTCGAAGAAGTTCAAAATGGATCAGTCAAAGGGTTCTTGCCTCTGTTACAAGGTGCGAAGTTGAGTCAGACTCAATGCCCGACCGCTGCAGAAGATAGAGAGAAAATGAAAGTCATTCCCTGTGCCTCAGCCATAGGTTCTATCATGTATGCAATGCTGTGTACCAGACCTGATGTGTGCCTTGCTGTAAGTTTAGCAGGGAGGTACCAAAGTAATCCAGGAGTGGATCGCTGGACAGTGGTCAAGAACATCCTGAAGTACCTGAAAAGTACTAATAATATGTTTCTCGTTTATGGGGGTGACAAAGAGCTCGTCATAAATGGTTACGTCGATGCTAGCTTTGACATTGATCCGGATGACTCTAAGCCGCAAACTGGATACGTATTTATAATGAATGGTGGAGTTGTCAGTTGGTGCAGTTCCGATCCAAGCATCATGGCGGGATCTACGTGTGAAGCGGAGTACATAGCTGCTTCGGAAGCAGCGAATGAAGGAGTCTGGATGAAGGAGTTCATATCCGGTCTAGGTGTAATACCTAGTGCATCGGGTCCAATGAAAATCTTTTGTGACAATACTAGAGCAATTCCCTTGGTGAAGGAATCCAGATTTCACAAGAGAACCAAACACATCAAGAGACGCTTCAACTCCATCCGTGATCAAGACAAGGAGGGATACATAGAGATTTTCAAAATACATACGGATCTGAATGTGGCAGACCCATTGACTAAACCTCTTCCACGAGCAAAACATGATCAGCACCAAGACTCCATGGGTATTATAATCATTACATTGTAATATAGATTATTAACTCTAGTGCAAGTGGGAGACTGAAGGAAATATGCCCTAGAGGCAATAATAAAGTTGTTATTCATATTTACTTATATCATGATAAATGTTTATTATTCATGCTAGAATTGTATTAACTGGAAACTTGATACATGTGTGAATACATAGACAAAACTCAGTGTCCCTAGTATGCCTCTACTAGACTAGCTCGTTAATCAAAGATGGTTAAGTTCCCTAACCATAGACATGTGTTGTCATTTGATGAATGGGATCACATCATTAGGAGAATGGTGTGATGGACAAGACCCATCCGTTAGCTTAGCATAATGATCGTTAAGTTTTATTGCTATTGCTTTCTTCATGACTTATACATATTCCTTTGACTATGAGATTATGCAACTCCCGAATACCAGAGGAATACCTTGTGTGCTATCAAATGTTACAACATAACAAGGTGATTATAAAGATGCTCTACAAGTATCTCCGAAGGTGTTTGTTGGGTTGGCATAGATCGAGATTAGGATTTGTAACTCCGAGTATCGGAGAGGAATCTCTCGGCCCTCTCGGTAATGCACATCATGATAAGCCTTGCAAGCAATGTGGCTAATGAGTTAGTTGCGAGATGATGCATTACGGAATGAGTAAGGAGACTTGCCGGTAACGAGATTGAACTAGGTATGAAGATACCGACGACCGAATCTCGGGAAAATAACATACCAATCACAAAGGGAATGACATATGTTGTCATAACGGTTTGACCGATAAAGATCTTCGTCGAATATGTGGGAACCAATATGAGCATCTAGGTTCCGCTGTTGGTTATTGACCAGAGAGGTGTCTCGGTCATGTCCACATAATTCTCGAACCCATAGGGTCCGGACGCTTAACGTTCGATGACGAGTTATATTATGAGTTATGTGTTTTGGTGACCGAAGATTTTTTGAAGTCCCGGATGAGATCACGGACATGATGAGGAGTCTCGAAATGGTCTAGAGGTAAAGACTGGTATATTGGACGAT
>NC_041383.1:273521463-273595804 GCF_002162155.2 Triticum dicoccoides
AGATATGGGCCATATGGGCCATAGGAGGGAGGGAGGCCAGCCCACAAGGGGTGGCGCGCTGCCCCCATGGGAGGAGTCCGAATTGGACTAGGGGAGGGGGCGTGCCCCCCCTTTCCTTCTCCTTCTCCCTCTCCTTCTTCCTTTCCCCTTCTTGTAAAGGAAAGGGGGGGGGGGCGAATTGGACTACGAGCCCAAGTGGGACTCCTCCCACTTGGCGTGCCCCTAGGTCGGCCTCCTCCCCGCTCTCTCCTTTATATAAGGGGGGCACCTCTAAGGCACATCAATTGTTCTTGGCCATGTGCGGTGCCCCCCTCCACCGTTTACTCCTCCGGTCATATTGTCGTAGTGCTTAGGCGAAGCCCTGCGCGGATCACTTCACCATCACCGTCACCACACCGTCGTGCTAACGAAACTCTCCATCGACACTTTGTTGGATCAAGAGTTCGGGGGATGTCATCAAGCTGAACATGTGCAGAACTCCGAGGTGTTGTACGTTTGGTACTTGATCAGTTGAATCGAGAAGACGTCCGACTACATCAACCGCGTTAAACTAACGCTTACGCTTTTGGTCTACGAGGGTACATGGACACACTCTCCCCCTCTCGTTGCTATGCATCTCCTAGATAGATCTTGCATGACGTAGGATTTTTTTGTAATTGCATACTATGTTCCCCAACAGTTTTTGATTAGAGAAGAGAACATAAACGGTTCAACTTAACAAGATGTGTGTGATACGCGACAAACAGGCCCGGAGGTTAATTTGAGAGCAAGTACACAGAGGTTAATTTGACATACATAACTTATAAGTTTCACAGAAATCATATCACTTTTTTTTGGAAAATATTTAATTGCGTTGAATGTATGTAGTGCTCCATCTTATTAGTTGAATTAACCTCGAGGTCCATGTTTTGGAAACATGTCGTAAAGTAATGGAATAGACCTTCATTCAAGCCAATCAACATGTGTTCAAAAAACAAAAATTATCAAAAAGTAACGAGATAGACCTTCTTCAAGCAAATCAACATGTGTTCAAAAAACAAAAAATGTAAAAAATTACAAAACAAGGACCTCGAGGTTAATTCAACTAATAGGAGGGAGCACTATATACATTTAAGACAATTAAATATTTACAGTGACCCATCCCATCAGTTAATTTAACATCGAGGCCACTTCCCATCCGGTCAGCCATCTGATGACTACTCAAGCCTCAGCACAGTTAACTTGGGAGTTCTATTAGATGAGCTATCGGTAGGGAAGCTGGTCCTTGCTGCTGTAGGATCCCTCTTTGCATCCTTTATTGCACACCCGGATAACTGAATGTTGCTGCCCAATGCTCAATGCCACGCCCCCAGCAAATATAGAAGCTTCCCTGCATTGGATGAGTGGCAAACAGTTAATCAAGAAGAACTATTTGCGATGATGCAGAACAATAGAAACAGGCAACCAGATGAGGATGTGTGTGATATATGGAATACAGTTCACTAGGATGAACTGTGTGTGATTAGGCAACACAATAGAAAAGGTTCAACTTAACAAGATGTGTGTGATACGCCATAGAGAACGGCTGTGTGCTACTGCCGCCGTCTTGGTCTATTATGTTGGGGAACGTAGCATGCAATTTAAAAAAAATCCTACGCTCACGCAAGATCTATGTAGGATATGCATATCAACGAGAGGGGGAGAGTGTGTCCATGTACCTTCGTAGAAAGAAAGCAGAAGCGTTTGACAACACGGTTGATATAGTCGAACTTCTACTTGTTCTGACCCATCAAGCACTGAACGTACAACATGTGGCACCCTGGCTCAGAGCGACTGGTTTACCTTGCATTGCCAGCCCAGAGATCCTGTCTTCCGGCAACACAGAACAACATGGTACAGAAAACAACCGCTTTATTCATGCTAGCGGAACATAGTTCATATTACAACAGTTAGCGAGGCCAAGCGGCACACATGGTGCGGCTGAACAATATGTACATTATTTAGCGAACATAAAGGGGCCTCGATCATGACAACTACTCGGCAGTGGAACAACGTCGTAGCGGGACTCCATAGCACAAGGACACCGATGTGGACACGGTTTAGACTCGGACAACACTCCTTTCCAACGGGACTTTCCTGAAACCTGGCATGACACGCCAGGTCAGTACATTGAATGTACTTGCAAGCTCACAATAAACATAAACACGATGACAGACAATATTATGATATTTATCCAATTAATCAACAATGCAACTATATAACCAACATGCTGTGACCATGCTCAACAGGTACTCATTCTCCCGACTTGCTTACCAGATGTGACCAATAAACATGATATTACCAAAACATACTCGTGATCCTTACGGCGATCACAACCCGACCATCTCATGGCCCGTGATCCTTACGGTGATCACAACCCGACAAATCATGTCCAACTCAACACGATGACCTCACTACCATCCTTAGTGCAATTTAGTGTGCATATTTATTAAGTGTTGACCCATGGTGTACCTTACTTTCGAGCGTGTCCGTAACCGTGGACTCGGCAATCGATAGATTAAAAACACTTTGCAGAGGTTAGTACACTGTACCCACACTACGGAACCCATGGCTTGCACTCCCATTCGGGTGGACCAACAGCGTTCTGACGAAACCATTTCACTGACATGACATTCTCCTGGCCCCTCCGACTCAGACCCCACCGGGCTAGTCCTGGGTGGCCCCGTGTCTACCTCCAAACACCTCGACCACCATCGTGGCCACGATCCACTCTGGGATCCAGTACCAAAATTAACTTAACAACGGGCTCACAAGGTTATGCTTGCCTACCAGGCCAGGGTACAGCACGCCCATAACCTTCCCTAAATTGAGGCACCGACCAGAGGCACGACAATGAAATGCATTAAGGCCGTCCCATACAGGCAAATGTGGTTGCACTGGGAAAGACTCATTTCAGCAGCACCACGACCCGGTCAACAACATGTTCAAGTTGAATTATTAATCAGCTTCAACTTAATGTAAAAAGAAAATAACCGGTGTCATACTGCCATACCATGCATCACTTAACATATGCATCACATAACCGTGCAAAGACTGCACCAACCACGCTCCTACGGAGCCATCATAAAATCATGCTACTATTCTGGTTAAAACCTCTCTTTACTTATACCAGAACCATTTCTAGCATTATCATCATTATACCTCATGCAAAAATAATATTTAAATTACTCATGAAACTTTATGACCATATTATTTATTTATCACTTGCAACTAAGTTCTCCTTATCTTGCTAACAATATTTACTTCAAACATTCTGAAGTTCAAGTATTTTAACATGACAAGCATATAACAGAATATATTTATTATATAACTAATTTCAATGCATCAATATTCATAAGTTCAAGTATGAAAATCATAAATATTTAAGTGGCACTATGAAAATATTACTGTGGCTTGCCTTAGCACTGATGAGGTTCACAAAGCTCTTGGTGATCCTCAAGACAAGCTGGTTCTTCTGAAAATATTCAAAAACCACAAAAGAAAATATCAAGAAACCTTCTGAAAATTGCCAAAAAATCTAGAAAAAATCCCATTTTTTGGTAGCTGTTAGATTTTTGGACACAGAACACGATGCAAAAAGAATTACTGCATTTGGACTTGTAGAATAAAAGTTATGGCCATTTGAAGTCTCCTGGAATTTAAATGAATTTGAAAATAAAAACAGGGGGGGTGACGTCGAAGGCGTAATCTCCCTGGGGCGCCACCACTCATACTGCTTCACGCGCATAGTGAGTGGCTGACTAGCGGGCCCTGCTAGTCAGGCCGGAGGGAGGGGAGAGGGAAACAGAGGGGAACGGCGATTCGCCGGAGCTCACGCCGGCGAGGAGACTTCTTGGAGGCAAACGAGAGGGAGGGATCGACGGAGAAGACTATTGTGCACCTGCCCGTACCCGTAGCGTGGCTAATGGTGGCCGGACGGCGTCGGATTTGTCCTCTCCAGTGGCGACAGAGGGCGAAGGTTGCCGGAGTTGAAGAAGCCGGCGGCTTGGGGCGGCTCCAGGGGCTCTAGCTAGGCGTGTAGCCTTCATGGAGGAGAGGCGGAGGCCCTGGCGGGGTCTCCTTGGCTTGGGAGAGGCTGGAGATGCGGGAACGATCCAGAGGGGATCACCGGCGAGCTCGGCTCGGCGACGGCAGCCCGCAGCCTGCCCGGCCGGGCTGCGGCTTCTAGTGGCTCTAGGAGGGAGTGGGGGTGAGTTGCGATGCTCCAGGAGGCTGCGGAGGGGGGTTTTATAGGCGGGGCGGTGAGGAGGGCTTGGGCTCCGCCGGAGGACACCTGTCCCCGGCGCCCGGCGACGAACGGTTCCAGAGGGCGAGTGAGAAGGCGATGGAGGTCACGCAGCAAATGTACGTGGGCGCGGACGAGCACAGGAACAAGGGGGAAAGAGACGAACACAGTGCGCGCGCACTGTGACGTTGGCCGGATAGTGCCCGTGCTCGCTGCGGCAAGCTCCGGCGTCGGCGAGTAGCAGGGTTGAGTTATGGGGGTGGAGACGAGGATGGTGGCGAGGGGGAGATGCTCTGGCCGGCCGAGCAGCGAGCACGCGCTCCACAGAGGCGCTGGCGACACGCAGATCGTGCGTTTGGCATGCTAGCACGCTCGGACGAACGTGGTCACCGCGTGGACCGTGACATCAGGCCACCTACGCTCTAACAAGGATGCCTGGCGTGTAGTCCTTAGTAAACTGAGGTGTTACCATGGCTTGGTTTGGTTCCAGGTGCAGTAGAAGTAAAATGGTGATGAGGTTAAGTTACTGGACAGAAACTTTGGGGAGTTACTGTGGTCAAACCACAAGGATTCAAGGGCTGAGCTTTGGGGTTTTATTGACTCTTACTAAGGTAAATAAGCTCAGGGAAAACCAGCTACATTGGAGCTAGTAAAAAGGTAGTTGCTGTAGAAACTACCATTTCAGCCCAGAAGTGATTTTATTTTCTGTAGCCAAAATATTCCAAAGGGTGGTGAAATATTTTTGTTCAAAAATGTGCCCTAGGGTCCAAAGAATGTTTGAGATTTTTCTCAGGATTTTTGGGGCAATAGAAATGAGGGTTACTTTGGAGGTCAAGGAGTTTAGCTAGGGTTTTGGAGGCAAAATGAATATTTTTCATTTAAGAAAAATATTCCAAGTAATATTGTTGGGTTGGCCGGGGGTGAAATGATGGATTTGAGGAGGAGAGGGAACACTTGGGTGAAAATCAAGGGATACCCAAGTGGTCAAGTCCAAATGGAATGATTCAAAACTCCAAATCCAAAATCAACTCAGTTGAAAATCAAGCAAAGAAAAGAGGGCAAAAACCAGGCTGTGACAAACCTCCCCCACTTAGAATGAATCTCGTCCTCGAGATTTGGTTGCTTGGGAAAACCATTCTGGATAACATGCCCTTAGAAACTCTTCTGATTCCCAGGTTGATTCTGACTCGGTATGATGCATCCATTGAACCTTGTTAAACTTTCGTGACTTACTGCGATTGACCCTATCCATCTGATCCAAAATTTTCACTGGCTTCTCTTCATAGGTCAAGTCCTTTGCTAGTTCTATCTCTGCCAAATTGGTCTTTTTCTCGGGTGGTGAGATGCACCGTCGCAGTTGTGAAACGTGGAACACGTTGTGCACGTCTGACAGTTCCGGAGGCAGCTCCAACTGATATGCCACAACACCTACTATTGTCATGACGGGAAATGGACCAATAAACTTGGGTGCCAATTTTCCACGGGTTTGGAACCTTTTTATTCCCTTCATGGACTTGAAGGTAGACATGTTCTCCGGGTTCAAAACTGATCTGCCAGTGCTTTGCATGGTAATAACTTTCCTGTCGTGATTTGGCCAGTTGTAATCTGTCTCAGATCTCCTTGACTTGCTTTTCGGCTTCCAGCATGAGATCTGTTCCGAAAATACGGCTATCTCCGGTTTGAGACCAATTTAATGGAGTGCAGCACTTACGGCCATACAAAGCTTCATAAGGTGACATCTTTAAACTAGTCTGGAACCCATTGTTATACGAGAACTCGGCGTACGACAAGAAATCTTCCCATTGTGGTCCTTGGGCTAAAACACAGGCTCATAGCATATCTTCGAGTATCTTATTTACTCTTTCCGTTTGCCCATCCGTCTGAGGATGATAAGTGGTGCTGTATTTTAATGTCGTTCCAAGGGCTTGATGGAGATGGGTCCGGAAAGCAGAGGTGAAAAGCGAACCTCGGTCAGTAGTGATGGTTCGGGGAACTCCATGCAAACTGACAATCCTGGATACATACAATCGGGCAAGCTCATCTGCTCGGTATGAGGTTTTTACTGGGAGGAAGTGGGCCACCTTGGTTAATGTTTCCACTATGACCTAGATCGCATTATTGCCTCGTCGGGTCCTGGGTAATCCTGTGATGAAATCCATACAGACATTGTTCCATTTCCATTGTGACACGGGTAGTGGTTGGAGAAGTCCGGCTGGTTTCTGATATTCCGCCTTAACTTTGTTGCACAAGTCGCAACAGGCCACGAAATAAGCAATGTCTTTCTTCATTCCATCCCACCAAAATATCTGTCGAAGGTCTTCATACATTTTTGTGCTTCCAGGGTGGATGGAATACGAGGATTCGTTGGCTTCTGACAAAATTTTCTGCTTTAGGTCAGCTTGATTAGGCACACAAATCCTTCCCTTGAATCGGAGGGTACCGCACTGATCCTTCGAGAAATCGGATGACTTGATGCGTTTCTGCAGATCGGCATCACCTGGCTGGGCCTTGCGGATTTCTTCCTCGAGAGTAGGGGTAACCGTCAGAATATTGGCAAGGCCAGCCTTAACTATGACCAGGTTGAGCTGAGCAATTTCTTCTTTAAATTTGGAAGGCATAGATTCCAACATGACGTTTAAACTGACGGGCTTTCGACTGAGTGCATTGGCAACCATGTTTGCTTTACCCGGATGGTAATTTATTCCAAGATCATAATCCTTGACCAACTCCAGCCATCTTCACTGACGGAGATTTAAATCCGGCTGGGTAAATATGTATTTGAGACTTTTGTGGTCGGTAAAAATTTGGCACCTTTTTCCAATGAGGTAGTGTCTCCAAAATTTTAAAGCATGAACTACCGCGGCCAATTCCAAATCATGAGTGGGGTAATTTCCTTCATGGGGTCGTAGCTGCCGTGAGGCGTAAGCTACTACCTTGCCATCTTGCATAAGCACGCACCCAAGTCATTGCCGGGAAGCGTCGCAATATACATCAAAGCTGCAGTAGATATCTGGGAGTGTTAATACTGGCGCAGTTGTTAAGCGCTTCTTTAACTCGGTGAAACTTTTCTCACAGTCTGACGTCCATTCAAACTTCTTATCCTTTTTAAGCAACTCCGTCATGGGCTTAGCAATCTTGGAGAACCCTTCAATGAAACGACGGTAGTATCTGGCTAATCCAAGAAAACTCCGGATCTGAGACACGGTGGTGGGTGGCAACCAGTCAAGCACGTCTTTTACTTTGCTTGGGTCCACGGCTATTCCTTCAGCAGATAGCACATGCCCAAGGAATCCAACTTGCTTGAGACAAAACTCGCATTTACCAAAATTGGCGTACAATTGGTGCTCACGGAGTCGTTGTAATACTGCGCGGAGGTGTCCTTTATGCTCTTCTTCACTTCTTGAGTAAATAAGTATATCATCGATGAAGACGACCAGGAACTTATCAAGGAAATCCATGAATACTTTGTTCATCATGTGCATGAAGAAGGCGGGGGCGTTGGTGAGGCCGAAGGACATGATGCTATATTCATAAAGACCGTAGCGAGTGGTGAACGCGGTCTTGGGAATATCCTCCTTCTTAATCTTGAGCTGGTAATTGCTTCATTCTCAGTCCCTATGGCTTTCTCACTTTCCCACCATATGGTAGCAGCACCTTCTAGATAATGTGTTGCAAATGGAACTTTATCCTCTTCATCAGTTCGAGCAACCTCCAGTTTCTTTTCCATAGTTCTTAACCAATCATCTGCATCCAAGGGATCACTGGCCTGACTAAAACTGGGAGGCTTAGTCCTTTGAAAATCAGATAGCTTGGAGTGAGAGGCGGGATGATTTCCATTCTGCCCAACCATTGCTCGAATACTTCTGAATATTTCCATTAGATCATTGTTTCGTCGTTCCTCGAACATACGCATAATTCGCTCGGTGGACGGCGGATTTGGCGGTGGAGGCGATGGTGGAACGTACGGCTTGGGTGATTATCCTGCCTGTCGTGCGGAACGCCGAACAGGAGAACCCCCACGATCGTTGCTATTGCAGCCTCCCTGTGTCATCCTAATATGATTTTTCCCAAGTGAATGCAACCGAGATGAGAAGCATTCAACAAAAACTGGGGAGAAGCCAGCAACAAAAACCAAGCGAAACCGAAAAGGCGAAGAAAATACGGTGAATAAAATAAAGTCCAACATAATTATACATAAACTCATACATGAAAGATAACAACATGCCAGGTCCAACTACCCTCATACATGAAACGAAACATCATGACTCGTAAGACTACATCCATACTCCATCCGGACGACTGAGAATACTCGAAAGCTCTACTGCTCGGCTGGTGCTGCAGGGTCCTCTCCTGATGCGGACTCGGATCCAGAACTAACGGGGTTAACAGAGACCTCCTGGTTAAAAGTGACACAACAATGCTGCCTTGAGGGCTCTCCCTCTGGGGTAGGTGGAGGGTGGATCATCGGGGCTGCAGGAGTGGCGAGAAGTGAAACCCACTCGGCAGGAGCAATAAGTGGACTCGCAGTCGCGGTGCCCGAGCTACTCGGGGGAGTCACCGGAGAAACATGGGATCTAGAACTGGCAAGAATGTAGAGAATAAATCTCACAGATGGAGAAGTAGTGGCTGAGCAAGCAGAGACTAAAGTAGAGGCTAAAGCAGTACGGGCCCGACTCAGCTCACGAGCCAGCTCGTATTTCAGAAGATAGCTAGCAGTGATGTAGTGAGAAAGGTGGCTAGCTACACTATCAGACTCTGGATCAATGACAGGGAAACGGACACGACCATTATCATGGAGAGAAGGGTAGTAATGGAAACCTGGGTGATTCTGCATCCGGACCTTGTTGTAGCGGAGTTCAACAAGTACCTCAAATGCAGCAAACTGGATAGCCTGAGAAGCGGAAGAAGCGTAGCCGCTACGAGAGGTACGAGTGTAAGAAACAGAATCGTAACTGGTGCATAGAGTAACCACGGCGTGATACTCATACACTGAGTCAGCTAGGTGCTCCCGGTACACACGATAGACTGGATCATCTCCATGAGGGTACAGCTGATGCCACACGTTACAAAGGAGATGCGGCGACATGTACGGCATCAGCTGCAACTAGCATGGATATAGCATCAGAGCCATCTACACTCACAACCATTAGCAGGTTAGCATAGAAAAATATAATCAGTGCAAGCAATGCAACAACCAGCTACAGTTATTACCGACACACAGCTACAACTCGTATCTAGCGTCCAGTTAACTCGGCATAGTCTAGCGTGGCCTATAGTTAGCGCGGCTCTGATACCAAGCATTGTGGCACCCCGGCTCAGAGCGACCGGTGTACCTTGCATTGCCACCCTAGAGACCTTGTCTTCTGGCAACACACAACAACATGGTACAGAAAATAACCGCTTTATTCATGCTAGCGGAACATAGTTCATATTACAACAGTTAGCGAGGCCAAGCGGCACACACGGTGCGGCTGAACAATATGTACATTATTTAGTGAACATAAAGGGGCCTCGATCATGACAACTACTCGGCAGCGGAAGAGCGTCGTAGCGGGACTCCATAGCACAAGGACACCGATGTGGACACGGTCTAGACTCGGACAACACTCCTTTCCAACGGGACTTTCCTGAAATCTGGCATGACACGCCAGGTCAGTACACTGAATGTACTTGCAAGCTCACAATAAACATAAACACGATGACAAACAATATTATGATATTTATCCAATTAATCGACAATGCAACTATATAACCAACATGCTGTGACCATGCTCAACAGGTACTCATTCTCCTGACTTGCTTACCAGATGTGACCAATAAACATGATATTAATAAACATACTCGTGATCCTTACGGAGATCACAACCTGACCATCTGATGGCCCGTGATCCTTACGGCGATCACAACCCGACAACTCATGTCCAACTCAACACAATGACCTTACTACCATCCTTAGTGCAATTTAGTGTGCATATTTATTAAGTGTTGACCCATGGTGTACCTTACTTTCGAGCGTGTCCGTAACCGCGGACTCGGCTATCGATAGATTAAAAACACTCTGTAGAGGTTAGTACAATGTACCCACACTACGGAACCCATGGCCTCGCACTCCCATTCAGGTGGACCAACAGCGTTCCGACGAAACCATTTCACTATCATGACAATCTCTCGGCCCCTCCGACTCAGACCCCACCGGGCTAGTCCTGGGTGGCCCCGTGTCTACCTCCAGACACCTTGACCACCATCGTGGCCACGATCCACTCTGGGATCCGGTACCAAAATTAACTTAACAACATGCTCACAAGGTTATTCTTGCCTACCGGGCCAGGGTACAGCACGCTCATAACCTTCCCTAAATTGAGGCACCGACCAGAGGCACGACAATGAAACACATTAAGGCCGTCCCATACCGGCAAATGTGGTTGCACTGGGAAAGACTCGTTTCAGCGGCACCACGACCCGGTCAACAACATGTTCAAGTTGAATTATTAATCAGGTTCAACTTAATGTAAAAAGAAAATAACCGGTGTCATACTGCCATACCATGCATCACTTAACATATGCATCACATAACCGTGCAAAGACTGCACCAACCATGGTCCTACGGAGCCATCATAAACTCATCCTACTATTCTGGTTAAAACCTCTCTTTACTTATACCAGAACCATTTCTAGCATTATCATCATTATACCTCATGCAAAAATAATATTTAAATTACTCATCAAACTTTATGACCATATTATTTATTTATCACTTGCAACTAAGTTCTCCTTATCTTGCCAACAATATTTACTTCAAACATTCTGAAGTTCAAGTATTTTAACATGACAAGCATATAACAGAATATATTTATTATATAACTAATTTAAATGCATCAATATTCATAAGTTCAAGTATGAAAATCATAAATATTGAAGTGGCACCATGAAAATGTTACTATGGCTTGCCTTAGCATTGATGAGGTTCACAAAGCTCCTGGTGATCCTCAAGATAAGCTAGTTCTTCTGAAAATATTCAAAAACAACAAAAGAAAATATCAAGAAACCTTCTGAAAATTGCCAGAAAATCCAGACAGCAAGGAAAAATCCCATCTTTCGGGAGCTGTTAGATTTTTGGACACAGAACACGATGCAAAAAGAATCACTTCATTTGGACTTGTAGAATAAAAGTTATGGCCATTTGAAGTCTCCTGGAATTTAAATGAATTTGAAAATAAAAACAGAGGGGGTGACGTCGAAGGCGTAATCTCCCTGGGACGCCACCACTCATACCGCTTCACGCGCGTAGTGAGTGGCTGACTAGCGGGCCCTGCTAGTCAGGCCGGAGGGAGGGGAGAGGGAAACAGAGGGGAACGGCTATTCGCCGGAGCTCACATCAGCGAGGAGACTTCTTGGAGGCAAACGAGAGGGAGGGATCAATGGAGAAGACTATTGTGCACCTGCCCGTACCCGTAGCGTGGCTAACGGTGGCCGGACGGTGTCAGATTTGTCCTCTCCAGCGGCAACAGGGGGCGGAGGTTGCCGGAGTTGAAGAAGACGACAGCTTGGGGCGGCTCCAGGGGTTCTAGCTAGGCGTGTAGGCTTCACGGAGGAGAGGCGGAGGCCCTGGTGGGGTCGCCTTGGCTTGGGAGAGGCTGGAGCTGCATGAACGATCCAGAGGGGATTTCCGACGAGCTCGGCTCGGGGATGGCAGCCCGCAGCCTGCCCGGCCGGGCTGCGTCCTGCCCGGCCGGGCTGCGGCCTGCCCGGCCGGGCTGCGGCTTCTAGTGGCTCTAGGAGGGAGTGGGGGTGAGTTGTGATGCTCCAGGAGGCTGCGAAGGGGTGGTTTATAGGCGGGGCGGCAAGGAGGGCTCGGGCTCCGCCGGAGGACACCTGTCCCCGGCGCCCGGCGACGAACGGTGCCAGAGGGTGATGGAGAAGGCGATAGAGGTCACGCAGCAACTATACGCGGGCGCGGACGAGCACATGAACGAGGGGGAAAGAGACGAACACAGTGCGTGCGCACTGTGCCATTGGCCGGACCGTGCCCGTGCTTGCTGCGGCGAGCTCTGGTGTCGGTGAGCGGCAGGGTGGAGTTATGGGGGTGGAGACGAGGATGGTGGCAAGGGGGGGACACGCTCTAGCCGGCCGAGCAGCGAGCACACGCTCCACAGAGGCGCTGGCGACGCGCAGAGCGCGCGTTTGGCATGCCAGCATGCTCGAACGAACGCGGTCACCGCGTGGACCGTGACATCAGGCCACCTACGCACTAACAAGGATGTCTGGCGTGTAGTCCTTAGTAAACTGAGGTGTTACCGTGGCTCAGTTTGGTTCCAGGTGCAGTAGAAGTAAAATGGTGATGAGGTTAAGTTACTGGACAGAAACTTTGGGGAGTTACTGTGGTCAAACCACAGGGATTCAAGGGCTGAGCTTTGGGGTTTTACTGACTCTTACTAAGGTAAATAAGCTGAGGGAAAACCAGCTACATTGGAGTTAGTAAAAAGGTAGTTGCTGTAGAAACTACCATTTCAGCCCAGAAGTGATTTTATTTTCTGTAGCCAAAATATTCCAAAGGGTGGTGAAATATTTTTTCTCAGAAATGTGCCCTAGGGTCCAAAGAATATTTGGGATTTTTCTCAGGATTTTTGGGGTAACAGAAATGAGGGTTGCTTTGGAGGTCAAGGAGTTTAGCTAGGGTTTTGGAGGCAAAATGAATATTTTTCATTTAAGAAAAATATTCCAAGCAATATTGTTGGGTTGGGCAGGGGTGAAATGATGGATTTGAGGATGAGAGGGAACACTTGGGTGAAAATAAAGGGATACCCAAGTGGTCAAGTCCAAATGGAATGATTCAAAACTCCAAATCCAAAATCAACTCAGCTGAAAATCAAGCAAAGAAAAGAGGGCAAAAACCAGGCTCTGACACAACAGCTCCGAGTTCTGCACACGTTCAGCTCGATGACGTCCCTCGAATTCTTGATCCAGCAAAGTGTCAAGGGAGAGTTTCATCAGCACGACGGCACGGTGACGGTGATGGTGAAGTGGTCCGCGCCTAAGCACTACGTGAATATGACCGGAGGCGTAAACTGTGGAGTGGGGCGCCGCACACGGCTAACAACTATGGGTGTGTGTTCTAGAGGTGCCCCCCTCATGTATATAGGGTTGAGTGGAGGAGAGGCAGCCAAGGGGGCACCCCAAGTAGGAGGAATCCTACTTGGGCGCCTCCCTATTCGGCCTCCCCCCCTTCCATATTCATCAGGAGGGGGAAGGAAGGAGGTGGGAGGAGAGAAGGAAGGGGGAGGCCGAATTGCTCCCCTTCCTTCCTCTCTTCCCCTCTTTCCTTCCCCCTTATTTAGGCCTACATGGGGCGCACCAGCCCCCTAAGGGCCGGTCTCTCCCCTTCTTGGCCCATTAGGCCCATATAGTTAGCCGGGGGATGCCCGGAACCCCTTCCGATGACCCGATACGTACCCGGTACCCCCAGAACACCTCCGGTGTCCGAATACTCCTCTTCATGTCCGTGATCTCATCCGAGACTCTGAACAACATTCAATCACCAAATCACATAACTAATATAATACAAAATTGTCTTCGAACGTTAAGCGTGCGGACCCTACGAGATCGAGAACTATGTAGACATGACCGAGACACCTCTCCGGTCAATAACCAATAGCAGAACCTGGATGCTCATATTGGTTCCAACATATTCTACGAAGATCTTTGTCGGTCAAACCATAATGACAACATACGTTATACCCTTTGTCATCGGTATGTTACTTGCCCGAGATTCGATCGTCGGTATCTTCATACCTAGTTCAATCTCATTACTGGCAAGTCTCTTTACTCGTTTCGTAATGCATCATCCCGCAACTAAATCATTACTCACATTGCTTGCAAGGCTTATTATGATGTGCATTACCGAGAGGGCCCACAGATACCTCTCCGATACTCGTAGTGACAAATCCTAATCTCAATCTATGCTAACCGAACAAACACCTTCGGAGATACCTGTAGAGCATCTTTATAATCACCCAGTTACGTTGTGACATTTGATAGCACATAAGGTATTCCTCCGGTATTCGGGGGTTGCATAATCTCATAGTCAAAGGAATATGTATATGACATGAAGAAAGCAATAGCAATAAAACTAAATGATCAATATTCTAAGCTAACTGATGTGTCTTGTCCATCACATCATTCTCCTAATGATGTGATCCCATTCATCAAATGACAACACATGTCTATGGTTAGGAAACTTAACCATCTTTAATTAATGAGCTAGTATAGTAGAGGCTTACTAGGGACACGGTGTTTTGTCTATGTATCCACACATGTATCAAGTTTCCGGCTAATACAATTCTAGCATGAATAATAAAAATTTATCATGATATAAGGAAATATAAAATAACAACTTTCTTATTGCCTCTAGGGCATATTTCCTTCAGTCTCCCACTTGCACTGAGTCAATAATCTAGTTCACATCACCATGTGATTTAACACCAATGGTTCACATCTTTATTTGATTAACACCCATAGTTCACATCGCCATGTGACCAACACCCAAAGGGTTTACTAGAGTAAATAATCTAGTTCACATCGCTTATGTGATTAACAGCCAAGGAGTACTAAGGTATGATCATGTTTTGCTTGTGAGAGAAGTTTAGTCAACGGGTGTGCCACATGCAGAACCATATGTATTTTGCAAATTTCTATGTCCACAATGCTCTGCATGGAGCTACTCTAGCTAGTTGCTCCCACTTTCAATATGCATCCAGATTGAGACACTGCGTCATCCAGATTATTGTCAAAGCTTGCATCAACATAACCCTTTACGACGAACTCTTTGTCACCTCCATAACCGAGAAATATTTCCTTAGTCCTCTTTAGGTACCTAAGGATAATTTTGACCGCTATCCAGTGATCTACTCCTGGATCACTATTGTACCCCCTTGCCAAGCTCATGGCAAGGCACACAATAGGTCTGGTACACAACATGTCATACTTTATAGAACCTATGACTGAGGCATAGGGAATGACTTTCATTCTCTCTATATATATTGTGCTGTGGTTGGGTTTTGAGTCTTACTCAACTTCACACCTTGTAACACAGGCAAGAACCCTTTCTTTGACTACTCCATTTTAACTGCTTCCAAACTTTATCAAGGTATGTGCTTTGTGAAAGTCCTATCAAGTGTCTTGATCTATCTCTATAGATCTTGATGACCAATATATAAGCAGCTTCACCAAGGTCTTTCATTGAAAAATTCTTGTTCAAGTATCCTTTTATGCTATCTAGAAATTCTATATCATTCCTGATCAACAATATGTCATCCACATATAATATCAGATATGCTACAGGGCTCCCGCTCACTTTCTTGTAAATACAGGCTTCTCAAAAAGTCTGTATAAAACCATATGCTTTGATCAGCTCATCAAAGCGTATATTCCAACTATGAGATGCTTGCACCAGTCCATAAATGGATCACTGGAGCTTGCACACTTTGTTAGCACCTTTAGGATCGACAAAACCTTCTAGTTGCATCATATACAACTCTTCTTTAAGAAGTCCATAAAGGAATGTAGTTTGGACATCCATTTGCCAGATTTCATAATCATAAAATGTGGTAATTGCTAACATGATTCGGACAGACTTAAAAATCGCTACAAGTGAGAAGGTCTCATTGTAGTCAACTCCTTGAACTTGTTGAAAATCCTTCGCAACAATTCGAGCTTTATAGGCAGTAACATTACCATCAGCGTCAGTCTTCTTCTTGAAGATCCATTCATTCTCTATGGCTTCCCGATCATCGGGCAAGTCAACCAAAGTCCTTACTTTGTTCTCATACATGGATCCTATCTCACATTTCATGGCCTCAAGCCATTTTGCGGAATCTGGGCTCATCATCGCTTCCTCATAGTTCGTAGGTTCGTCATGGTCTAGTAACATGACTTCCAGAACAAGATTACCATACCACTCTGGTGCGGGACGTGCTCTGGTTGACCTATGAGGTTCGGTAGTAACTTGATCTGAAGTTTCATGATCATTATCATTAGCTTCCTCTCTAGTGAAGGAAATATTCCCTAGAGGCAATAATAAAGTTATTATTTATATTTCCTTATATCATGATAAATGTTTATTATTCATGCTAGAATTGTATTAACCGGAAACTTAGTACATGTGTGAATACATAGACAAATAGAGTGTCCCTAGTATGCCCCTACTTAACTAGCTCGTTAATCAAAGATGGCTAAGTTTCCTAGCCATAGACATGTGTTTTCATTTGATGAACGGGATCACATCATTAGAGAATGATGTGATGGACAAGACACATCCTTTAGCTTAGCATTATGATCGTTGAGTTTTATTTCTATTGCTTTCTTCATGACTTATACATGTTCCTCTGACTATGAGATTATGCAACTCCTGAATACCGGAGGAACACCTTGTGTGCTATCAAACGTCACAACGTAACTGGGTGATTATAAAGATGCTCTAGAGGTGTCTCCGAAAGTGTTTGTTGGGTTGGCATAGATCGAGATTAGGATTTATCACTTCAAGTATCGGAGAGGTATATCTGGGCCCTCTCGGTAATGCACATCACTATAAGCCTTGCAAGCAATGTGACTAATGAGTTAGTTGCGGGATGATGCATTACGGAGTGAGAAAATGAGACTTGCCGGTAACGAGATTGAACTAGGTATGATGATACCGATGATCAAATCTTGGGCAAGTAACATACCGATGACAAAGGGAACAATGTAAGTTGTTTTGCGGTTTGACCAATAAAGATCATCGTAGAATATGTAGGAAGTAATATGAGCATCTAGGTTCCGCTATTGGTTATTGACCGGAGATGTGTCTCGGTCATGTCTTGTGACGCCCCCGATTCAATCGTACACTAATCATACACGCAAATATATATGATCAAGATCAGGGACTCACGGGAAGATATCACAACACAACTCCAGACACAAATCAAAATAATACAAGCTTTATATTAGAAGCTAGGGGCCTCGAGGATCGAATACATAGCTCGATACACAAGAGTCAGCGGAAGCAACAATATCTGAGTACAGACATAAGTTAAACAAGGATGCCTTAAGAAGGCTAGCACAAAAGCAACAACGATCGAAGAGGCAAGGCCTCCTGCCTGGGACCTCCTAACTACTCCTGGTCGTCCGCGGTCTTCACGTAGCAGCATCCATCGGTGGTGGCATCTAGCTCCAAGGATCCACCATCTGGTTGCATCAACCGGAAAGGAAAGAAAGAAGGGGAAAAAGGGGCAGCAAAGCAACTATGAGTACTCATCCAAAGTACTCGCAAGCATCAGATCTATACAAAGTATGCATTAGTATCAAATGGAAGGTTTGTATCTGTGGACTGAACTGCAGAATGCCAGAATAGAGGGGAAGGCCTAGCCTATCAAAGACTAGCATCTTCAAGCAGCTCCAAGCATCTTGCAGCATGTAGAAGAGTAAAGAATAGCTATTTATAATTAACAAACATGTTGTAACATTAATGCCCAGAGATCCTTTCTCGACTCCCTGCGAGAAAGCAATCCCGGAGCCACATATCCAAGTATCCATTCGTAGTTGTATAAGATCAGGATATAAGTCTGAACGTCAGTTACCATGGACATGGCTATTAATAGATAATCTTCCCTGCAAGGGTGCACCACGTTTTCCAACACGCTCGATCACTCTGGCCGGACAGACTTTCTTGGGTCATGCCCGACCTCGGAAGATCAACACGTCGCCGCCCTACCTAGGCTAAGCAGAGAGGTCCCCGCCGGTCTACCTCCTAAGCACTCCGGGGTCTGGGCCCATCGCCCGTTGCACTCCAGGTCGTTGTGCACAGGGCGGGTCCAGGCTCCACTACTACAGGATGGTGCCGGCCCAGCCGTGCCGCACTGCTGAACTGGACGTCTAACAAAGCTTCGGCTGATAATGCAACGTCGAGGCCCATACCTATTCTCACGTGGTGGTTGGTGCGTAAAGGCCAGAGGCCAACTCAGAACCAATACCCAAACCATAGTGTATTATTAGCTTGCGGAGACGAGAAGAGACTCATGATCGAAAGTGACCCCGTCGCCCCATCTCGTGGACTTACGACAAGGGCGTAGAATGCCCGGCCGTGCCATGTCACTATCTTCCAGGTGCTCTTCGGGCCCGCTCGACTTTCACCAAGGTCTCAAGTAAAGTCAAGGTAACCGTGTGTCCAAACATCAAGGGGAAAACCCGAGGAATCACCCACGGAGGATTCCACTCAATGTAATCATCAAGGTGAACGTAAGAGGGACCACTCTCGAGGTTCACACTTGAGGTGTTGAACGACAGAGCCGTGTCGGGAATGGTGAAAGAGGAAATCACCCTCGATGACCACAACCGAATAGCTACACTACAGAATTATCATCAGGAGTGCGTTATGAGGGATCACCCTCGGCACTCGATAGTAGCTCTGCAGAATCGAGCAACAAAAGGGGCGTGATGTGATGTGAGGTGTCGGGCTCTGGTCGTTGATCATGTCAATAGAGGCGTCGATGATGAAGCGGGGGCAACAAGGATAAGTGGGGGTCACTGACGGATCACTAGCCAACCTGTACTAAGCAGTTTAGGATAAGCAGGTAGGTAACAATAACATGTACAAAAGCAGGCTATGCATCAAAATAGGAGCAAACAATAACAGTAGTAAAATCTAATGCAAGCATGAGAGTATAGAATGGGCGATATCGGGATGATCAAAGGGGGGGCTTGCCTGGTTGCTCAGACAAGAAGGAGGGTCGTCATCGATGTAGTCGATCAGAGGGGCATCAGCAGCGGTCTCGAGGTCTACCAGAGAAGAAGAGGGGGAAGAAACAGTAAATACACGCAAACATAAGCATAACAAGACAATAAGTGGGGCTAGAAGTGTTCTAACGCAGCGCTAGGCGATACTGGCGAAGGGGGAAACATTCGGGAAAGTTTTCCCGGTTCCGGACGTCTGTCAGACAAATGAACCGGAGGGGAAAGGTTCAACGTTTGCTATGCTATGGACGTGTGGCGGATGAATGGACCGCGTATTCGGATTCGTCTCGTCGTTCTGAGCAACTTTCATGTAGAAAAGTTTTTCAGCCGAGCTACGGTTTATTTTATATGATTTTTAAAAGTTTTAAACATTTTCTAAATTTGTTATTATTTAATTTAATTCGAAAAACAGAATCAAGGCGTCAGCCTGACATCATCATGACGTCAGCAGTCAACTGAGTTGACTAGGGTCAACCTGACGAGTGGGACCCCACTGTCATTGACACAGCTAGTTAGCAGTTTAGACTAAACTAATTTAGTTAGTTAGTTAGCTTGGGCCCATTGGTTAGTGAGAAACTAGGTTAATCTAATTAATTTTGTTAATTTAGTTGATTAAGGGGGTGGTGGCCCACCAGTCAGTGGCACGGTGAGCCCAGTCAGCACGGTTGACTGGTCAACCAAGTCGACTGGACCCACATGGCCCACCTGTCATTGTCAACAACTAGGACACGTGGCACCACCTCGGGCGCCGGCGCCAGGGTGGCTCCGACGAGCCGAAACCATGGTGGAGCGGCTAGGGGAGCGTCGGGATTCGCCTACGGGCGTCCATTTTTCGCGAGACTTGGCGCGCTTGAACGGGAAGATGACGCTGCGTCCAACCGGAGTGGTTACGAGGCCGAAGATGGACGGAGGTGATGGCGGCAAGCACCACAGCGGACGCCAGACTTCGGGCATCGTAGGAATCTAGGCTATGGCGAGCAAAAATAGCGAGGTGAGGTGCCTACAACGTCTACGCGGGCCAACAAAGCGAGTGGGCATGCACGCGTGACCAACGGGTCACCGAAACCACGCCGGCGACGAACGTACGCGGCGGAGGGCTCGGCCACAACGGGGATGATGGCTACGGGTACGAACGTCGATGAGAGGGGCGGGGGAAAGAAGTCAGGAGCTCACCGGGACCTGCAGGTGAGCAAAGCAGGCTCGGGGACAGCCGGTCGATGCCAAATTCAACGGAGATCGCCGCGGGTGCAGAGGTTTAAGATGACACGGACCCGACGAGGCAGGGGCTTCTAGTGCGAGTTGGTGGCCGTGGCCGTCGTAGGAGCATGGAGCGGCTGGGCTTGCTGGAGGGGCGCGGGGGAGGCGGTCGCCACGGTGGTGCGAGGTGGGGCGACGGCAACGGCGCTCGGTGAGGTGGGATCTCGCGAGGGAGAGAGAGCAACCAGGGAGAGGGAGCGTCCAGAGGGAGTGGGACGAGTGGAGTGGTAGGGGGGAGCCCAAGGGGTCGGCCTCATCGTCGCCCTTATCCCCTCGTCAGCGGGGACGGCGAGGCGGTCCGGCAGGGCACGCCCGGGTGTGTGCTGGGTCGGTGGAACAGGGGCGGAAGGCGACTCGGGGGGGAGGGTTGAGTGGGCCAGATGGGCTGGCTGGCCGTTTCGGCCAAACGGGCCAAATGGCCCAAGGGGGAGGTTTTTTTCTAGTTTTATAAATTAAACAGCTAGCCCCTGTTTTATTCATTTCAGAGCATTTAAACACATTATAAAAATGTTGTTTCAACATGACAAATACCCAGGGATTATTTTCCACACTTTGAACATTTTATTTTGCAGAAATTTGAATTTTGGTCTTTAATTTAAATTTGAGTTCGAACTAAGATTTGGATCAAGTGAGGATTAGCAACAGTAATGTGATGACATGGCACCATTAGCGGGGGATTACTGTAGCTTAATTATCCGGGCGTCACAATTCTCCTCTACTATAAGAAATCTCGTCTCGAGATTTAAGGCGTGTAATAAGGGGGAAGCTATAAGGATGGACGTCTGAAAGGATCGACATTTGGTAGTTATCTCAAGGAAGAAGATTTTAGAAGCATCAGGAACATATCAAGAGTGCTATAAGAAGGTATAACAAGTTGCAACCAAGTATGTATTCAGCTAATGCATAAAACAGGTGATGAAGGGGTTCAGAGAAATGGGAAAAAGTATTGCGTTTGATACCAGAATAAATCGCTAGGAAGGTGGCTCGTGATTTACATACGAAGCCAAGTGCGAGGAATAACTTAGAAAACTGGGATGCACATGAGAGTCAGGTTTCGATCCTGTGGAACTGAGGGTTATGGGCCCACCATGTGGGTTAATACCAGGAAGGCAGTAATCATTTTGCATGATCATGATAGCAAGGCAGGTCAGAGGATAGCCTGTCAATTATGTTGGCAACAACGTTGGTACCAAGGGCGAGGGACGAAGAGAACCATTTTCCTGCTCGTTAAGACGAGGCGGACCAATAGGCAAAGTTCTCGTCCATCAGCGGCTACCAGATTGTCATCAACAATAGTAACAAGGTCTTACTGACAGAGTTTTTACACCGAGGTGTCTACATAAGTAGGGAATTATCAGTGCTCGGATATGTTAGTTACAAGAATGTTTGAACAAAACAATGGAAAGGAAAGCGTAGACTCGAGTCAGTTATCGGTATTCTCGAGTGTCTAACAACTCAGAACCCGTGGAAAAATTGGAACCGGCGAGAAATAATAGTTGATAAAGAACTCATAAGAAGTTATGTAGTTTCGTGATATTCTAGAGATACCAGAGGGTAATACTCGAAGGTATAAAAGGATAGAGGTTTGACAGGTGAAAAGATCTGCAGAAGATAAGTATTTTAACTTGTCCAAGAAATGGAATCAAAGGAGAACAATAAGGTCAAAACCACGGTTGCAAAGGACCAATTCATAGATACCGTAAGATATTATATCAAGGAAATAGTTATTATTTACAAGAAGCTTCCATGATAAGTTCCACATCGGGTCCACGGGCATGAACACAAAGGTTCAAGGTTGACTCCTAGTTCTCCAATGCATAACCTTTCATTCACCTCTCATTTTCGAAGAAGTCGTAGTGTTGAGATTTCAGCTGGCATAACACCAGTAGAGTATGAGTCGTAGAAGTTTTCGGGTTCACACAGATTTAGGGAAGACATAGATTCAATCCTTAGGGACATATTAGGAACATATACCACAAACTTCACGAGTAAATAACTCTATCCCGAGAGTAGAGCATGGTCGAGGAAGCAGAAGATACAATTTACCAAAGGCATTATGTATCCGAGGAAAAGCTCACAAGGTTACTGTATAAGAAGGACGTTGTCGGATAAAACCCAACAAAGGACCTGGACGTCCACAATGGATCTGATGTGAGTATCGGTACTCAACCAGAAGAAGAAAGAATGCAAGAGGTCATGTTATAGAAACAAGTGACTAATTCAAAGCTCAAATGCAAAGGAATTACGATTTCCGAAATCAAGGGATCAGAAGCAAATGCTCTGACCAAGGATGGTTAAGTTGAATAGACTTAAGGCACAATCGATGGCAATCTGATTGGCCGAGAACCAGCTCATGTTCGGGAAGGCATGTGAGCCGGAAAGATAATCTATAAGGATCAACTAATGATTGCAACACAGACATATCAAATCAAAAGACACAAGATGATAATGACAAAGGACGTCAACGGATATAGCTAGGCATATGGAATTGACCAGTGTGTAGCAGGTAAGACCTTCTAGAGCAATAGGCGATAGAGGTCATCGAAATCTCGGATTGTATTAAAACGTATCTTATGAAGCATAAGAATAACTGGGGATGAATGGATACTCGATAAGAGCGAGTAATTATCCGTAGGGGTATTCATGCGGCAAGGACTGCATGATAGTAAGCATAAAGGATCCTCTGAATATTGAAGAGTATTTCAGGACATCTTGTAATAACAAGAGCAACTGGGGACGAAGGTATGAACGACAACGTAAGTAGTTACGCATAAGGATTTATCGGTGGTAGGGATTGCAACGGTGAAGGGCACAAGGGTCTCGAGAAAGCATCGGAGAGTATCTTTAGAATCTTCTGGTGAAGCGGGCCATTATCTAGAATGAAGGGGCTCTCTGGGAGAAGTATTTATGAGAACCTAGAGTTATAGTTTGCAAAAACCATTTAACCCGAATAGAAGAGAGATCAGATTCCCAGAGTATAGACGAAGAATAAAAGATCCTAATACCACCCAATTGGTAACGTGGGCCCGTAAGCCACACAACCATGTTAGTAAAACCATTTTTTTTTAAAACTAGACTCAACTTCGGCCAAGGAGTTCGAAAGGGGGATCCTACAGGCAGTCGGCTCTGATACCAACTTGTGACACCCCCGATTCAATGGTTCACTAATCATACACGCAACTATGTACGATCAAGATTAGGGACTCACGGGAAGATATCACAACACAACTCTAGACACAAATAAAATAATACAAGCTTTATATTACAAGCCAGGGGCCTCGAGGGCTCGAATACATAGCTCGATACACAAGAGTCAGCGGAAGCAACAATATCTGAGTACAGACATAAGTTAAACAAGGATGCCTTAAGAAGGCTAGCACAAAAGCAACAACGATCGAAGAGGCAAGGCCTCCTTCCTGGGACCTCCTGACTACTCCTGGTCGTCGGCGGTCTTCACGTAGCAGCATCCATCGGCAGTGGCATCTGGCTTCAAGGATCCACCATCTGGCTGCATCAACCGGAAAGGAAAGAAAGAAGGGGGAAAAGGGGTAGCAAAGGAACTGTGAGTACTCATCCAAAGTACTAGCAAGCATCAGATATATACTAAGTATGCATTAGTATCAAATGGAAGGTTTGTATCTGTGGACTGAACTGTAGAATGCCAGAATAGAGGGGAAGGCCTAGCCTATCAAAGACTAGCATCTTCAAGCAGCTCCAAGCATCTTGCAGCATGTAGAAGAGTAAAGAATAGCAGAATAACTAACAAACATGTTGAAACATTAATGCCCAGAGATCCTTCCTCGACTCCGTGCGAGAAAGCAATCCCGGAGCCACATATCCAAGTATCCATTCGTAGTTGTATAAGATCAGGATATAAGTCTGAACGCCTGTTACCGTGGACATGGCTATTAATAGATAATCTTCCCTGCAGGGGTGCACCACGTTTTCCAACACGCTCGATCACTCTGGCTGGACACACTTTCCTGGGTCATGCCCGACCTCGGAAGATCAACACGTGCAGCCCTACCTAGGCTCAGTAGAGAGGTCCCCGCCGGTCTACCTCCTAAGCACTCCGGGGTCTGGGCCCATCGCCCGTTGCACTCGGGGTCGTTGCGCGCAGGGCGGGTCCAGGCTCCACCACTACAGGATGGTGCCGACCCAGCCGTGCCACACTGTTGAACTGGATGTCTGACAAAGCTTCGGCTGATAATGCGACGTCAAGGCTCATAACTATTCTCACGTGGTGGTTGGTGCGTAAAGGCCAGAGGCCAACTCAGAACAAATACCCAAACCATAGTGTATTATTAGCTTGCGGAGACGAGCAGAGACTCGCGATCGAAAGTGACCCCGTCGCCCCGTCTCGTGGACTTACGACAAGGGCGTAGAATGCCCGGCCGTGCCACGTCATTATCTTGCGGGTGCTCTCCGGGCCCGCCCGACTTTCACCAAGGTCTCAAGTAAAGTCAAGGTAACCGTGTGTCCAAACATCAAGGGGAAAACTCGAGGAATCACCCACGGAGGATTCCACTCAATGTAATCATCAAGGTGAACGTAAGAGGGACCACCCTCGAGGTTCACACTTGAGGTTTTGAACGACAGAGCCGTATCGGGAATGGTGAAAGAGGAAATCACCCTCGATGACCACAACCGAATAGCTACACTACAGAATTATCATCAGGAGTGCGTTATGAGGGATCACCCTCGGCACTCGATAGTAGCTCTACAGAGTCGAGCAACAAAAGGGGCGTGATGTGATGTGAGGTGTCAGGCTCTGGTCGTCGATCACGTCGGTCGAGGCATCGATGATGAAGCAGGGGCAACAAGGATAAGTGGTGGTCACTAACGGATCACTAGCCAACCTATATTAAGAAGTTTATGATAAGCAGGTAGGTAACAATAATAGGTACAAAAGCAGGCTATGCATCAGAATAGGAGCAAACAATAGCAAAATCTAATGCAAGCATGAGAGTATAGAATGGGCGATATCGAGATGATCAAAGGGGGGGCTTGCCTGGTTGCTCAGACAAGAAGGAGGGTCATCGTCGACGTAGTCGATCATAGGGGCATCAGCAGCGGTCTCGAGGTCTACTGGAGAAGAAGAGGGGGAAGAAACAGTAAATACACGCAAACATAACAAGACAATCAGTGGGGCTAGAAGTGTTCTAACGCAGCGCTAGGCGATACTGGTGAAGGGGAAAACATCCGGGAAAATTTTCCCGGTTCCGGACGCCTGTCAGACAGATGAACTGCAGGGGTAAGGTTCAACATTTGCTATGCTAGGGACGTGTGGAGGATGAATGGACCATGCATTCGAATTCGCCTCGTCGTTCTGAGCAACTTTCATGTAGAAAAGTTTTTCATCCGAGCTACGGTTTATTTTATATGATTTTTCAAAGTTTTAAACATTTTCTAAATTTGTTATTATTTAATTTAATTTAAAAAACAGAATCAAGGCGTCAACCTGACATCATCATGACGTCAGCAGTCAACTGAGTTGACTAGGGTCAACCTGATGAGTGGGACCCCACTGTCATTGACACAGCTAGTTAGCAGTTTAGACTAAACTAATTTAATTAGTTAGTTAGCTTGGGCCCATTGGTTAGTGAGAAACTAGGTTAATCTAATTTATTTTGTTAATTTAGTTGATTAAGGGGGTGGTGGCCCACCAGTCAGTGGCACGGTGAGCCCAGTCAGCACGGTTGACTGGTCAACCAAGTCGACTGGACCCACATGGCCCACCTGTCATTGGCAATGGCGAGGACATGTGGCGCCACGTCGGACGCCGGTGCCAGAGTGGCTCCGACGAGCCGAAACCATGGCGGAGCGGCTAGGGGAGCGTCGGGATTCGCCTACGGGCGTCCATTTTTTGCGAGACTTGGCGCGCTCGAATGGGAAGATGATGTCGCGTCCAACTGGAGTGGTTACGAGGCTAGAGGTGGACGGAGGTGACGGCAGCGAGCACCGCAGCGGACGCCAGACTTCGGGCATCGTAGGAATCTATGCTACGGCTAGCAAAAATAGCGACGTGAGGTGCCTACAACATCTACGCGGGCCAACAAAGCGAGTGAGCATGCACGCGTGACGAACGGGTCACCGAAACCACGCCGGCGATGAACGTACACAGCGGAGGGCTCGCCCACAGCGGGGATGACGGCTACGGGTACGAACATTGATGACAGGGGCGGGGGAAAGAAGTCAGGAGCTCACCGGGACCTGCAGGTGAGAAAAGCAGGCTCGGGGACGGCCGGTCGACGCCAAATTCGACGGAGATCGCCGCGGGTGAAGAGGTTGAAGGTGACGCGAACCCGACGAGGCAGGGACTCCTAGCGCGAGTTGGTGGCCGTGGCCATTGTAGGAGCACGTAGCGGCTGGGCTTGCTGGAGGGGCGCGGGGGAGGCGGTCGCCACAGTGGTGCGGGGTGGGGCGACGGCAACGATGCTCGGTGAGGTGGGATCTCGCGAGGAAGAGAGGGCAACCAGGGAGAGGGAGCGTCCAGAGGGAGTGGGACGAGTGGAGTGGTAGGGGGGAGCCCGATGGGTCAGCCTCATCGTCGCCCTTATCCCCTCGTCGGCGGGGACGGCGAGGCGGTCCGGCGGGGCACGCTCGGGTGTGCGCTGGGTCGGTGGAATAGGGACGGAAGGCGACCCGGGGGTGGGGTTTGAGTGGGCCAGATGGGCTGGCTGGCCGTTTCGACCAAATGGGCCAAATGGCTCGGGGGAGGTTTTTTTTCTAGTTTTATAAATTAAACAGCTAGCCCCTATTTTATTCATTTATAGCATTTAAACACATTATAAAAATGTTGTTTCAACATGACAAATACCCAGGGATTATTTGCCACACTTTGAACATTTTATTTTGCATGCTTGAGAAATTTGAATTTTGATCTTTAATTTAAATTTGAGTTTGAACTAAGATTTGGATCAAGTGAGGATTAGCAACAGTAATGTGATGACATGGCACCATTAGCAGGGGATTACTATAGCTTAATTATCCGGGCGTCACATGTCTACATAGTTCTCGAACCCGTAGAGTCCGCACGCTTAACGTTCAATGACGATTTGTATTATGAGTTATGTGATTTGTTGTACCGAAGGTTGTTTGGAGTCCCGGATGAGAACACGGACATGACTATGAGTCTCGAAATGGTCGAGATGTAAATATCGATATATTGGAAGGCTATATTCAGACATCGGAAAGGTTCCGAGTGATTCGGGTATTTTTTGGAGTACCGGAGAGTTACGGGAATTCGCCGGAGGAAGTAGTTGGCCTTACTGGGCCATATGGGAAAGGAGAGAAGGGCCTCAAGAGGTGGCTGCATGCCCCCCATGGCAAGTCCTAATTGGACTAGGGAGGGGGTGGCGCCCCCCTCTCGTTCCTTCTCCCTTTCCTACTCCTTCCTTCTTCTCCTACTTGGACTAGGAAAGGGGGAACCTACTCCTACTAGGAGTAGGAATCCCGCCCCTTGGGCGCGCCCCTTGTGGTCGGCCCTCCTCCTCCTCGCCTTCTTTATATACGGGGGAGGGGGAACCCCATAGACACACAACTTAATCTTTTAGCCGTGTGCGGTGCCCCCCTCCACAGGTACACACCTCGGTCATATCGTCGTAGTGCTTAGGCGAAGCCCTGCTTCGGTAACTTCATCATCACCGTCAACACGCCGTCGTGCTGAAGGAACTCTCCCTCGGCCTCAACTGGATCAAGAGTTTAAGGGACGTCACCGAGCTGAACGTGTGCAGATCACGGAGGTGTCGTGCGTTTGGTACTTGGATCAGTTGGATTACGAAGACGTTCGACTACATCAACCGTGTTACTAAACGCTTCCGCTTTCGGTCTACGAGGGTACGTTGACACACTCTCCCCGCTCGTTGCTAAGATTCTCCTATATAGATCATGCGTGATCATAGGTAATTTTTTTAAAATACTACGTTCCCCAACAGTGGCATCCGAGCCAGGTCTATGCGTAGATGTTATTTGCACGAGTAGAACACAAAGAGTTGTGGGAGATAATAGTCATACTGCTTACCAGCATGTCATACTTTGATTCGGTGGTATTGTTGGATGAAGCGGCCCAAACCGACATTACATGACCGCGTTCATGAGACTGGTTCTACCGCCGTGCTTCCCACACAGGTGGCTAGTGGGTGTTTGTTTCTCAAACTTTAGTTGAATCGAGTGTGACTATGCCCGGTCCTTGTTGAAGGTTAAAACGGCAAACTTGACGAAAAATCATTGTGGTTTTGATGTGTAGGTAAGAACGGTTCTTGCTAAGCCCCTAGCAGCCACGTAAAACATGCAACAACAAAATATAGGACGTCTAACTTGTTTTTGTAGGGTTTTCTATGATGTGATATGGTCAAGACGTAATGATATATAATTTGTTGTATGAGATGATCATGTTTTGTAACAGTTATCGGCAACTGGCAGGAGCCATATGGTTGTCGCTTTATTGTATGAAATGCAATCGCCACGTAATTGCTTTACTTCATCACTAAGAGGCGGCGATAGTCGTAGTAGTAGTAGTTGGCGAGATGACAACGATGCTTCGATGGAGATCAAGGTGTCAAGCCGGTGACGATGGTGATCATGACGGTGCTTTGGAGATGGAGATCAAAGGCACAAGATGATGATGGCTGCATCATATCACTTATATTGATTGCATGTGATGTTTATGCTTTATGCATCTTATTTTGCTTAGTACGGTGGTAGCATTATAATATGATCTCTCACTAAATTTTTCTTAGTACGGCGGTTGCGACAGTTCGTCGTGCCGAGACACCATGTGATGATCAGGTGTGATAAGCTCTATGTTCACATACAACGGGTGCAAGCCAGTTTTGCATATGCAAAATACGCGGGTTAAACTTGATGAGCCTAGAATATGCAGATATGGCCTCGGAACACTGAGACCGAAAGGTCGAGCGTGAATCATATAGTAGACATGATCAACATAGTGATGTTCACCATTGAAAACTACTCCATTTCACTTGATGATCGGACATGGTTTAATTGATATGGATCACGTGATCACTTAGATGATTAGAGGGATGTCTATCTAAGTGGGATTTCTTAAGTAATATGATTAATTGAACTTCAATTTATCATGAACTTAGTCCTGGTAGTATTTGCATAACTATGTTGTAGATTAATAGCTCGCGATGTAGCTCCCCATTTATTTTTGATATGTTCCTAGAGAAAAACTATTTTGAAAGATGATAGTAGCAATGATGCGAACTAGGTCTATGATCTGAGGATTATCCTCATTATTGCACAGAAGAATTATGTCCTTGATGCACCGCTAAGTGACGGACCTATTGCAGGAGAAAATGCAGACGTTATGAATGTTTGGCAAGCTCGGTATGATAACTACTTGATAGTTTAGTGCATCATGCTTTACGGCTTAGAACCGGGACTTCAAAAATGTTTTGAACACCACAGAGCATATAAGATGTTCCAAGAGTTGAAATTGGTATTTCGGACTCATGCCCGAGTCGAGAGGTATGAGACCTCTGACAAGTATTTTTCCCTACAAAATGGAGGAGAATAGCTCAACCAGTGAGCATGTGCTCAGAATGTCTGAGTACTACAATCGCTTGAATCAAGTGGGAGTTAATCTTTCAGATAAGATATTGATTGACAGAGTTCTCTAGTCACTATCATCAAAGTTACTGGAACTTCGTGATGAACTTTAATACGAAAGGGATGACGAAAATGTTTCCCCGAGCTCTTCACGATGCTGAAATCGACGAAATCAAGAAAAACATCAAGTGTTGATGGTTGACAAGACCACTAGTTTCAAGTAAAAGGGCAGGGGAAAGAAAGGGAACTTCAACAAGAATGGCAAGCAAGTTGCCACTCCCATGAAGAAGCGCAAAGCTAGACCCAAGCCTGAAACTGAGTGCTTCTACTACAAATAAAATTGTCACTGGAAGTGGAACTGCCCTAGATACTTGGCAGATAAGAAGGATGGAAAAGTGAACAAAAGTATATTTTATATACATGTTATTGATGTGTACTTTAATAGTGTTTATAGCAACCCCTCAGTATTTGATACTGGTTTAGTTGCTAAGAGTAGTAACTCAAAACGGGAGTTGCAAAATAAACAGAGACTAGTTAAGGGCGAGGTGATGATGTGAGTTGGAAGTGATTCCAAGGTTGATAAGATCACCATCACACACTCCCTTTACCTTCAGGATTAGTGTTGAACCTAAAATAAATGTTATTTGGTTTTTGCGTTGACCATAATATGATTGGATCATGTTTATTGCAATACGGTTATTCAATTAAGTAAAAGAATAATTGTTATTCTGTTTACATGAATAAAACCTTCTATGGTCATACACCCAAGGTGAATGGTTTATTGAATATCGATCATAGTGATACACATATGCATACCAAAATATGCAAAGTTGATAATGATAGTGCAACATATTTGTGGCACTGCCGTTTAGGTCATATTGGTGTAAAGCGCATGAAGAAACTCCATGCTGATGGGCTTTTGGAATCACTTGATTATGAATCACTCGATGCTTGCGAACCATGCCTCATGTGCAATATGCCTAAGACTCCGTTCTCCGGAACAATAGAGCGAGCAACTGACTTATTGGAAACAATACATACTGATGTATGCGATCCGATGAGTGTTGAGGCTCGCGGCGGGTATCGTTATTTTCTGACCTTCATAGATGATTTGAGCAGATATGGGTATATCTACTTGATGAAACATAAGTCTGAAACATTTGAAAAAGTTCAAAGAATTTCAGAGTGAAGTGGAAAATCATCGTAACAAGAAAATAAAGTTTCTACGATCTGATCGCAGAGACAAATATTTGAGTTACGAGTTTGATCTTCATTTATAATGACGTGGAATAGTTTCACAACATACGCCACCTGGAACACCACAACGTAATGGTGTGTCCGAACGTCATAATCGTATTTTATTATATATGGTGCGATCTATGATGTCTCTTATCGATCTACCACTATTGTTTTGGGGTTATGCATTAGAGACAGTTGCATTCACGTTAAATAGGGCACCGTCTAAAAATCTGTTGAGACGGCACCGTATGAACTGTGGTTTAGCAAGAAACCTAAGATGTCGTTGCTTAAAGTTTGGGGTTGCGATGCTTATGTGAAAAAGTTTTAGCCTGATAAGCTCAAACCCAAATCGGAAAAGTGCGTCTTCATAGGATACCCAAAAAAACTGTTGGGTACACCTTCTATCACAGATCCGAAGGCAAGATATTCGTTGCTAAGAATGGATCCTCTCTAGAGAAGGAGCTTCTCTCGAAATAAGTGAGTGGGAGGAAACTAGAACTTGATGAGGTAATTGTACCTGCTCCCTTATGGAAAGTAGTTCATCTCAGAAATCAGTTCCAGTGATTCCTACACCAATTAGTCAGGAAACTAATGATGATGATCATGAAAACTTCTGATCAAGTTACTACCAAACCTCATAGGTTAACCAGAGTAATATCCGTACTTGACCATGACGAACCTATGAACTATGAGGAAGCGATGATGGGCCCAGATTCCGTGAAATGGCTTGAGGCCATGAAATCTGAGATAGAATCCATGTATGAGAACAAAGTGTGGACTTTGGTGGACTGGCCCGATGATCGGCAAGCCATTTGAATAAATGGATCTTCAAGAGGAAGACGGACGCTAATAGTAGTGTTACTATCTACAAAGCTCGACTCGTCGAAAAGGTTTTTTTGTCAAATTCAAGATGTTGACTACGATGAGATTTTCTCACTCGTATCGATGCTTAAATTCTGTCTGAATCATATTAGCAATTGCCACATTTTATGAAATCTGGCAAATGGATGTCAAAACTGCATTCCTTAATGGATTTCTTAAAGAAGAGTTGTATATGATACGACAAGAAGGATTTGTCAATCCTAAAGGTGCTAACAAAGTGTGCAAGCTCCAGTGATCCATCTATGGACTGGTGCAAGCATCTCGGAGTTGGAATATATGCTTTGATGAGTTGATCAAAGCATATAGTTTTATACAGACTTGCGATGAATCCCGGCCGTATTTACAACAAAGTGAGTGGGAGCACTACATCATTTCTGATAAGTATATGTGAATGACATATTATTGATCGGAAATAATGTAGAATTTTCTGGGAAGCACAAAGGAGTGTTTGAAAGGAGTTTTTCCAAGAAAGACCTCGGTGAAGCTGCTTACATATTGAGCATCAAGATCTATAGAGATAGATCAAGACGCTTGATAAGTTTTTTCAATGAGTACATACCTTGACAAGATTTTGAAGTAGCTCAAAATGGAACAGTCAAAGAAGGAGTTCTTGCCTGTGTTGCAAGGTGTGAAGTTGAGTAAAGACTCAAAACACGACCATGGTAGAAAATAGAAAGAGAATGAAAAGTCATTCCCTATGCCTCAGTCATAGGTTCTATAAAGTATGCTATGCTGTGTACCAGAACTATTGTGTACCTCATCATGAGTTTGGCAAGATGGTACAATAGTAATCCAGGAGTGGATCACTTAACAACGGTTAAAATTATCCTTAGTGGAATAAGGAAATGTTTCTCGGTTATGGAGGTGACAAAGAGTTCGTCGTAAAGAGTTACGTCGATGCAAGCTTTGACACCGATCTGGATGACTCCATGTCTCGATCTAGATACATATTAAAAGTGGGAGAAATTAGCTAGAGTAGCTCCATGCAGAGCATTATAGACATAGAAAAAATTGCAAAATACATACGGCTCTGAATGTGGAAGACCCGTTGACTAAACTTCTCTCACAAGCAAAACATGATCACTCTTTGGGTGTTAATCACATAAGCAATGTGAACTAGATTATTAACTCTAGTAACCCTTTGGGTATTAGTCACATGGAGATGTGAACTAATCACATAAAGATGTGAACTATTCGTTTGAAATCACATGACGATGTGAACTAGATTATTAACTCAAGTGCAAGTGGGAGACTGAAGGAAATATGTCCAAGAGGCAATAATAAAGTTGTTATTTATATTTCCTTATATCATGATAAATGTTTATTATTCATGCTAGAATTGCATTAACCGGAAACTTAGTACATATGTGAATACATAGACAAACAAAGTGTCCCTAGTATGCCTCTACTTGACTAGCTCGTTAATTAAAGATGGTTATATTTCCTAGCATAGACATGTGTTGTCATTTGATGAACGGGATCACATCATTAGAGAATGATGTGATGGACAAGACCCATCCGTTAGCTCAGCATTATGATCGTTGAGTTTTATTGCTATTGCTTTCTTCATGACTTATACATGTTCCTCTAACTATGAGATTATGCAACTCCCGAATACCGGAGGAACAACTTGTGTGCTATCAAACGTCAGAACGTAACTGGGTGATTATAAAGATGCTCTACAGGTGTCTCCGAAGGTGTTTGTTGGGTTGGCATAGATCGAGATTAGGATTTCCCACTCCAAGTATCGGAGAGGTATCTCTGGGCCCTCTCGGTAATGCACATCACTATAAGCCTTGCAAGCAATGTGACTACTGAGTTAGTTGCGGGATTATGCATTACAGAACGAACAAAAGAGACTTGCCGGTAACGAGATAGAACTAGGTATGATGATACTGACGATCGAATCTCGGGCAAGTAACACACCGATGACAAAGGGAACAACGTATGTTGTTATGCAGTTTGACCGATAAAGATCTTTGTAGAATATGTAGGAACGAATATGAGCATCCCGGTTCCTCTATTGGTTATTGACCGGAGATGTGTCTCGGTCATGTTTACATAGTTCTCGAACCCGTAGGGTCCGCACGCTTAATGTTCGATGATGATTTGTATTATGAGTTATGTGATTTGATGTACCGAAGGTTGTTCGGAGTCTCGGATGAGATCACGGACATGACGAGGAGTCTCGAAATGGTCGAGACGTAAAGATCGATATATTGGAAGGCTATATTCGGACATCGGAAAGGTTCCGAGTGATTCGGGTATTTTTCGGAGTACCGGAGAGTTACGGGAATTTGCCGGAGGAAGTAGTGGGCCTTAATGGACCATACGGGAAATGAGAGAAGGGCCTCAAGGGGTGGCCGCGCGCCCCCCATGGCAAGTCCGAATTGTACTAGGGAGGGGGCGGCGCCCCCCTCTCTTTCCTTCTCCCTCTCCTACTCCTTCCTTCTTCTCTTACTTGGACTAGGAAAGGCGAAACCTACTCCTACTAGGAGTAGGAATCCCCCCTTGGGCGCGCCCCTTGTGGCAGGCCCTCCTCCTGCTCCCCTCGTTTATATACACGGGAGGGGTCACCCCATAGACACACAAGTTGGTGCCCCCTCCATAGTTACACACCTCGGTCATATCGTCGTAGTGCTTAGGCGAAGCCCTGCGCCGGTAACTTCATCATCACCGTCACCACGCCGTCGTGCTGATGGTACTATCCCTTGGCCTCAACTGGATCAACAGTTCGAGGGACGTGACCAAGCTAAACGTGTGCAGATCGCAGAGGTGCCGTGCGTTCGGTACTTGGATCGGTTGGATAGCGAAGATGTTCGACTACATCAACCGCGTTACTAAACGCTTCCGCTTTCGGTCTATGAGGGTACGTGGACACACTCTCCCCGCTCGTTGATATGCTTCTCCTAGATAGATCTTGTGTGATCATAGGTAAATTTTTTGAAATACTACGTTCCCCAACATCTAGTTGGTGTAGGCATCACGGGAACGGTTTTCTGAGATGAGCTACTTTCCAATTTGAGAGAAGGTATAATTACCTCATCAAGTTCTACTTTCCTCCCACACACTTCTCCGATTTGGGTTCGAGCTTATCAAGTTGAAGCCTTTTGACATAAGTATCACAACCCCAAACTTTAAGAAACGACAGCTTAGGTTTCTTGCCAAACCATAGTTCATACAGTGTCGTCTCAACGGATTTAGATGGTGCCCTATTTAACATGAATGCAGTTGTCTCTAATGCATAACCCCAAAACGATAGTGGTAAATCGGTAAGAGACATCATAGATCGCACCATATCTAATAAAGTACGGTTATGACGTTCGGACACACCATTACGCTGTGGTGTTCCAGGTGGCGTGAGTTATGAAACTATTCCACATTGTTTTAAATGCAGGCCAAACTCGTAACTCAAATATTTTCCTCTGCGATCAGATCGTAGAAACTTTATTTTCTTGTTTACGATGACTCTCCACTTCACTCTGAAATTCTTTGAACTTTTCAAATGTTTCAGACTTGTGTTTCACTAAGTAGATATATCCATATCTTCTCAAATCATCTGTGAATGTTAGAAAATAATGATACCCGCCGCGAGCCTCAACACTCATCGCACCGCATACATCGGTATGTATTATTTCCAATAAGTCAGTGGCTCGCTCCATTGTTCTGAGAATGGAGTTTTAGTCAACTTGCCCATGAGGCATGGTTAGCAAGCATCAAATGATTCATAATCAAGTGATTCCAAAAGCCCATCTGCATGGAGTTTCTTCATGCGCTTTACACCAATTTGACCTAAATGGTAGTGCCACAAGTATGTTGCACTATCACTATCAACTTTGCATCTTTTGGCATTAATATTATGATTATGTGTATCACTACGATCGAGATTTAATAAACCATTTATATTGAGTGTATGACCATAGAAGGTTTTATTCATGTAAACAGAACAACAATTATTATTTGTCTTAAATGAATAATCGTATCACAATAAACATGATCCAATCATATTCATGCTCAACGCAAACACCAAATAACATTTATTTAGGTCTAACACTAATCCCTATGGTAGAGGGAGTGTGCGATGGTGATCTTATCAACCTTGGAATCACTTCGAACACACATCGTCACCTCGCCCTTAACTAGTATTTGTTCATTTTGCAACTTCTGTTTTGAGATACAAATCTTAGCAACTGAACCGGTATCTAATACCGAGGGGCTCCTATGAACACTAGTAAAGTACACATCAATAACATGTATGTCAAATATATCTTTGTTCACTTTGCCATCCTTCTTATCCGCCAAGTTTTTGGGGTAGTTCCGCTTCTAGTGACCATTTCCTTTGCGGTAGAAGGCCTCAGTTTCAGGTTTGGGTCTAGCTTTGGGCTTCTTCACGGGAGTGGCAACTTGCATGCCATTCTTCTTTAGGTTCCCTTTCTTTCCCTTTCCCTTTTTCTTGAAACTAGTTTTCTTGTTTAACCATAAACACTTGATGCTATTTCTTGATTTCTACCTTTGCTGATTTCAGCATCGCGAAGAGCTTGGGAATCATTTTCGTTATCCCTTGCATATTATAGTTCATCACGATGTCACATCCCTAGTTCTGGCCTGACCTATGCTTGCTTCCATGTGTGCATCATGTTTAAATTCAAATGAAATTTGAATTGAGGAATTTTCAAAAGCCTCAGGAAACCTCTAAAAATAACCAACATTTAAATCTTCTCAAATGAGTCCAAGAAAATGTTCCTGTTATTCCATGGAAATATTGGTAAGAGGTAAAATTTAAACCAATATTTTTGGAGTCACAGAGATATTTATTTTGGCCATTTGAATTAATCCAATAACTATTTGCTTTTGATTTATATTTAATATATATTAAATATGACTCCAATAATTCTGGAAGTTTGTGAGTGGCTTTGTATATATTTTAGCAAGCCACATAAAAACCTACAGAATTTATTAAAATGATTTAGTTGCTAAACTAAATCAAAACAGAGGAAGAAAAAAATAGAAAACAATAAGTAAAAGGAAAGAGCAGAAGAACTACCTGGCGCTCACCTCTCAGCCCACCTGGCCCAACTCCAGCTGGTGGCCCAGCCTGCCACCGCTACCCCCCTGTCGCCTTCCTCCTCTGCCAGGAGGACGCGCATGCGGCCGACGCGCGCACGCACGCGCCCCGGCCACCTCCTCCCTCCTAGCCTGCCTGGCTCCCCCTTGTCGCGCCTAGACGACGCCAGCGCGACGCCTGGACGCCCTGGACCTTCCTCTCTCTCCCCCGAACGCTCTCCCCCTCCTCTGTTCTTTTCGCCCGAGCGCCTCCGTCGCCACCGATGCCGTTCGCCGCGGCCACAGCCACCGCCTCGCCTCCCCGACGCCTCCCAAAGCTCCGCCTCGACCTACTCTTCCTCCCCACTGCTCCAAGCAACACCAGGAGCCCTGCAGTGATGCCATCACCGCCGTCTTCACCGACGGGCACCGAAGATCGCCGACCCAATTCTCCATCTCCAGGTCGCCCCCGAGCCCATTGAGACGCGCTCTGCAACCACAGTGAGCTCATGGACCGACTCCCCCTCCTCTCATGCTCGCGTTCTTGCTCTAGCTCCGTTCCCCACCTCCGCCGAAGCTCGCCGCCGCCACAGCCAACGAGCTCCATGCTCCTGAGCTCGTCCGCTCGCCCGAGCATCACCAGCGTGCTCGCCGCGCTCCTGTGAACCTGCAGCACCCACGGGTTCGCCCTGTTGTGCACCGTAGCGCCGTTTCCGCCAACGCCTGAGGTCCGGCAGCCGCTGAGCTCGACGCCGGCGAGGATTACGGCCACCCCAGCTCGCCCCGGTTGCACCGTTGGATGCGCGGGATCGCCAGCTTTTCGTAGAGCCCAACGGCGCCTCGAATGGTTCCCTGTATCGCAATCCCAAGCCGCCCCGCCATTTCTGTCGTCGCCGACGACAAGTCGCCGGCAGGTTTGACCTGATCGGCCCGGGCTTTGACCTCCCCTGACGTGTGGGCCCAGGCGCCTGCTTAATTAGTGTTAGGTCAGTTAGTGTTAATTAACTTAGCTAATTAGATGAGCCACTAACATGCGGGCCCCGCCCGGCTAACCAAGTTAGTTAGGGTTAATTTTAATTAGGTTAGTTAGTCCAGACACTGACACGCAGGGCCCACAGGTCAGTTTGACCTGGACGGCACCCGTTGACCTTCTGACGTCACTATGAGGTCATGCTGACGCAATAATTCCTTTCTGGAATTTAAATAAATCTTAAATGATTTAATAATTCCAGAAAATGTTCAAAACTTCAAAAATGCATAGTAATTCAACCGTAACCCCAAATGAAACAAATTATATATGAAAAATTATCAGAAAAATTCAAGGAACCCATCTGTACCATTTTCATGCATGTTTGAACAATGTTTGTCCTGTGTTTTGGACAAAACAAATAAAGGGCATTTAAATAACCATATATGGAGTTGGAATTTGAATCATGTATTCAAACCAGCTTCATTTAAATCATAGCTAGGTGCATTAGCCCAAAACACATTCATATTGCCATGTCATAGCATGCATCATATTGTACATTGCATTGATCGTGTTTCTTCTGTGTTTGCCGGTGTTGTTCCCCCTCGATAGACGTTGTACCGATGATGTGATCGTTGACACTGATGAAGACTCAATGCTATCTTCAGAAGTGCCAGGCAAGCAAAACCCCCTTGTTTATTCCGATACAATCCTACTCTCTCGCTCCTGCTCTCTTTTATTGCATTAGGACAACAACAATTCAACTATTACTTGCTGCGGTAGCTGAACCCCTTTATCCTATGCATGACCTGTCATTGCCACAGTAAATAGATGAAACCCACTAGCATGAGTAGGAGTTGTTTGAGCCCTGTTGTGCCTACTCATTCATGTTTGTTTGTCATGCCTGCTATTGCTTAGAGTTGAGTCAGGTCTGATTCATCGGGAATGAATCAGAGGTGTGTGAACATGTCCTACTGTGTGTGAGCTAAGTGTGTGAATATGATTTGGTAAAGGTAGCGGTGAGAGGCCATGTAGGAGTACATGGTGGGTTGTCTCATTGAAGCCGTCCTTAGGAACTGAGTTCTGTGTTTGTGATCCATGATTCAGCTACTACCATGCATTGGGCCCGAAACCAATGGACCCTCTCGGCTTCTTATTCACCCTAGTTCTCTGTCCAGGAGTTGCAAGTAGTTTCTGGTGTTTGTAGCCTACTGGAGGCCGTGGACAGCGCTGACCGTAGGGGTGGGCTGTGATGCGGTAGGTATGTGGCACGGTGTACCGAATACCCGTTAGGTATCTCGGGAACCCTGCACACATCGTTTGGGGCTGTGAGCGAAACTCCGGCCGGATCTCCTCATGGATGGAACCCGAATAGGCGATAAACCTAGACTAGAGACTTGAGTGTTTAGGCAGGCCGTGGCCGACACCCACGTTGGGCTTCCGCTTGAAGGTTGCCGAGTACATGTCGTGTAAACGGCGGTAAGTGGTGAGAGCGTGTGTGAAGAAGTACACCCCTGCAGGGTGAACATCATCTATTCGAATAGCCGTGTCCGCGGTAAAGGACTTCTGGGTTGCTTATATCAGTTCATAGATAAGTGAAAGTGGATACTCTAAAATACGCAAGATAAGCGTGAGTGCTATGGATGGCGTTCTCGTAGGGAGACGGGAGCGGATCCATAGTGGTGTATTGGTTGGTGAATATGTGGACTCGTGTGCGCCACCTCAAAAGAGTTGCTTGCAGTCGTAGTTTAGGATAGCCACCGAGTCAAAGCTGGCTTGCTGCAGTTAAACCCCACCATCCCCTTTGTTGATAATGATGCATATGTAGATAGTTCTGATGTAAGTCTTGCTGGGTACATTTGTACTCATGTTTGCCTATTTTATGTTTTTGCAGAGAGACGTCAGTCTCGCTAGTAGTTCCACGTGGACTTCGACGTTTAGCTTGTTACCTCAGCTACGATCTTGTGCCCTCGGCAGGACCTGGTAGATAGTCAGGCTTTCAAGCCTTTTTCATTTGTAGATGTCTGTACTCAGACATGTTGAGCTTCCGCTTGTGCTTCGATTTGTATGCTCTGAATGTTGGGTCATGAGACTCATGTTTGTAATATCTCGCTCCTCGGAGCCTATTGAATAAACACTTGAGTTGTAGAGTCATGTTGTGATGCCATGTTGTATTTGCACATATCGAGCATATTGTGTGTATGTTATTGAAATGCTTGGTATGTGTGGGATCTGACTATCTAGTTGTTTATTCTTAGTAGCCTCTCTTACCAGGAAATGTCTCCTAGTGTTTCCACTGAGCCATGGTAGCTTGCTACTGCTCCGGAACACTTAGGCTGGCCGGCATGTGTCCTTCTTCGTTCCTGTGTCTGTCCCTTCGGGGAAATGTCACGCGATAAATACCATAGTCCTGTTAGCCCGCTACAGCCCGGTTCACCGGAGTCTTGCTAGCCCAGTGCTACAGCCTGGATTCACTCGCTGATGACCGACACGTTCGATGTTGGGTCATGGATGCCTATCCCTGTAAGTTTGTGCCGCTTTGGGTTTACGACTAGCCATGTCAGCCCGGGCTCCTTATCATATGGATGCTAGCGACACTATCATATACGTGTGCCAAAAGGCGCAAACGGTCCCGGGCAAAGGTAAGGCGACACCCGTGGGAATACCGTGCGTGAGGCCGCAAAGTGATATGAGGTGTTACATGCTAGATCGATGTGGCATTGAGTCGGGGTCCTGACAGCGTTGGTATCAGAGCTTGACTGCCTGTAGAATTACCAAGCCAAACTGGTCGAAGTTGAGTCTAGAAATTCTTTAGTTATATAAGGGAATTGATTGTGGGATGGAACGTAGGGCTCTTTTTACTCCTTTACCTCATGCCCTTCTGATCTGAGTCATCTTATCTTTTCTACGGGGTTAAGGAACTAGGCTTTCTCTTCTTTCTATCAGGATCACATGTTACTAATCCGTAGACTTATAGAATTGTTGGACTTAAGCCTCTGTTCATTTTCTACTACTCCCGTATGTTAACTGTTGATCTTGAAACCTTGATATTGTGCTTCCGAGTGGTTATGCCACCATTTTTGTGAATGTCTCAAATCTTTTCTGAGCATTTACAGCCGTTATGCCATCCGAGTCATCCCAGGTTCCTAAATAGTCTGATGCATTTGCAAATCCTTTCTTTCCGTTCCCGATGTCCTTTATGGTCAGAATAAGCACACTAACCGGTGCGTTGAGGTAATTTATTGCCTTGACATATATGTTGGAGCTATTATTATGACCCTAGGTGTTTTAGGGAGTCACCTAGTAATCTAGCAATGTTTTGTGTTCCCAGTGTGAAGATTCTGGCCGTCATTATCGAAAGCATCCCGTGATGCCATTTAGTTAGTAGGCATTCTATTCCTGGGTTCTTGAACCCGAGATTCACTCTACTTACTTCATGTTGATAGTGTTTGCTAGTTCCTTTAGGATATTAGTAACTTTGCGATAGTCCTCGAGGTCGGTGGTATTTTCCTTCTTCGAAATACTATGAACCACTTATGGCAGTAGTTTGTTGGATCAATAGATCATAATTAGAGTACTCTTGAGGAGTTCTCCATTCATAAATCGTGACTCTGCCAGTCCTACCTCTCTGCATGGGTTATCCGGAAGAAACATGTTGAACTTGGTTCGACATACTAATCTATGCATCCACAACTCAGAAAATTATATGTTCTTTGAGTTGTCCCTCTTAGTTGACTTCTGACCCTCGTCTATCATTTGATAGTCAAGAGTATGCGTGCATTCCTATTACTCTTGTGGTCCGTCAAGCCATTCTATTCCGGAATGACTAGGAGAAACAAACTCCAGTACCTTGTCCATTTCCAGGATTGGGTCAAAGCAGTCGTACTCCGCAGATCAAATTGCTAATCTAGCTTTTGCTCTGTTCTACCTTGGAGTATTACCATCTTTATATCAAGAATGTCATGGGAATTGCACACCATCCTACGAACTCTTGACACAGTGATACTTCCTACCATCACTAGTCATTCCTCGGTTCCGTGTTATAGTAACCGGAACACCGACAAGTGAATCGTGATGTGTGAAATCAATACTGCTAGCAACTCCGTTGCTTGGTAGTTAAATGGACAATAACCTCATTCTTAACGTGTTGGTTCTTGAATCATCATTCTAAGACTGATCGTGCTACCTTGTCCATCTTCCTGGTGCACATTTCGATTGATGAGTTAGGATTTTGTCAAGTCCACGCTCATTTGATCATACAGTCTTGCCCTGAAAAGCAAGATTGTTCTCGATCTTAGTAACATATCGGTGGTTCGTGATTTTCCGGATATCTTCTCGAAAGTATCACCAGGTTGTCACCTGACCGCTATGTTGAGTTCGTGACCAAGTTGGTTTTCTTATAAATCACTCCATCTCCAAGAATCTGTGTTGGATATTCCTGAGCTAGTTGGTTGAGCTAGACAACAACTTGGAGAGTTGGGAGATAAAAGCTTGTCTGACTTAGTTCATGTTAAGGGATATCTTCTTGTGTGTGTGTGTGTGTGTGTGTTGAAGAAGGATGATATCTTCATCAACTAACCCTCGTGATCAGTTAATGGACCTATCATCTTGTCCAACCTTTGATTTGGGTGTGGGCTATCCTCAAATCAAATCAGAAACCAACGATGTTCGTAATGTTGTCTTACTCGTGGTTGATCCCTCGAGCATACACCATTCCATCTTTTGGTCTGACCAATACTATCACCTTGTTCACATAATGGCGGAATTCCAGTGATATGGATATTCTGATGAGTTGTTGTTGAGCCCATCAGCAACATTTTATCTCCTCCATAATTCATGATGAACATCAGGCTAGCGTTGGAAACTTGTGTAAGCATTATCTTCGTGTTCCGCTCATGAAGCATATATTCGGATGTAAGAAGTGACTTCCTCCAGTTCATGTGCATTTGATGCAAGTTGCCGCCGTGGATTTGAGAAAGTCAATGTTGTTTCCTTTGGAATCATCCCAAATCAGTCATGCATACGTGCGAAGTATTCTGTGGTTCGGAGACTTGCAACCTCCATTCTATATGTGTCCCTAGCACACCAAGCCACTGATTGATTTGTTCAAGGTTAATAAGTTCTAAGTGCTAGTCCCGAAGGTACCAGACGGATTTGTACAAAACTTCGATATCCTCGATGATGGTTCCCCCTCTTGAACTCGGTAGTGTTTTATTATAAGACTACTTTGTGGTCATGCTTGTCTTGGACAACATGTTCACATGTTTGTAGTAGAACCGGCTCATATTTTGGAGCGTACTACCGTAGTCCGTTCCCCGAGAATCTCGCAACGTCATCTCGTCGATTTGTGTTGCAAACTTTCGTTTTTCTTCTTAGACTCGATGAGTCTGGAATATCCTAACACCAACCAGATCTGAATCTCAGGCAGATATGATGGTTGGAACGTTGTCCCAATAACTATAATATTGGTCTCTTTGTAACCCGGTAGAGTGGATGTCGTGGCCAACACATCTAGCCGGAAAACCCATTATTGTAGGCTCTTGATAGAGAAAGTTGGCTACCTCCCCATAAGGATTTCGTAGGATCTACTCCCTAGTTGTTCCTTATGGATTTTTGTGCTCCCGAAGTCCGACCCTTTTACTTGATGGTCTGGTTACCAAACCATTTCAATAAATGGATTACGCTAGCACATTAAGGAGAGCATTAGAAGCGGAGTGCTAAATGTCTCTCGGTCGATCATCCAGATTTTATTTCCTTGGCCTCGCTAAGGTGAAATCTGAGAAAGTGTTATCTTCCCTTGCATCTGCATCGTCCGTCCGTATTCATCGTGGTAGTACGTTGTGTTGCCAGGATCCTTGACACGGATGTTGGTAAAACCTGATGAATATGGAAATGCTCAAGTTCTTGAGAGCACGCACAAGCGCTAGGTGTTATCATCGGCACTAATTGGGATTGCTCTCAGTTCCCTCGGGAATGCTATGACCTTTCAAACAGTGAATTCAATCTCTATTGTTGGGTTCTTCCGCAGTTACCAGAATCATCCCCAGCATTTGCATTTTGTTCCCAGCGCACTGCCAATGTGCCATTCTACCATGGGTCTCTTCCATTTCCGGTGGTAAGCAAATTCATCCATTATGTTGTCTTCAAAAAGGTAATCCACATCATCCAAGTCCGAGTATGCCATTCTACCGACCCCCTCCAAACGATCGCTCGAGAATTGCCCTAGGCTGATATAGAGAGTCTCAATGATCTCCATATCAAAGGTAATTCTTTTTGCCACTTAAGGGGATATATCTACGAGTCACCATCCCTCAGGTGTCTCGATATGGTATCATGGCAACCCAACTCCTCGCTGCGTTGACAACCGATTACCACCTTCTTAAGCGTGAAATTGTTGTCTACCTAGTGAACCTTCGTCATCTGCTTCACTCCATTCCTATGGATGTGTGCTTCGTCTCTCAGCTCGAGAGATGTTGCTATCTCTCATTCCGTGGGTTAATCCTAAGTTGTTCGACCTTCGAGAAGAACAATTCTTTTAGGGTCTTTCCTTTCCTCTCGTTGTCATGTTAGTTGGAGTTCTCAGAGCAAGACTTCGAGACAATGATGGTGAACGAATCAACGTTCATTTGAAGTGCAACCTGGATCGTGAAGATTGTGCTAGTTTGCGTTCCCCCTTCACCTTACCCTACGCTTGAATCTCGGGACGAGATTTTTGTTTAGTGGGGGTGAGTTGTCACATCCCTAGTTCTGGCCTGACCTATGCTTGCTTCCATGTGTGCATCATGTTTAAATTCATATGAAATTTGAATTGAGGAATTTTCAAAAGCCTCAGGAAACCTCTAAAAATAACCAACATTTAAATCTTCTCAAATGAGTCCAAGAAAATGTTCCTGTTATTCCATGGAAATATTGGTAAGAGGTAAAATTTAAACCAATATTTTTGGAGTCACAGAGATATTTATTTTGGCCATTTGAATTAATCCAATAACTATTTGCTTTGGATTTATATTTAATATATATTAAATATGACTCCAATAATTCTGGAAGTTTGTGAGTGGCTTTGTATATATTTTAGCAAGCCACATAAAAACCTACAGAATTTATTAAAATGATTTAGTTGCTAAACTAAATCAAAACAGAGGAAGAAAAAAATAGAAAACAATAAGTAAAAGGAAAGAGCAGAAGAACTACCTGGCGCTCACCTCTCAGCCCACCTGGCCCAACTCCAGCTGGCGGCCCAGCCCGCCACCGCTACCCCCCTGTCGCCTTCCTCCTCTGCCAGGAGGACGCGCGTGCGGCCGACGCGCGCACGCACGCGCCCCAGCCACCTCCTCCCTCCTAGCCTGCCTGGCTCCCCCTCGTCGCGCCTAGACGACGCCAGCGCGACGCCTGGACGCCCTGGACCTTCCTCCCTCTCTCCCGAATGCTCTCCCCCTCCTCTGTTCTTTCCGCCCGATCGCATCCGTCGGCACCGACACCGTGCGCCGCGGCCACAGCCACCGCCTCGCCTCCCCGACGCCTCCCAAAGCTCCGCCTCGACCTACTCTTCCTCCCCACCGCTCCAAGCAACACCAGGAGCCCTGCAGTGACGCCATCGCCGCCGTCTTCACCGACGGGCACCGAAGATCGCCGACCCGATTCTCCGTCTCCAGGTCGCCCCCGAGCCCACTAAGACGCGCTGTGCAACCACAGTGAGCTCATGGACCGACTCCCCCTCCACTCATGCTCGCGTTCTTGCTCTAGCTCCGTTCCCCACCTCCGCCGAAGCTCGCCGCCGCCACGGCCGACGAGCTCCATGCTCCTGAGCTCGTCCGCTTGCCCGAGCATCACCAGCGTGCTCGCCGCGCTCCTCTGAACCTGCAGCACCCACGGGTTCGCCCTGTTGTGCACCGTAGCGCCGTTTCCGCCAACGCCCGAGGTCCGGCAGCCGCTGAGCTCGACGCCGGCAAGGATTACGGCCACCCCAGCTCGCCCCGGTTGCACCGTTGATGCGCGGGATCGCCAGCTTTCCATAGAGCCCAATGGCGCCTCGAATGGTTCCCTGTATCGCAATCCCGAGCCGCCCCGCCGTTTCTGTCGTCGCCGGCGACAAGTCGCCGGCAGGTTTGACCTGATCGGCCCGGGGTTTAACCTCCCCTGACGTGTGGGCCCAGGCGCCTGCTTAATTAGTGTTAGGTTAGTTAGTGTTAATTAACTTAGCTAATTAGATGAGCCACTAACATGCGGGCCCCGCCCGCCTAACCAAGTTAGTTAGGGTTAATTTTAATTAGGTTAGTTAGTCCAGACACTGACACGCAGGGCCCACAGGTCAGTTTGACCTGGACGGCGCCCGTTGACCTGCTGACATCACTATGAGGTCATGCTGACGCAATAATTCCTTTCTGGAATTTAAATAAATCTTAAATGATTTAATAATTCCAGAAAATGTTCAAAACTTCAAAAATTCATAGTAATTCAACCGTAACCCCAAATGAAACAAATTATATATGAAAAATTATCAGAAAAATTCAAGGAACCCATCTGTACCATTTTCATGCATGTTTGAACAATGTTTGTCCTCTGTTTTGGACAAAACAAATAAAGGGCATTTAAATAACCATATATGGAGTTGGAATTTGAATCATATATTCAAACCAGCTTCATTTAAATCATAGCTAGGTGCATTAGCCCAAAACACATTCATATTGCCATGTCATAGCATGCATCATATTGTACATTGCATTGATCGTGTTTCTTCTGTGTTTGCCGGTGTTGTTCCCCCTCGATAGACGTTGTACCGATGATGTGATCGTTGACACTGATGAAGACTCAATGCTATCTTCAGAAGTGCCAGGCAAGAAAAACCCCCTTGTTCATTCCGATACAATCCTACTCTCTCGCTCCTGCTCTCTTTTATTGCATTAGGACAACAACAATTCAACTATTACTTGCTGCGGTAGCTGAACCCCTTTATCCTCTGCATGACCTGTCATTGCCACAGTAAATAGATGAAACCCACTAGCATGAGTAGGAGTTGTTTGAGCCCTGTTGTGCCTACTCATTCATGTTTGTTTGTCATGCCTGCTATTGCTTAGAGTTGAGTCAGGTCTGATTCATCGGGAATGAATCAGAGGTGTGTGAACATGTCCTACTGTGTGTGAGCTAAGTGTGTGAATATGATTTGGTAAAGGTAGCGGTGAGAGGCCATGTAGGAGTACATGGTGGGTTGTCTCATTGAAGCCGTCCTTAGGAACTGAGCTCTGTGTTTGTGATCCATGATTCAGCTAATACCATGCATTGGGCCCAAAACCAATGGACCCTCTCGGCTTCTTATTCACCCTAGTTCTCTGTCCAGGAGTTGCAAGTAGTTTCTGGTGTTTGTAGCCTACTGGAGGCCGTGGATAGCGCTGACCGTAGGGGTGGGCTGTGATGCGGTAGGTACGTGGCACGGTGTACCGAATACCCATTAGGTATCTCGGGAACCCTGCACGCATTGTTTGGGGCTGTGAGCGAAACTACGGCCGGATCTCCTCATGGATGGAACCCGAATTGGCGATAAACCTAGACTAGAGACTTGAGTGTTTAGGCAGGCCGTGGCCGACACCCACGTTGGGCTTCCGCTTGAAGGTTGCCGAGTACATGTCGTGTAAACGGCGGTAAGTGGTGAGAGCATGTGTGAAGAAGTACACCCCTGCAGGGTTAACATCATCTATTCGAATAGCCGTGTCCGCGGTAAAGGACTTCTGGGTTGCTTATATCAGTTCATAGACAAGTGAAAGTGGATACTCTAAAATACGCAAGATAAGCGTGAGTGCTATGGATGGCGTTCTCGTAGGGAGACGGGAGCGGATCCATAGTGGTGTATTGGTTGGTGAATATGTGGACTCGTGTGCGCCACCTCAAAAGAGTTGCTTGCAGTCGTAGTTTAGGATAGCCACCGAGTCAAAGCTGGCTTGCTGCAGTTAAACCCCACCATCCCCTTTGTTGATAATGATGCATATGTAGATAGTTCTGATGTAAGTCTTGCTGGGTACATTTGTACTCACGTTTGCCTATTTTATGTTTTTGCAGAGAGACGTCGGTCTCGCTAGTAGTTCCACATGGACTTCAATGTTTAGCTTGTTACCTCAGCTACGATCTTGTGCCCTCGGCAGGACCTGGTAGATAGTCAGGCTTTCAAGCCTTTTTCATTTGTAGATGTCTGTACTCAGACATGTTGAGCTTCCGCTTGTGCTTTGATTTGTATGCTCTGAATGTTGGGTCATGAGACTCATGTTTGTAATATCTCGCTCCTCGGAGCCTATTGAATAAATACTTGAGTTGTAGAGTCATGTTGTGATGCCATGTTGTATTTGCACATATCGAGCATATTGTGTGTATGTTATTGAAATGCTTGGTATGTGTGGGATCTGACTATCTAGTTGTTTATTCTTAGTAGCCTCTCTTACCGGGAAATGTCTCCTAGTGTTTCCACTGAGCCATGGTAGCTTGCTACTGCTCCGGAACACTTAGGCTGGCCGGCATGTGTCCTTCTTCGTTCCTGTGTCTGTCCCTTCGGGGAAATGTCACGCGATAAATACCAAAGTCCTGTTAGCCCGCTACAGCCCGGTTCACCGGAGTCCTGCTAGCCCAGTGCTACAGCCTGGATTCACTCACTGATGACCGACACGTTCGATGCGGGGTCATGGATGCCTGTCCCTGTAAGTTTGTGCCACTTTGGGTTTACGACTAGCCATGTCAGCTCGGGCTCCTTATCATATGGATGCTAGCGACACTATCATATACGTGTGCCAAAAGGTGCAAACGGTCCCTGGCAAAGGTAAGGCGACACCCGTGGGAATACCGTGCGTGAGGCCCTAAAGTGATATGAGGTGTTACATGCTAGATCGATGTGGCATTGAGTCGGGGTCCTGACACACGAACTTCTAGTAACTTGCTGATAGTGAATTGAGAACTTTGTCAATCACTATCTTATCTGGAAGATTAACTCCCACTTGATTCAAGCGATTGTAGTACCCGAACATTCTAAGCACATGCCCACTAGCTGAGTTATTCTCCTCCATCTTGTAGGCAAAGTACTTGTCAGAGGTCTCATACCTCTTAGGCATGAGTCTGAAATACCGATTTCAGCTCTTGGAACATCTCATATGCTCTGTGGCATTCAAAACCGTAGTCTTCAATGGTGAACATCTCTATGTTGATCATATCTACTATATGATTCACGTTCGACCTTTCGGTCTCCAGTGTTCCGAGGCCATGTCTGTACATGCTAGGCTCGTCAAGTTTAATCCGAGTATTCCGTATGTGCAAAACTGTCTTGCACCCGTTGTGTGTGAACGTAGCCTATCACACCCGACCATCACATGGTGTCTCAGCACGAAGAACTTTCGCAATGGTGCATACTTAGGGAGAACACTTATACCTTGAAATTTAGTTAAGGGATAATCTTATAATGCTACCGCCGAACTAAGCAAAATAAGATGCATAGAAGATAAACATCACATGCAATCAAAATATGTGACATGATATGGCCTTCATCATCTTGTGCCTTTGATCTCCATCTCCAAAGCACCGTCATGATCTCCATCGTCATTGTCTTGACACCTTGATCTCCATCGTAGCATCATGGTCGTCTCGCCAACTATTGCTTCTACAATTATCGCTAACACATAGTGATAAAGTAAAGCAATTACATGGCATTTGCATTTCATACAATAAAGCGACAACCATAAGGCTCCTGCCAGTTGCCGATAACTTCTACAAAACGTGATCATCTCATACAACAACGTATATCACATCATGTCTTGACCATATCACATCAGAACATGCCCTGCAAAAACAAGTTAGACGTCCTCTACTCTGTTGTTGCAAGTTTTACGTGGCTATTACGGACTCCTAGTAAGAACCGTTTTTACCTACGCATCAAAACCAAAATGGTGATTTATCAAGTTTGTTGTTTAAACCTTCAACAAGGACCAGCCGTAGTCAAATTCGATTCAACAAAAGTTGGAGAAACAGACACCCGCCAGCCACCTTTATGCAAAACTAGTTGCATGTCTATCAGTGGAACCGGTCTCATGAACGTGGTCACGTAAAGTTGGTCCGGGCCACTTTATCTAACAATACCAATGAATCAAAATAAGACATGGTGGTAAGCGGTATGATGATCACCGCCCACAACTCTTTGTGTTCTACTCGTGCATATCATCTACGCATAAACCTGGCTCTGATACCACTGTTGGAGAACGTAGAATGCAATTTAAAAAAATCCCTACGCTCACGCAAGATCTATCTAGGAGATGCATAGCAACGAGAGGGGGAGAGTGTGTCCATGTACCTTCATACACCGAAAGCAGAAGCATTTGACAACAGGGTTGATGTAGTCGAACTTCATCTCGTTCCGACCGATCAAGCACCGAATGTACGACACCTCTGAGTTCTGCACACGTTCAGACGGATGACGTCCCTCGAACTCTTGATCCTGTAAAGTGTCGAGGGAGAGTTCCGTCAGCACGACAGCATGGTGCCAGTGATGGTGAAGTGATCCACGTAGGGCTTCGCCTAAGCACTACGTGAATATGACCGGAGGCGTAAACTATGGAGGGGGCGCCGCACACGGCTAACAACTGTTGGTGTGCGTTCTAGCAGTGCCCTCCCCTCATATATATAGGTTGCAGGGGAGAAGAGGCAGCCAAGGGGGTGCCCCAAGTAGGAGGAATCCCACTTGGGAGTCTCCCTATTCAGCCTCCCCCCTTCCATATTCATTCGGAGGGGGAAGGAAGGAGGAGGGAGGAGAGAAGGAAGGGGGAGGCCGAATTGCCCCCCTTCCTTTCTTTCTTCCCCTCTTTCCTTCCCCCTTATTTCCGCCTAGATGGGGCGCACCAGCCCCCTAGGGGCTGGTCTATCCCCTTCTTGCCCATTAGGCCCGTATAGTTTCTCGGGGGTTGCCCGGAACCCCTTCCGGTGACCCGATAACCCGTAACACTTACGGTGTCCGAATACTATAATCCTATATATGAATCTTTACCTCTCGACCATTTCGAGACTCCTCTTCATGTCTGTGATATCATTCGGGACTCCGAACAACATTCCATCACCAAATCATATAATTCATATAATACAAAATCGTCATCAAACGTTAAGCGTGCGGACCCTACAGGTTCGAGAACTATATAGACATGACCGAGACACCTCTCCGGTCAATAACCAACAGTGGAACCTGGATGCTCATATTGGTTCCTACATATTCTACGAAGATCTTTATCGGTAAAACCATAATGACAACATATGTTATTCCCTTTGTCATCGGTATGTTACTTGCCCAAGATTCGATCGTCGGTATCTTCATACCTAGTTCAATCTCGTTATCGGCAAGTCTCTTTACTCATTCCGTAATGCATCATCCCGCAATTAACTCATTAGTCACATTGCTTGCAAGGCTTGTTATGATGTGTATTATCGAGAGGGCCCAGAGATACCTCTCTGATACTCGTAGTGACAAATCCTAATCTCAATCTATGCCAACCGAACAAACACCTTCGGAGATACCTATAGAGAATCTTTATAATCACCCAGTTACGTTGTGGCATTTGATACCACACAAGGTATTCCTTCGGTATCCGGGAGTCGCATAATCTCATATTCAAAGGAATATGTATATGACAAGAAGAAAGCAATAGCAATAAAACTGAACGATCAATATGCTAAGCTAACAGATGGGTCTTGTCCATCACATCATTCTCCTATTAATGTGATCCCATTCATAAAATGACAACACATGTCTATGGTTAGGAAACTTAACCATCTTTGATTAATGAGCTAGTCTAGTAGAGGCTTACTAGGGACACAGTGTTTTCTCTATGTATCCACACATGTATCAAGTTTCCAGTTAATACAATTCTAGCTTGAATAATAAACACATAATATAAGGAAATGTAAAATAACAACTTTATTATTGCCTCTAGGGCATATTTCCTTCATAGTAGTCCCCTTTATATTATGTGCCATATTTTGACCTTAAATTTAACCAACAAAATGTTAATGCATGTTACAAAAATTATGTAATTGAAACTATGTTCAAATATGAATCCAACGATATAATATTTGGTGACATGCATTTGTATTTTATTAGTTAAATCCTACTTATAAACCAGGACGGGGGTATAGTAGCTAATTAAATTGCAAACGTTTTTTTATTAACCGTATGTGTACGTATCCTTTCGTCCTCCTCTTGCACGTCTTGTCACCCTGCTGCCGCACACAACTTCGAGCGCAAGCTTGAGTAGCGCGCGGGGGCGTTCTTTTGGCCAAACGATGGTGAGCCCGTTCCCGTGCAACCACATAGGTTCCTGCGCAAGCTTCCTGCCCGACTCGGTGAAATCCCCCAAAATCACAATGCTTACCAACCTACTATATAAACCCTCATGGCCGGCGAGTCATGCGTCGCATTTTCCCCTCCCTCCATGTAGCTTATCTTGTCTGCTTCTCCCACAATCGCCAATGGCACCGGTCCATCGTCGTTGCTCAACCACTCCGCCATCACCAAAGGACAACTCCAGCTGGGAGGCTACACCATGGCAGCGGCACGGTCCCCGATGTAGTGTAGTGTGCATGGCGTCCCTGTTGGGTGTGCGCGGAACACCCACCACACGCTCTGCCGCCACTGCCCGTCGGCTGTTGTTGCCGGTTGCCTTTGCCACCACAGCAATGTCAAAAGCCAGGGCCATCGCCCGCTCCACCGCCGCGGCCTGAAGGTGGGAGGTGGCCGTCGTGGCCGCCACCCCACTGCCGACCACCATGGACATCACCCGCTCCGCCACCGCGGCCCGAAGGCGGTAGGTGGTGGCTGTGTCTGCCACCCTTCGTCGGCCGCCGTGGCCGCTAGCCCACTATTGACCGCCGGGATCATCACCCGCCACTAGTACAGCGAGCTCCTAAACGAATGGTTTTTAACCCCTTTCCGCGACGGCATTTGGAACCGTCGCCAAGTGAGTGTGGGCGATAGGGGGGTCCTTCCCACACGACTGAGAAACCATCGGGGATATGCCCTCCTGGCACACACATTTGGCAAAATGAGGTCGTGTGCGACTGGTGAGCGCTCAAATACGGAAATACGTATAGTAGAGCTAAAAATACAATTATATGGCAAAATTGTTTTCGGTCGCAAGTACATCCCACACAGTTAGTCCCCGCTAATCATTTCCGTTCGTATGTACATTCCACACAGTCGCTCCAAGGAAAATGTTTCCGTTCACAGGTACATCACACACAATTTTTCCCATTAAATCGCTTGCTTTATTGAATACATCACACACGGTCCATGGAAGAAACTGTGTGGCAAAGGTTGTCCATCACACACAATTTTCATGTGGTAAGCGTCTGCGCAAGGTGGCCTAACGCAAACAGTTTTAAAGAGAAAGTCGTGTGTGATTGTTCATTGATCCAACACAGTTTATTCCTAGAAACTGTGTGCGTTGCCTAAGGTCATTGCCGACGGTATTTTTTCAACAACCGTTTGCAATAGCAAAACCCAATTAGCAGGCTAATTATCCGATTATTCATAATCCATTTATTAATCTAATTGACAGTTCATATTAAGCACACAATATATTTCATTTTCATAATTGAAATACATTAGAGTCCAACATCATATAGCTTCAGCACTCAGCTACCCCATGACACAACTACACCAGCACCAAGTTTCACATGCAACATCTATAACCTTTCGAAATTAGCATCATAGACGGTACATAGACAGATGTATCTCATCTGGAAAACAGCTGAAGCAGAAGGCGAATATTGAGCCTTCATTGATGTTGAAGGTCTTTGTAATTTTAGGCTAGTGCCTGTGGATGATTGACCGTCCATCCTTCGTCCTCTTCAGGAACACTTCAATATTGAACTGTGGGTGTTGTATGAATACCTTCCTCGCCTCCTGACCATAGAGGTGGTTTGAGAGGTAATCATCAGTGAACAGCTTTGGAAAGGCCTGAAAACAAGGATATGCATAAATATCTTCTCTATATTGGAAATGGGACAAAGGAATAAAAAAGGTAAGGTATAATAGTTAGTACCATCCTGTAGTGAACTGATGTTTTCTTCATTGTGCAGACAAAGATCTTGTTGTTTTGTGTCGCTAATTTCTTTATCCTAACAATCTTTATGAGTTCTTGACTTGACTGATATTCATGGACAACTCATTTCCCCATATGCAAAAAGGGTCGAACAGTGGGTCGAAACCTCTGACAGCAGGACCTACATGTGCAAGACCAAATTGTTAAAAACCTAAATATTAGAATGGTTCCTACAATTGCACAATAATGTGCTATTAGACAACAGACCATGCACGTGCTAACCACGATTGTAAACCTCAGTGCTTCCCATTGTTTCCCCGCAACACATATAAGGTAATTAGTCATCAGGTTAAGTAAGGGTTCACATGCTATCAGTAAAATATGTTGATGAAAAATAATCACATTGCAGATTCATCAGATTAATTGAAGCCACACGAAAAACTCATTTATCCAAACCAAGCATGATTAAGAACTAGGAAATATAGCACTTGTATATGTTTCTTGTGTATTAGTGCAGCCAAATTCGATTTATTCCTCACATGCACAACAATACAAAATTCTACCCACGGCAATTGGACATCGCATTGCAGAATTGAACCAAGAAGTTAACTAAACACCACAACAAATGAACCAAACATTAACTGAGCACCACATTCCACAATATAACATACTCCTAATAGAAGATCAGACAGTAACCAAACAGTTAACTATAGCCAATTGTAGCAATTGTATTTGTTTCTCATGTATTTACTATAGCCAAATTCAATTTATTCCTCGCATGGTATACAATAACAGAATGCACCCACAATTTTGTAAAGATAAATTCGATTTATTTCTCACATGGAAGACAATACAAAATTGCAGCCTGAAGAATTGAACATCACATTTGTAGAATTGAACCAAAAAGTTAACTGAAGACGACAACTAATTAACAAAACAATTAATAAGTGAGCACCACATTGCACGACATATAGAACATATACACTAGAGCAATAGATTGCATGGTAAAATTAGATAGCACAATTCACTAGAATTTGTGAAGGAAAGGCAGGAGCAACACATGCAACAGGTAAACCGAGCATGCTTAGCTAGCAAATGGCAAGGTGCTCCTTCAAGATCTGAGGGTCGGCACGAATGGCAGCCATCGCGACCTCATCCGTACGTGCGGTCGTGATTTGCTTCTCTGCTGCCAAATGCTCCTTGAGGTCCTGGCTATATTGCGTGCACCATGGCTTAGGCCGGCACTTATTTTGTGGAGGGGTCGGTGATTTGGGTGGAAGGTGTCGCGCTCGCGCCGGTGGTAAGGGCATGTGGGATGTGGAAGGAGGAGGAGGAGGGGGGTCGGGTGTGGATTACCTGCATGGATAGGCAAGGCCGAGGAGCGTGAAGGAGGGCCACCGGCGAGGAGGTAGCGGCGCTGCAAGCAAGTAGTGAAGGTTTCAACTTGGAAAGGAAGGTGGAAAGAGGGGAAATGTGGCTTTTGGTAAGGGGGAGGGGGTGGGGAGGTAGATATTTCCCCGAAAGCCGAAAATTTCAAATCGCTTCAGCCAAAAAACTGGCGCAAAGTGTCATCAGACGCGGTCCCTTATTTAGACACATTCCAAAGATATTTTGTGTTGCATCTCACACGGTTGGTTATAATAAACTGTGTGGGATCTACTTGATTTTTTGTCTTGATTTGAATTACATAATGGGGTCACAGCGGCCATGGACGATGTTTGAATTGCTAGACCTTTTATCTGCAGTGATCATAAAAGAATTGGAATTATTCAGGGTTCGTTTGGACATTTTTATGCATTAAGTGAGTTTTCAATGCATTTATGTGCCTAATTCAAATTTGAACTACATGCACATGCTCCAGTGCATATAAATTCATTGAAAAATCAAATCTTTGTGCTTGGGTGCATGCTTAGGTCCCATGCAAGAAATGGGAATGAATTTCAAACACCATGTCACCATTGATTGCCGGCAAAACATTGAGATGCCTGGTTTTTAAATTCTAGTAAATCAAAAACTCGTCTGAAATTCATGAAACTTGGCATGCTATCATGGAGCGGCATCAACATGCCGTGGTACAAATTTTGTCCCATTTGGGGCAGGTGTGGGTATATGCTTCTCACAAACCGGAGCTTCTCACAACAAGCATGATGGTTTTCAGTAGGGAACATCCCACCTTTGGGGACGAAACAATATCCATTGCCTCTTATTGCTTTCAATTTTTTTTCTCGTGTCAACATAGAACAACAAGAGTGTTGTGTGAATTTTTGTGATTTTTGGGGGTTCGTTTGGACATTTTTATGCATTAACTGAGTTTTCAATGCATTTATGTGCATAATTCAAATTTGAACTACATGCCATGCTCTAGTGCATATAAATGGGTTGAAAAATCAAATCTATGTCCTTGGGTGCATGCTTAGGCCCATGCAAGAAATGAGAATGAATTTGAAACACCAGGGCACCGTTGATTGCCGGCAAAACATTGAGATGCCTGATTTTTAAATTCTAGTTAATCCTAAACTTGTCCAAAATTCATGAAACTTGGCATGCTATCATGGAGCGACATCAACATGCCATGGTACAAATTTTGTCCCATTTGGGTATATGCTTCTCACAAACTCGAGCTTCTCACAACAAGCCTGATGGTTTTTGGTAGGGAACGTCACACCTTTGGGGATGAAACGATATCCATTGCCTCTTATTGCTTTCAATTTTTTTCTCGTGTCAACATAGAACAATAGGAGTGTTGTGTGAATTTTGTGATTTTTCAGGGTTCGTTTGGACATTTTTATGCATTAACTGAGTTTTCAATGTATTTATGTGCATAATTCAAATTTGAACTACATGCACATGCTCCAATGCATATAAATTGGTTGAAAAATCAAATATGTGTCCTTGGGTGCATTCTTAGGTCCCATGCAAGAAATGGGAATGAAATTCAAACACCAGGGCACGGTTAATTTCCGACAAAACATTGAGATGCCTGGTTTTCAAATTCTAGTAAATCTAAAACTCGTCTGAAATTCATGAAACTTGGCATGCTATCATGGAGCGGCATCAACATGCCGTGGTACAAATTTTGTCCCATTTCGGGCAGGTTTGGGTATATGCTTCTCACAAACCGGAGCTTCTCACAACAAGCATGATGGTTTTGGGTAGGGAACGTCCCACCTTTGGGGACGAAACGATATCCATTGCCTCTTATTGCTTTCAATTTTTTTTCTCGTGTCAACATAGAACAACAGGAGTGTTGTGTGAATTTTTTTGATTTTTCGGGGTTCATTTGGACATTTTTATGCATTAACTGAGTTTTCAATGCATTTATGTGCATAACTCAAATTTGAACTACATGCACATGCTCCAGTGCATATAAATTGGTTGAAAAATCAAATCTATGTCCTTGGGTGCATGCTTAGGTCCCATGCAAGAAATGGGAATGAATTTCAAACACCAGGGCACCATTGATTGCCGGTAAAACATTGAGATGCCTGGTTTTTAAATTCTAGTAAATCCAAAATTCTGTTAACCATTGATGTGACGCCACATGTCTTGGTTTTAATAACTGTAGGATGTGCCGTGCGGACAAATGCTTGACCTTGACTGAACAGGAGGCATGTGAGCGCTGTCCGGTGTGCAGGCTGACCGAGAGGCGTGCCAGCTGTCCTCGAGTGCGCAGTCTCACCGGGAAGCATGTGAGTTGTACGCTGCGCAGGCTCACTGGGAAGCGAGCCCTTTGACTTCCATGGCCGCCTGCCTTGCTCGCATCCTCTCCATTAATGGCGCCCAAGCCGCGGTTTAATTCGCTTTTTAAATATAAAACACTCATCGCAAACGTTTTAGTTAGAATACTTGTATGCAAACCGACAACTTCCCCAGGAAGCCAAGAGAAAATGTGCTGAGCAGGATTTCTGCAGCTGTTGATCGCAAACGATTAGGTAGAACACCCGTATCCAAAGTGAGAGTAGCGCAGGATTTGTTCGTCCCTTCAACGCAAACGGTTGTTTTGGATGACCCATGTGCAACCACGTACAGACAATTTGGTAAGATTTGCATTTGTCATATTTGGTATGTTGCCATTTGTCAAACTAGAAAGATTTACATTTGTTGATCTAGTAACATTGCCATTTGTCAATCCTTGTAACACTGCGATTTGTCAAAATATGCAGCTAGAAATCTAGCACTATGTAATTTTTGCAACTAAAATTCAGTAATTAAGCATAGATTTCATTCATAGATTAAGCAGTCGTTCTTAATTTATACAAACAGTTTAACTCAACAGCTGAACCGACCAAACTTCTCCCCAATTGTTGCCAACCACGTACTGAAATAGCTAGTTCAACTATATATACTAGCTAATTTTAAGTACGTTGTACAGTTCGACCACACATCTATAGTTAGATGAACTGAACAAAATAGCCCCTAAATACTACTACTACCACGGAGGGGCTTTGTGCTACTTCTGACAGCCTCTCCTCTGCCGAGCGTGCTCAGTAAGAGGCAAAGGAGGAGGATGAGCCTACCGACGAGCTGGACAAATGCAATACGGTGCCTGCGGCTGCTGCACGTTCAGCGACGCTCGCCAGCTCGAACACCCACTACCGCTCCAAATGATCCCTCTCGAAGCGGCCAGACTGCTCGTAGATCTCCTGATTCCTCGCCTCTGCATCGGCGTGTGCTGTGGCCACGGCTGCGGTAAGGCTCTTTGCGTGCTCGACGAGGCGCTCCTCCTCCTCCCGCAGGAACTGGATGTAGCACTAAAGGTTGTTGACCCACGTGCGGGCCTCCACCTCCGCCTCCCTCCTTCGGGTGGCGGTGGCGGAGCGGGTGATAATCCTGGCGGTCGACGGTGGGCTGGTGACCATGGTGGCCGACGATGGGGTGGCGGCCACAACCACCACCTCCCGCCTTCGGGCCGTGGTGGCGGAGCGGGTGATGGCCACGGTGGCCGACAGTGGGGTGGCGGCCATGACGGCCACCTCCCGCCTTCGAGCTGCGGCGGCGGAGCGGGAGATGGCCTTGGCTTTTGACGGTGGTGTGGCAGCAACAGCGGCAGGCAACAACTGCCGACGGGTAGCGGCGGCAGAGCGTGTGGTGGGTGTTCCGCACATGATACGTCTCCAACGTATCTATAATTTTTGATTGCTACATGCTATATTATCTACTGTTTTGGGCAATATTGGGCTTTATTATCCACTTTTATATTATTTTTGGGACTAACCATTTAACCGGAGGCCTAGCCCAGATTTTCTGTTTTATGCCTACTTCAGTGTGTCGAGGAAAAGGAATATCAGACGGAGTCAAAACGGAACGAAAACAACTGGAGAAGTTGTTTTTGGAAGGAAAGCAACCCAAGGAACTTGGAGTGCACGTCGATACGGGCTGCCCACGAGGGTGGGGGGCGTGCCCACCCCCGCGAGCGCGCCCCCCTGCCTCGTGGGGCCCCCGTAGCTCCTCCGACGTACCCCTTGCACCCATATATACTCTTGTACCCTAAAACTTCCAGAAGAGAAGATAGATCGGGAGTTCCGCTGCCGCAAGCCTCTGTAGCCACCAAAAACCTCTCGGGAGCCCTTCCCGGCAACTTGCCGGAGGGGGGATCCATCACCGGTGGCCATCTTCATCATCCCAGCGCTATCCATGACGAGGAGGGAGTACTTCACCCTCGGGGCTGAGGGTATGTACCAGTAGCTATGTGTTTGATCTCTCTCTCTCGTGTTCCCTCTATGGCATGATCTTGATGTATCCCGAGCTTTGCTATTATAGTTGGATCTTATGATGTTTCTCTCCCTTTACTCTCTTGTGATGAATTGGGTTTCCCCTTTGAAGTTATCTTTTCAGATTGAGGCTTTTATGAGAACACTTGATGTATGTCTTGCCGTGATTATCTGTGGTGACAATGGGATATCATGTGCCACTTGATGTATGTTTTGGTGATCAACTTGCGGGTTTCGTGACATTGGGAACCTATGCATAGGGGTTGGCACACGTTCTTGACTCTCCGATAGAAACTTTGGGGCACTCTTTGAAGTACTTTTATGTTGGTTGGATGAATCTAAGATTGTGTGATGCATATCATATAATCATGCCCACGGATAATTTGAGGTGACAATGGAGTATCTAGGTGACATTAGGGTTTTGGTTGATTTGTGTCTTAAGGTGTTATTCTAGTACGAACTCTTTTATAGATTGATCCGAAAGAATAACTTTGAGGTGGTTTCGTACCCTACCATAATCTCTACGTTTGTTCTCCGCTATTAGTGGCTTTGGAGTGACTCTTTGTCGCATGTTGAGGTCTTGTTATATGATCTATCTATGTTATTATTGTTGAGAGAGCTTGCACTAGTGAAAGTATGAACCCTAGGCCTTGTTTCCTATCATTGCAATACCATTTACACTCACGTTTATCACTTGTTACCTTGCTGTTTTCATTATTTCAGATTACAAAAACCTTTATCTACTATCTATTTTGCACTTGTATCACCATCTCTTCGTCGAACTAGTGCACCTATACAATTTACCATTGTATTGGGTGTGTTGGGGACACAAGAGACTTTTTGTTATTTGGTTGCAGGGTTTTTTAAGAGAGACCATCTTCATCCTATGCCTCCTACGGATTGATAAACCTTAGGTCATCCACTTGAGGGAAATTTGCTACTGTCCTACAAACCTGTGCACTTGCAGGCCCAACAATGTCTACAAGAAGAAGGTTGTGTAGTAGACATCAAGCTTTGTTCTGGCGCCGTTGTCGGGGAGGTTAGCGCTTGAAGGTATATCTTTAGATCTTGCAATCGAATCTTTTTGTTTCTTGTTTTAGCACTAGTCTAGTTTATAAAATAAAATTACAAAAAAATGGAATTAAGTTTGTCTCAAACGCTTCACCTTTTTAATATCTTTCGTGAAAATGATGGGAAGGAAAATTGTGCTCAAGTGCTAGAAGAAGAATTACATCGAATGCTTGGCATGAAATATGTGAATAATGAGCATGATTGCAATGTTGTTAGTGTGAATTCCGTGAATATCTATGATGCTAATGATATGCAAAGCCACAAGCTTGGGGAAGCTATGATTGATGAAGATCATATTTTTTGTCCCCCAAGCTTTGATGAGCAAATTTACTATGATGAAAGCAGGCCTCCTATCTATGATGATTATTGTGATGACACGTATGCTTTAAATAATAATGATAACCATGAAACTTGTCATCTTGATCCTAATTTTAAATCATATGATAGTTATTTTGTTGATTTTGCTCCCACTACTATTCATGAGAAGAATTTTGCTTATGTGGAGAGTAGTAAATTTTCTATGCTAGTAGATCATGAAAAGAATGCTTTAGGTGATGGTTATATTGTTGAATTCATTCATGATGCTACTGAAAATTATTATGAGGGAGGAACATATGCTTGTAGGAATTGCAATAATGTCAAGTTTCCTCTCTATATGCTTCAAGTTTTGAAGCTATGCTTGTTTTACCTTCCTATGCTAGTTGATTATCGTTCCCATAAGTTGTTTGATCACAAAATCCCTATGCATAGGAAGTGGGTTAGGCTTAAATGTGCTAGTCATATGCTTCATGATGCTCCCGTTATGTTTCAATTCTTATCTTTTATGTGAGCATCATTGTCATCATCATGCCTAGCTAGAAAGGCATTAAAGAAAAGCGCTTGTTGGGAGACAACCCAATATTTATCCTTACTATTTTTGTGTGTCCACATGATTATGCTACTATATTAATCATGTTTTATAGCTTTTGTTTCAATAAAGTGCCAAGTAAGACCTTTAGGATGGCTTACGGTGATAGTTGTGTTGATCCTGATGAAAATCAGAAACTTTTTCACCCAGTAAATTAGTTTTGTTAATTCACATAAACGTGCTTCGGATCTGATTCTTTTTGCTCTGGATTGGTACACGAATTTCTTAGGACTCCCTAATTTGGTAGGAGTGTTGGAGTTCCATAATTATACGTTTGATACAGATTACTACAGACTGTTCTGTTTTTGACAGATTCTGTTTTCTATGTGTTGTTTGCTTATTTTGATGAATCTATGAGTAGTATCGGAGGGTATGAACCATAGATTAGTTGTAGTACAGTAGATATTACACTAATATAAATTTAGAATGAGTTTATTAAAGTACCTTGAAGTGGTCTTTTGTTTTCTTATACTAACGGAGCTTACGAGTTTTCTGTTAAGTTTTGTGTTGTGAAGTTTTCAAGTTTTGGGTAAGGATTTGATGGACTATGGAATAAGGAGTGGCAAGAGCCTAAGCTTGGGGATGCCCATGGCACCCCAAGGTAATATTCAAGGACAACCAAGAGCCTAAGTTTGGGGATGCCCCGGAAGGCATCCGCTCTTTCGTCTTCGTTCATCGGTAACTTTACTTGGAGCTATATTTTTGTTCACCACATGATATGTGTTTTGCTTGGAGCGTCATTTCCTTTTGTTAGTATTTGCTTGCTGTTATTTAGATTAATGTTTTGCATATTTAGTTTCAATAAAGAAGTCAAGGATAGCCTTTGCCATGCTTATTTTGATAGTATACATGTTGCTGTTTGAAAAACAGAAAGTTTACTGCTGTTGCAAAAATTCCCTAGAAAATTCAGAGAGTGGTATAATGTTTAATATTTTTGCATATTCAGATCTGATAAATTTATTACAGTGGGAATTTTAGTTAATAATTTTTGGAGTTAGGCAAGTATGATGACTCTTGCATTCTTTACAGACTGTACTGTTTTGGCAGATTGCTGTTATGGTTGCATTGTTTGCATATGTTTGCTTGTTTAATGATTCTATTTAAAGATATGAGTATTAAATATGCAGAGGCATTTAGTATTCAAGGTTGAATAATAATTTTAGTGATTTGTTACAGTAGAAAATGGTAAGGTTTTGCACTGCTTTATACTAACCGATCTCACGAGTTCTTGTTGAGTTTGTTGTGAATGAAGCTTTTGATAAAAAGAGAAACCATGATATGAGAGGAATTAAGGAGACACAAAAGTACAAGCTTGGGGATGCCCAAGGCACCCCAATATAATATTTCAAGAAGTCTCAAGCATCTAAGCTTGGGGATGCCCCGGTAGGCATCCCACCTTTCTTCTTCAACAACTATCGGTTAGTATCGGTTGAGCCTAAGTTTTTGCTTCTTCACATGAGTTGTGCTATCCTTGCAATGTAGTTCTATTTAGCTTTGCTTGCTGTTTGAATAAAGTATCAAGATCTGAAATTATTAAATGAGAGAGAGTCTTCGCATAGTTGCATAATTATTTAGCTATTCTTTGATCTTCACTTATATCTTTCGGAGTAGTTTGTTTTTGCTCTAGTACTTCACTTATATCTTTTAGAGCATGGTGGTAGTTTTATTTTGAAGAAATATATGAACTCTCATGCTTCACTTAGATTATTTTGAGAGTCGTTAAAAGCATGGTAATTTGTTTAATATTAATATACTCGGTATTCAAGATATGTGAAACTTTCTTATGAGGGTGTTGAATACTAAGATAAGTTTGATGCTTGATAATTGTTTTGAGATATGGAGGTGATAATATAAAAGTCATGCTAGTTGGGTAATTGTGAATTTGACAAAGGCTTGTGTTGAAGTTAGCAAGTCCCGTAGCATGCACGTATGGTTAAAGTTGTGTAACAAATTTGGAACATGAAGTGTACCTGGCTTGTGCATCCTTATGAGTGGCGGTCGGGGATGAGCGATGGTCTTTTCCTACCAATCTATCCCCCTAGGAGCATGCGCATAGTACTTGGTTTTTGATGACTTCTAAATTTTTGCAATAAGTATATGAGTTCTTTTGACTAATGTTGAGTCCATGGATTATACGCACTTTTACCTTTGCACCTTTGCTAGCCTCTTCGGTACCGTGCATTGCCCTTTCTCACCTTGAGAGTTGGTGCAAACTTCGCCGGTGCATCCAAACCCCGTGATACGATACGCTCTATCACACATAAACCTCCTTATATCTTCCTCAAAACAGCCACCATACCTACCTATCATGGCATTTCCATAGCCATTCCGAGATATATTGCCATGCGACTTCCATCATCATCATCATGACATACATTACTTTTGTCATATTGCCATTGCATGATCATGTAGTTGACATCGTATTTGTGGCCAAGCCACCATGCATTATTTTTCATACATGTCACTCTTGATTCATTGCACCATCCCGGTACACCGCCGGAGGCATTCATATAGAGTCATATCTTGTTCTAAGTTTCGAGTGGTAATCCTTACGTTGTAATCAATAGAAGTGTGACGATCATCATTATTAGAGCATTTCCCAAACAAGAAAAAGGAGAAAGGCCAAAAAAAAGAAAGCCCCCCAAAAAATAAAAATAATAATAATAAGGGCAATGCTACTATCTCTTTTTCCACACTTGTGCTTCAAAGTAGCACCTTGTTCTTCATGTAGTGAGTCTCATATATTGTGCTTCAAAGTAGCACCTTGTTCTTCATGTAGTGAGTCTCATAAGTTGTATTTTTATACTAGTGGGAATTTTTCATTATAGAACTTGGCTTGTATATTCCTACGATGGGCTTCCTCAAATGCCCTAGGTCTTCGTGAGCAAGCAAGTTGGATGCACACCCACTAGTTTTCTTTTGTTGAGAATTCATAGCTCTAGTGCGTCCGTTGCATGGCAATCCCTACTCATCATGTTGACATCAACTAATGGGCATCACCATAGCCCGTTGATTATCCTCGTCAATGTGAGACTTTCTCTCTTTTTGTCTTCTCCACACAATCCCCATCATCATATTCTATTCCACCCATAGTGCTATATCCATGGCTCACGCTCATGTATTGCGTGAAGGTTGAAAAAGTTTGAGATTATTTAAGTATGAAACAATTGCTTGGCTTGTCATCGGGGGTATAGAAGTTGGGAACATCTTTGTGTGACGAAAATGAAGCATAGCCTAACTATATGATTTTGTAGGGATGAACTTTCTTTTGCCATGTTATTTTGAGAAGACATGATGCTTTATTAGTATGCTTGAAGTATTATTATTTTTATGTCAATATGAACTTTTGTCTTGAATCTTTCGGATCTGAATATTCATATCACAAGTAAGAAGAATTACATTGAAATTATGCCAAGTAGCACTCCGCATCAAAAATTCTTTTTTATCATTTACCTACTCGAGGACGAGCAGGAATTAAGCTTGGGGATGCTTGATACGTCTCCAACGTATCTATAATTTTTATTGCTCCATGCTATATTATCTACAGTTTTGGGCAATATTGGGCTTTATTATCCACTTTTATATTAATTTTGGGGCTAACCTATTAACCGGAGGCCCAGCCCAGATTTGTTGTTTTATGCCTATTTCAGTGTTTCGAGGAAAAGGAATATCAGACGTAGTCAAAACGGAACGAAATCAACTGGATAAGTTATTTTTGGAAGGAAAGCAACCCAGGGAACTTGGAGTGCACGTCAGGGGAGATACGGGCTGCCCACAAGGGTGGGGGGCGCGCCCACCCCTCCCGGGCGTGCCCCCATGCCTCGTCGGGCCCCCATAGCTCCTCCGACGTACCCCCTGCACCCATATATACTCTTGTACCCTAAAACTTCCAGAACAGAAGATAGATCGGGAGTTCCGCTGCTGCAAGCCTATGTAGCCACCAAAAACCTCTCAGGAGCCCTTCCCGGCACCCTGCCGGAGGGGGGATCCATCACCGGTGGCCATCTTCATCATCCCGGCGCTATCCATGACGAGGAGGGAGTAGTTCACCCTCGGTGCTGAGGGTATGTACCAGTAGCTATGTGTTTGATCTCTCTCTCTTGTGTTCTCTCTCGTGTTCCCTCTATGGCATGATCTTGATGTATCCCGAGCTTTGCTATTATAGTTGGATCTTATGATGTTTCTCTCCCTTTACTCTCTTGTGATGAATTGAGTTTCCCCTTTGAAGTTATCTTTTCGGATTGAGTCTTTTATGAGAACACTTGATGTATGTCTTGCCGTGATTATCTGTGGTGACAATGGGATATCATGTGCCACTTGATGTATATTTTGGTGATCAACTTGCGGGTTTCGTGACATTGGGAACCTATGCATAGGGGTTGGCACACGTTCTTGACTCTCCGATAGAAACTTTGAGGCACTCTTTGAAGTACTTTTATGTTGGTTGGATGAATCTGAGATTGTGTGATGCATATCGTATAATCATGCCCACGGATACTTGAGGTGACAATGGAGTATCTAGGTGACATTAGGGTTTTGGTTGATTTGTGTCTTAAGGTGTTATTCTAGTGCGAACTCTTTTATAGATTGATCCGAAAGAATAACTTTGAGGTGGTTTTGTACCCTAACATAATCTCTACGTTTGTTCTCCGCTATTAGTGGCTTTGGAGTGACTCTTTGTCGCATGTTGAGGGCTTGTTATATGATCTATCTTTGTTGTTATTGTTGAGAGAACTAGAACTAGTGAAAGTATGAACCCTAGGCCTTTTTTCCTATCATTGCAATACCGTTTACGCACACGTTTATCACTTGTTACCTTGCTGTTTTCATTATTTCAGATTACAAAAACCTTTATCTACTATCTATTTTGCACTTGTATCACCATCTCTTCGCCGAACTAGTGCACCTATACAATTTACCATTGTATTGGGTGTGTTGGGGACACAAGAGACTTTTTGTTATTTGGTTGCAGGGTTGTTTGAGAGAGACCATCTTCATCCTACGCCTCCTACGGATTGATAAACCTTAGGTCATCCACTTGAGGGAAATTTGCTACTGTCCTACAAACCTGTGCACTTGCAGGCCCAATAACGTCTACAAGAAGAAGGTTGTGTAGTAGACATCAGCGCACACCCAACAGGGACGCCACGCGCACTACACAACGCCGGGGACTGCGCCGCCGCCGCGGTGTAGCCTCCCAGCTGGAGCTGTCCTTTGATGATGGCGGAGTGGCTGAGCGACGACGACGGACCGGTGCCATTGGCGATTGTTGGAGAAGCAGACGAGATAAGCTACAGGGAGGGAGGGGAAAATGCGACGCAGGACTCACTAGCCTTGAGGGTTTTTATAGCAGGCCGACAAGCATTGGGATTTTGGGGGATTTCACTGAGTCCGAAGGGAAGCTTGTGCGGGAACCTGCGAGGTTGCGTGGGAATGGGCTCACTGATGATTCATTGGCGCCACCGTTTGGCCAAAAGAATGCCCCCGCGCGCTGCACAATCTTGCGTTGTAAGCCGTCTGCAGCAGCAAGGTGACAAGACGTGCGAGAGGAGGACGAGTGGACACGTACACATACAGTTAATAAAAAATTGTTTGCGATTTAATTACCTACTATACCCCCTTCCTAGTTTATAAGTAGGATTTAACTAATAAAATACGAATGCATGTTGCCATAGATTGTATCGTTGGAGTCCTATTTTTGTAACATGCATTAACACTTTTTTGGTTAAATTTAAGGTTATACACCAACAAGCGTTTGCCCGCAACACACACGGCTTATTCCATGACAAATAGCTCTGATGGATCAACTGTCTGCCATGTATCGCACACGCAACTCTAATCTGATTCATGTTTGATGTCTCTGACATCGCTTGCACAGTTTGTCTTATTTGCCACGTATCACTGTGACGTCCTCTGCTCGCGTCCCTCGGCAAGCTCTGCTCGTAGTTAGGCGCCGTGGCGCGCTCTATCGTGTCTGTTGGCGCGCTCTGTCACGTCCGTCGGCGCGCTCGGCTTGTGGACAACTTTTCCTTGAGGCGACCGCGGAGCCCTCTTCTCGCGTCCCTCCGTGCGCGCTCTGCCAGCGGTTGGGCATGCGCACGATAACATCAGGGGCCCCATATGCGTGCGGTTGTGCCACACGATGTAGTTACGTGCGGCACGATGGAGTTACGCGCTGCAAATTAGAACTACCATCAGGGCCTACCGATATTCCTAGCCATCCAGCTTTGCCTTTAATTCCCACGGCCATTATAACCTTAGTCTCTTCAACCTTTCGATCACGCCCCACAACACAAAAAGCACACCCACGACGACACATAGAGAGGGGATGTCCAGTGGCGCTCCAATGGAGTTCGGTGAGCATAGAGTGGAGACCCACATGAGGGAGACGGATCTCTCGGTGGTGTACACCATCGACACGGCCGTGGTGGACGACTACATCAACAGCGTTGAGCAGTTGCTTGCTCGAGACAAGTACAAGGTGGTCGGCATTGACCTCTAGTACACCACCGGTCGTCCCGACATAGATCAGAAGGTTGCTGTCACCCAGATGTGCGTGCGCCATCATGTCCTCATCTACCACTACTGCATGGCCACAGAGCCTTGCGACCGTTTCAACAGGTTTTTCAACAGCACCGACTACATGTTCGCCATGGTGGAAATGAAAGACGACGTAAAAGCGCTCAGTGTTACGGGCTCAGCCTGCAAGAACCTTGTCGAAATCCGTGACCACTACAGGGTCTGGGGCAGCACGAAGCAAGAGTCCCTGGTCGAACTCGCCTCGGCCATCGTCGACCCCCACTACGAAAAGATGAAGCAGGATGCCCAAAGAACAAGTCCCGTATCCTGGAACAGGGCCTGGATGCGACAACTGGATGAACCTCACCTCAGGTTTGCGGCCAAGAGCGTGTACACATGCTACGAGATGCACAGGCGGATCGTTGACATGAGGAAGTGCCTTGTTACCCAAATCGACGAGCCCGGATCGAGCCACAAGCAAAGTAAGCGTCACAAGAAGTAGATGATGATTAGATGATCGTTTATGCTAGTTAATCATGCATGTAATATATAGTTTACTTTATTGGTGTGTGTGTGTGGAAATGTCATGTGTGTAGTAGCCACCTATGTAATTATGCATGTAATAGTTTACTTTGGTGTGTGCAAATGCCATGGTTGTAGTAGCCACCTATGTAAGTGGATGTTTAATTTGGTTATGCAAGCATGTCCTTATAAGTGTGTGTGTATATATATGTTGTTGTTCTGTATGCAATCCCATCGCACAACACACACGTTTTATTAGCAGCAACCGTCTGTGTTATTATCGGTCTTCACACACATTTCTGATTACAGACCTGTTTGCCGCGTATCACACACATTTTGTTAAGATGAACCGTTTCTGTTCTCATGTCTCAATGCAAACAGTTCATCCGAGTGAACCGCGTGCCGTATATCGCACACAACTTGATCTGGCTGACCGTTTCTTTTGTGTTTCCTAATCACAAACAGTTCATCCGAGTGAACCGTATGCTGTGTATCGCACACGCCTTCATCTGGCTGCCTGTTTCTTTTGTTCCTCCTCATCGCAAACAGTTAATTGAACTGAACCGTATGCCCTTCATCGCACACGCAACTAAAATCTGAACCATGTTTGATGCATCCGTCATCGCAAACATTTTACACATTTATGATGGTTTTCATACAACACCGTTTGCGATTATGGCATCGCACACAGTTTCTTGAAGGGTCTCTGATTGTAGTGTCGCGTTAGCAGCATCCTGCAGTAGTGCGCTCCTCTACCGCCGCCCGAAGGAGGGAGGCGGAGGTGGAGGCCCGCACGTGGGTCAGCAACCTTGCGTGCTACATTGAGTTCCTGCGGGAGGAGGAGGAGCGCCTTGTCGAGCACGTAAAGAGCCTTACCGCAGCCGTGGCCGCAGCACACGCCGACGCAGAGGCGAGGAATCAGGAGATCTATGAGCAGTTCGACCGCTTCGAGAGGGGTCATCTAGAGCGGCAGAGGGCGTTCGAGGTGAGCGTCGCTGAAGGTGCAGCAGCGGCAGGCATCGTATTGCAGTTGTCTAGCTCGTCGGTAGGCTCCTCCTTCTCTTCCTCTTACTGATCATGCTTGGCAGAGGAGAGGCTGCCAGAAGTAGTACAAAGCTCCTCCTCCTCTGTAGTATTTAGGGGCTATTTTGTTCAGTTCATCTGACTATATATGTCGTGGAACTTACAACGTGCTTAAAATTAGCTAGTATATATAGTTGAACTAGCTATTTCAGTATGTGGTTGGCAACAATTGGGGAAGAGTTTGGTCGGTTCAGCTGTCGAGTTGAACTGTTTGTATAATTAAGAACGACTGCGTAATCTATGAATGAAATCTATGCTTAATTATTGAATTTAGTTGCAAAAATTAGATAGTGCTAGTGATTTTTAGCTGCATTTTTTGACAAATCGCAGTGTACAAGGATTGACAAATGGCAAATGTCAATCTTTCCAGTTTGACAAATGGCAATATACCCAATATGACAGATGCAAATCTTACCAAATTATCTGTTCGTGGTTGCACACAGGTCATCCAAAAAACCATTTGCGTTGAAGGGAGGTACAAATCCTGCTTGCCAGATTTTCTCTTGGCTTAGCGCCAAAGTCTCACCTTGCATACCTTATTCAATCTGAAATGTTTGTGTTGAAGAGATGCACAAATCCTGCATGGCGAATTTTCCCTTGGCTTACTACGGAAGACCATAGCTCTCACTTTGCATACATGTGTTCTATCTAAAACGTTTGCGATGAAGAGCTACACAAATCCTGCTCGGCACATTTTCCCTTGGCTTACTGTGGAAGTTGTCGGTTTACATACAGGTGTTCTATTTAAAACGTTTGCAATCAAGAGCTGCAGGAATCATGGCCGGCACATTTTCGCTAGGCTTCCTGGAGAAACTGTCGGTTTGCATACAAGTGTTCTAACTAAACGTTTGCGATGAGTGTTTTATATTTCAAAACCGTATTAAAATGCGGCTTCAGCGCCATTAATGGAGAGGATGCGAGAAAGGCGGGCGGCCATGGAAGTCTAAGGGCTCGCTTCCTAGTGAGCGTGCACGACGTACAGCTCGCACGCTTCCTAGTGAGCCTGCGCATTGGAGTACATCTCGCACGCCTCCCGTTTAGTCAAGCACATGTCCGCACAGCACCTCCTAGCCATTAAAAGAGTGATGTGTGGCATCACGTGAATGGTTAACAGAACACACACGATGTAAATTATACAAGATGTTTGAGATGTTACAGTGGCAACTATTTGTTTCAAAATGCCTTTGTTGGCTGTTATTCGAGTGTTTCTTCTCTCAAAATGGACACAAAAAATACCACAGCATGTCAGGTGCCATTCCATGATAGCATGCCAAGTTTCATGAATTTCATATTAGTATTCGATTTACTAGAATTTAAAAACAAAGTATCTCAATGTTTTGCCAGCAATCAACAGTGCCCTAGTGTTTGAAATTCATCCCCATTTCTTTCATGGGACCTAAGCATGCACCAAATGACACAGATTTGATTTTTCAACCAATTTGTATGCACTGGAGCATGTGCATGTAGTTCAAATTTGAATTATGCACATAAAATGCCAAAAAACCCAGTTAATGTATAAAAATGTCCAAACGAACCCTAAAAATTCCAATAATTAACACAACACTCCTGTTGTTCTATGTTGAAAGGTGAAATGTTAGCATGGGACCTAAGCATTTAAAAAACAGGTATCTCAATGTTTGCGGCCGAGTGACGATGGCAGGGTGTTTGACATTCATACCCATTTCTTGCGTGGGACCTAAGCATGCAACCAAGGACACATACTTGAATTTTCAACCAATTTATATGCATTAGAGCACGTGCTTGTAGTTCAAATTTGAATTATGCACATAAATGCATTGAAAACTCAACTAATGTATAAAAATGTCCAAACAAACCCCGAAAAATTCCAAAATCTAACACAACACTCCTATTGTTCTACGTTGACACTACAAAAAAAATTGAAATCAAGAAGAGGCAATGGATATCATTTCGTCCAGAAAGGTGAAACGTTCCCTACCGTAACCATGAGGCTTGTTGCGAGAAGCTCTGGTTTGTGAGAAGCTTATACCTCAACCTGCCTCAAATGGGACATTGTTTTTACCACTTCATGTTGATGTCGTTCCATGACAGCATGTCAAGTTTCATGAATTTCAGACGAGTTTTCGATTTACTAGAATTTTAAAACCATGTATCTCAATGTTAGCGGGCGAGCGACGGTGGCAAAGGTGTTTGAAATTCACTCCCATTTCTTGCATGGGACCTAAGGTTGCAACCAAGGACACACATTTGATTTATGCACTAGAGGATGTGCATGTAGTTCAAAATTGAATTATGCACATAAACGCATAGAAGACTCAGTTAATGTATAAAAATGTCGAATCAAACCACGAAACATCCAAAAAATGACACAACACTCCTGTTGTTCTACATTGACACTAGAAATGTTTTGAAAGCAAGAAGAGGCAATAGATATTGTTTCATCCACAAAGGTGACACGTTTCCCCACCGGAACCATGAGGCTTGTTGTGAGAGAAGCTCTGGTTTTCGAGAAGCTTATACCCAATCCTGCCCATATGGGACAATATTTTTACCATGGCATGTCGATGTCGTTCCATGATATCATGTCAAGTTTCATGAATTTTAGACGAGTTTTCCATTTACTAGAACTTTAAAACCATGTATCTCAGTGTTAGCAGCCGAGCGACAGTGTCAAGGTGTTTGACATTCATTCTCATTTCATGTGACCTAAGCTTGCAACCAAGGACAAACATTTGATTTTGCAACCCATTTTTATGGACTAGAGCATGTGCATGTAGTTCAATTTTGAATTATGCACATAAATGCCTAGAAAACTCAGTTAGCATATAAAATGTCCAAACAATCCCCGAAAAAAATCCAAAATTTAACACGACACTCCTGTTGTTCTATGTTGACACCAGGAAAAAATTGAAAGGCAGAAGAGGTGACGAATATCATTTTGTCCACAAAGGTGACACATTTCCCTAATGGAACCATGAGGCTTCTTGTGAGAAGCTCTGATTTGTGAGAAGCTTATACCATAACCTGCCGCAAATGGGACAAAAAAATTAACCCAGCATGTTGATGCCATTCCATGATAGCATGCCAAGGTTCATGAATTCCAGACGGGTTTTGGATTTACTAGAATTACAAAAGCAAGTACCTCAACGTTTGCCTAAGAGCCACGGTGCCGTGGTGTTTGAAATTCATCCCCATTTCTTGCATGGGACATAAGCATAAACACATGGACACATATATGATTTTACAACCCATGTTGGTGCACCGGAGCATGTGCATGTAGTTTAATTTTGAATTGTGCATCTGAAATAGCTACAAAACAAATTTAATGTATAAATGTCCAAACAAACCCTGAATAATTCCCTTTTTTATGACACACATATAGTTGCATGATGCAGATAAAAGTTCTAGCAATTCAAACACCCTCCATTGCCGCTGTGACCCCATTATGTAATTCAAATCAAGATGAAAAATCAAGTAGATCCCACACAGTTTATTATCACCAACCGTCTGAGATGTAATACAAAATATCTTGGAGCACTGTAAGTGTATAGTACGCCTATGGCTTACGGGAGAAGGTGTGTCGGCTACAATCCATAGCCAGCGTGTCAAGCACACTAGCTCACTCCCCAAATATCATTTCATTATTCAATCGTCGCCGGTGAAAGATGGGGACGTGGACCTGCGTTGTGAGGGCAACTTCGGTGGCCCACTCCGGCGAGAGTGCGATCGTAACCGCCATGCGCTTGCTAACAAGGTGCATGAGCGCAGCCCCAATATGCGACTGGGCGGCCAAGGCGGACCAAACAGTTGTTGTTGCTTCTCTGGTGAAGGTAGTAACATCTGCCTCAGGGATAGCAACTGGCGAGAGCGGCATTTGTGACGCCCGGATAATTAAGCTACAGTGAACCTCTGCTAATGATGCCACGTCACCTACGTTACTGTTGCTAATCCCGCGTTAGTTCAAAACTGATTCAAAATCCAAATTCAAAAACAAGTCAAACAATTAAAGTTTTCAAAAGTCAAAACTAAAATGTTCTTATTGTGAAAAATAATTCATAAGATATATTGGGGGAGAAACCAAGTCTTTATAAAATGTTTAAATGCACTAAACTAATTAAATCAGTAGCTAAAACCATTAATTAAATGCCTTTTATATTTTGTAAAATACTAAACTATATTATTCTGGGATGAAACTTTTTGTGGTTGCGACATAATTTCTAACATCAATTTAGGTGCCATTTTTGTATTTTATTAAAACTAAAATAATTAGGAACTAAAATAAAGCAGAAAAGGATGATTAAAAAGATAAACAAAACAAAAGCAAACACAACAAAACAAATAAAATAGAAGAAAGGCCCGCTGGGCCTTGGCCCAGCTGGCCATTCCCTGTCAGGCCAGTCCACCCGACCCAGGCTGGCCTCCCTTATCCCCCACCCCGATCGAACCCTAGGGCAACCACCCCCACTTCCCCAACCAATCCAGATCTAGATCGGGATCATCCCCGTC